>NC_064807.1:42361507-42485036 GCF_023721935.1 Panthera uncia
TAGAGAATATGCCATATTCTCATTCCATGGCTTTATATATATATATATATATAATTATATATAACTTATAATTATATATATATATAATTTTATATATATATAAAATTAGCAGAAAAGGCCAACCACTGAATGACAGAGTCAAAGCAGAGAGATGTCCCTCTGGAAAGAAAAATGTCTTCTTTAAGAAAGAAAATAAAGAAAAAGTAATGCTTCTCCTGACCCTGAATCTATTTTCTGTATATTTTTTCAAAACCATTTTAAAGCCCTTCAGATCCTGCCACCTTAGCTGCTGAGATACCATCTTTTACATTTCACCCAGTGAGTAAACTCTGGAAAGCCTAACTCTCTTTTATCCCACCATGTAATCTGATCCACCTATCATCATCAGGGGACATCTGGGATCCATCTTATCTTTCCCACTGGCTAGTTGATTAACCAGAAAGTGTTTTGAATTGGATTCATATATGGCAGAACTCCACGGACTTTATGAATTATAATGGAAGCAAATAAAAGGTCAGATTTTATTTCTGTGCTTTTAAAAAAGAAAATCCTGTTACTGTTCAGATTGAGTGCTTAAAAATTGGAGAGAAAACCTATTATATTGTATTAATGGCTAAATACAGTAAATTCATGGGATCATCTATTTTAAATAAAATATAGTTTTTCAGAGTGAGGAAATCCTAACTCAGTAACCTGACACAGAGTTGTTAATCCACAGGCATATTACAGTTAGTTAGAGACAGAAGGCCAGGGAAAGTGTTAGATTGCTCATTCTTGCTCCATTTCTACTTGATGGTGTTTCTGGAGATATATGAGAGGCTGGAAGTTGAGGATCTTTAATCGGGTGCATCCTTCGACACCATGTTTTTGGCCAGGTTCTTGGTGGAGGATGTGTTTAGTTCAAATAGCCACTAGACTTTCAGTAATTTTAATTGTTTCATCATTAGTACCTATGATCCAGGTTCAATTCATATATATAAATATATGGAATATATATTCTATATTTTAATTCATTTGTTTTCTTCTTTTAATTATCTCCATTGAAAACTCATGATTCCTACTACTAAGCTTTTATGAGAACCAAAATCACATAGTATTTATCCAGTACATTCAGCATTCAGTATAACCCAAGGAAAACCACATCTCATGGGCAGAACTGATGACATATCATGTCATAAAGCATCTCTCCAGAAGCTGATATTTCACAGATGATGCCCAGGATAAGATGTTAAATACTTTTCAAAGCTATTAAAGCATCGGTTTCTAAATCTTACTTTTAGGAAGATTAGAAAAGATAGTGGTCTCATGGACTAAATTATAATTAAAAACTAAAAACCTTTTGTGCATGGTGAATATATAAATGAGAGCTGTTCTGTTGTAATTATTATCAACATACTGGTGGGACAAGAGACTATGATGACTGCTTGAGTTTCCACTCTGCAGCTGGGTGATCCCAGATATATCAGGGGTTCAGTGAGGGTCTTGAACTATGCTTGAGATGTTTTGGGTTCAACAAAGAAGCTTTTGCCAAATCCTTCTTCCCTTAATTTTTAAACATGTGTATTTCAAGGGAAATTTGATTCATATGTTTCTGATTCATTTACACTTAAATCATCAAAATGTTATTTTGTAAGAGCTATTTGATGTCCAAGAAGCTTTCTGAACCTGTTTTATAAGTCCTCTTAAGTCCTTTTTCTTAAAACAGGAAGTTGCATTTTGCCAAGTACAAATAAACTGAAACATTAAAAAGGTTCAAGTTCAGTTTCCAGCTCTGAATTCTGGGTTTTAAGTGTATTCTCAATTTAGCAAAATATATTTTCCCACCCCTGCAAAAATATGGGTTGAATAAAAGATAGTAATGACAAAAGTGAGTAAAGGTATTCACAAGCATTATTATTTATAGAGACCTTTCTCCCATTATGAAAGTTCATGAAACCTGTAACAGGTTACTCTCAGAGCTATTTGAAGCAGGTGAATTGCGAACAGGAACATATGTGCTCATGGGCTCTCTATGTTTCCTGTTTTTGTCACAGAAAAAAAAAAAAACCTGTTTTGTCACAGAAAAAAAAGTGTTAATACTTTACTTTTTACTTATTTTAACTTTGAATGCCTTGGAGTCTTATTTATTTTAGTAAAGATGGGAAGACTCAACACAGTTTGTTGAATAGAAGAGACTCTGCAGTTTTAGGTCTGTACTAAGATAATCTAACATCAATTTAAAAACATAACTGACACTTTTCTTGGAATTGGATAAATGCAGAAAATTATATCTGGTTCATACTAAGAGGTCTCTTAATTATATATTACCCTTATTACTTTCATGCAGAGGTGATTCAGCTTGACCCTGTAATTCCCTTACAGCTGATTCACTTTTATTTCTAGAAAAAGGAGGTAAAAATTATGAGAGGGGTTGGGGACCGTTCTAAACAATTTCCTCAGTGTTCTGCTTTCTTGAGTCCGCTTCAATATTTCTTTTGTACCACTGAGAAAGCAAGTGACTCTTGAGATAACAGGTAGTATGCAACTGAAAACACTAAACATTATTAATTAAACTATCAGTACTGCTGTGGAAGCTCCCATGCAGTGGCAGCCAGGGAAACTTGTTGACTGTAGAGAGTAGGTTTTACTTACAATCTCTGTTGTGTCTCAAATGGGGGAAATTTAGGAAAAGGATGTGTAGAATGGGGGACAGTGTTCAGCCATAGGATTATGTCAGGACAGAAGTGAGTGAGGTCTAAGCAGAGACTGAAAGGAGCTAGCGTTAAAGCATGTAGGTTCAGATACGTTGTGTTAACTTCCTACAATTTACCTGTTGTGTGATTCATAGCATAGTTTTGGAATGTGTGGTTTTTGTTTTATTTCTCATGATGAACAACCAAATATCACAACAAAGTATAACACATGCTTACTGACTAATTCATAGACCTTTAAAAGGTTTTAAACTATAGCCTTTCATGTATGAAATTGATAAGTAATGAATTTTGGGGTGCCTGGGTGACTCAGTCGGTTAAGCATCAGACTCTTGATTTCTGCTCAGGTCATGATCTTACGGTCTTGAGATCAAGTTTGTGAGGGGCTCCGAGCTGTGCATGGAGCCTCTTCCAGATTCTCTGTCTCCTCCCCCGCTCGCACATGCATGCTCTCTCTCTCATTCTTTCTCTCTAAAAGAATATTAGTAATAATAAGTAATGAATTTTAATTATACTTTTTTTCAGACAATATTTGAAATCCCTTAAGCCTGTTGGGTACTCATGTATCTATACCTGTGTTATATAAATTATTTTTCCTTTCATACTATGTTTTCTTCACTCTAAGAGCATATCTGATACTATCAGTAAAGTACCTTTGAGATTTTATATTGTATTTTAAGCTATTTTATGTTCATCTTAAATAAACATTTAATTGTTTATATACCATCTTGCCCGGAAAGAATTTATGCTTCCCCAAATATTAAAACCTTATATGCTACTTAATAGTACCACTAAAGTTTGAAAAAAGAATCAGGAATTCCATTTTATAAAATAGAGTAATGCTATTCTCACAATGCTTCTTTAAAGAGAAGGAACCCTTGTATAAGAAGAACCCTCAGAAATGATCACGTAGGAACTAGGACCTCCTAAAGGCTGCATGCAAACCCCTAATTGAGATTTTAAAAATTATAGTAAAGTCCTTTCAACAAATGGATATTCTATAATCTTCCATAGTAAATCCTAATCAGAATGCATGTGAAATAAAATAAATCTATCTGAAAGCCTTTCCGAGGGACAGGTGATACTTGCCTTTTTAAGGTTGAATCTTGTTTCCTTTTACTAAAGGGTATCGTGTTTTAGAGAGTAAGCATCGTGAGTTATAGTTTTAATTTTAAAATGCCCTTTATAAAGTATACATTTAAAATATTCTTATTTTCCATTATTCTCTGCCAATGTGATTTAAAATTCAAATTCAGAGGATCTCATAATTCTCCAGCTTTTTCTCTTCAGCAGGTTCACTGAATAATCATAGTAATAGCTACCATGTACAGTCTTCCATGTGCCAGTATTTGGCTGACATAAGCCCATGAAATTCTCACAGTGACTTTGAGAGCTGAGTATTATTGCTTCTGTTCTAAACAAAAGGAAACCTGGACTCAGAGAGACCCACTGTATCACAGCCATGCTCGCGTCCAAGAAGCCCATACCTTTCCACTCTGCCGTGTTGCCTTAAGCTAAGGAAATTCAGGCATCAACGCTCTTTTCTCTTTTTTGTTCCCCATATTTAATTCTAGATACTGTGCACCCTACATTTTAGAAAAACTCACAAACAACCCCACAAAAATTTTCAAATGAAATTATTACAACTTTGTGCAGGGAGTTGCTATAGTATTGCCATAGCTTTCATTATTAGAACTGAGGCAACAGACATGTGTTTCAACTAACCCACTGACTTCAGTAAGTTTTACTTAAGTTACAGGGAAATTGAAATAGTATTACATTGTGGAGGGATCCATGGACCAAGCAACATCTTTCAGAAAATATATGTCGAGGTGACTATTTCTCAATGAATATCAATCAGATCTGCCTCAAGCTGATTACTTCCCCATTTAACTTTAATCCAAAACTATTTCAAGGTGATTACTTGCTCAGATCTTTACATTTTCAGGGTCAAACAATCATATGACTCTCAGATGAAATGATAGTGTCCATCGGGAACAACCAGGACATTGGCTTTGTTTTCTAAGACTTTGACAGACCACATGGCTTTTCCAGTTTTCTGTTTGGGCTGCCCTCATAACCTATTTGTGTCCCTCCTGCCTTTCCTCTCCAGGACTGCCCACCAGAAGCAGGCGATTTCCGAGCTCAGCAATGCTCCGCTCACAATGATGTCAAGCACCATGGCCAGTTTTATGAATGGCTTCCTGTGTCTAATGACCCAGACAACCCCTGTTCACTCAAATGCCAGGCCAAAGGAACAACCCTGGTTGTTGAACTAGCACCTAAAGTCTTAGATGGGACTCGTTGCTACACAGAATCTTTGGATATGTGCATCAGTGGTTTATGCCAAGTAAGTGCTGGCTTCTTCCCATTCTATTTTTCCAGAAAGTTTTAGCATCTCTGTGTAAATAGCTTCTGTATGGTCCTGCTATCTCAATCATTCAATGTTACCTTTTCTAGAGTTTATAAAGGATGGCAGATTTGAAAATTGAGGTTTAATTTCAGTTAAAACTACAAATGTTGTGTTTGTGTCAATGAAAAGAGAGCTGGCATTGGATGGGTTTTTTTTTTTCCCCTTGCTTTGAGTCTCAGCTGAATATGAAAGGCTAAAAGCTCTTGGATGTGTGTGTGACTTTTGTATTAGACTCTGAAATTACCTCTACTTTGTCCCTGAAACATATTTGTATGTGCATGTGGTGTGTGTGTGTGTGTGTGTGTGTGTGTGTGTGTGTTTGGAGGCATCAATTTTCATCTACTTAGAGCTTTGGAATTACTTGGGTAAGATTAACTCTAAAATCTCCAAGTAAACTCTAGGCAAACTTATTTCTTCATTATTATAACTGTAATTTTTTTGAAAGTGCATGCAAACTAATGAAGGGCTTTGACAGTGTGAGCTAGGTCAAATTTCATCCAGGCAAGTCTTTAAAATAGGGATAACAAAGAAGTTTGATTTCTCGTGTCAATTTATCAACTGAGTGGGAGTTAGTAAGAAGAGGGAAAGTTAGTAGTTAGGTTAGTAAAGAATGTTTTCAATGCATCTGCCATCTGTATTTTAAAATCTACCCTGGGTTAGGATCACCAGCATAGTTTTTGGAACAAGCAATTGCTATCATTTCTTGTGTGCTATACCTGACCATATACTTTTATATTTCACTAAGTAGACATTTTGAGAATCCTTGCTTCTCCCAAAATAATATTGGCTGAAATTTTTCTCTCTTTGGAGTCTCCAATATAACAGCTAGTAGTGTAAGAAGAATAAGCATAAAATATGTTTCAGTAAATAGTCGCTCCGAATTCACATGTTTGCTGAAAACCTAAACCTATATTCCGATGTAAAAGGAATAACTGTAATTGAATTACTACAAGAAAGGTGAAATGTCAGACATGATTTTCTGCATATGAAAGGGGAGACAGACATGCTAAACCTTCATAAGATCTAGAAGCATGAGAGGGGAATTGTGGTATGTCCTAGCACTTCTCAGGTAGGAGGATGGAGATGATGTATATATACATGGCTGAAGATTGCTTTATACACAAGAAATATGTGAATTTCAGATACAAATTTGCATATAGAGTCTTACTATTGTAGAGATAGGAAAGGCCTAAGGGATTATTTAATCAATAACCTAAAAAGAGATATTTGAACATTGTTTGTGATATTTACTGCTTGCTTCCTTCTCTGAGATTTTTACTGATGTTGAAATGGAATTATGAAATCTGTAAAAGCTTTGGGAATGATAGGGAATTGTAAAGCAAATACATAGAGGAAAGAGGTTATGTTGTAAGGAATGGCAAATAAAATAATAATCCTTCTGTGTGTTTACTATTGGAATAAAGACAGATTTCAATTTGGTAAATGAAAAAAAAGACAGACAAATTATGTGGTTTTCTGAAAGTTACATGATTGATCATGAAATGGGACTAAATTCCATGTCTCCTGACATCTACGGCAAAGCTGTTTGCACTGTAGTACCATGATGAATGGACCAAAATAAATAAGACAGGTCAGCAAATTCAGTTTCCTTTCTTCCTGTTGCATAGGAGTTCAATGTGGCCTGTCTTTTCTAGACTAATCCTGCCAGCTGGCCTCACATACGTTGGCAACTGAAAGGGAATCCTATCTCAGCAGTGAAAGAATGAATTTTTATAGATATTAAATATGGAGTGGTAGTGCTGGACATTTGGTTACAAGTATAAACATGCCTCCTTCAATTCTTGGGATTGTGACTTGTTGGATTTGTGGGGGTGCAAATGTAAATTATAGAATATATGAAAAGAGGCAATACCATGGTAAAGGAGGTGAGATAACTCTGATTGCATATAGGCACTAATACATAGTTTGGCTGAAGAGCACAGTACCCCCCAGGAACACAGTAAGAAGACAGGTAGTTTGGGAGAAAACAGTGGATACTTGAATGGCAGATAGGACTATGGCTAACAATGGGTGGCCAGGAAAGAGTTTTAGTGGAGAAAAGACGTAATCATAGTTCTGTTTCAGAAAGATTAATGTAGCTACAGTTGTAGGACTTTGAAGTGCAAGGCCTGAGAGCCAAAGAGACCAGCTGAGAGGAGGCTCTTAGAGGAGCCAAGGTGGGGCAAAGTGGGAGCCTGGGCCAGAGCAGTGACAGCAAAGAAATAGCAAGAAAACTACGCCTAAAACCAGGAAAAAGTTTTCATTTTGATTACAACTAGAGCAAAGGGTAAAAGTAATAAATCAAATTAATCATGCTCAGGGGATCAAAAACTACAACTTAATATGAATTTGTAATGGATATAATTTTGGATCCTTGTTACCATTACCATAATAGCCTGTGTTTTCATGATTAAAACCTACTTGAGTTTTATAAAAAGAGGGAAGGAACAGACAATAGCAAGATCATCGAGGAATAGGGATGGAATGTTTAAATGCAGTGTATAGTTTTTTAGAAGGACAAGAGTAAAGTTAATCACTATAAGAAAATCACTCACTACTACCTCAAAGAGTTTAATACATAAATCCCATTCTACTTAGAAAAAAATCCTTTATTTAGCTTGTATCTGCATATTGATCATTCATATTTTCAGTCTTTAGTAAGAAACATTAAGAAAAAGTCGTATTTTCATAATTTTTGAAACTGTCGAAAGTCTCAATGCTAATTTAATGGGAAGTTTTTCACATTCGATAGTTTCTTCTAGTTTCCTGAAAAAAAAAATCATCTTCTCTGCCCTATTTTCCCTTCTCTTCCATTTCTACCACATTTGTTAGAGATTCTTAGCTCTTTCTCTGGCTCTGTTTTTGCATTATAACTTTTTCGGCAAACTGTTTCAAGTATTTTTGATGCTAGACAGATATGAATTATAAACTCTAAAGAAGCTAACATCCAGCTTTGGAGATAGACTTGTCTTGATAGAAAATGACAGCATAACTATAGAGACTTGTCACCTGTAAGTACGAATTATTTCAGTTTTACCTATTGAATACTCAAGTAAGAACCACATCCTCAAACTGGGCCTTTAACTGTTCAATACAACTGTGGAGTCTTAGACATTTGGAGCCAGGAGATAACTTAGAAATCCACAGACAAGGAGAAAAGGAAACTGAGACCTAGAAACTGTCCCAAGGTTGTGAATGAGTGGGTTGTCTATAATTGTTGTAGATTTGCTTCAGGAAAATACTGTAATCATCACCATTTATAATAAATACCTTATTCTTAGAAATGTTAGAGCATTTTATTAGGCAGTATACTCATTCTAGTAATAGTAGTAGTAATATTAATCCTAAGATAGCTTCCATTTTTTTTGAGAGAGAGAGTGTGTATGCGTGCACATGCTCACAAAAGCAGGGGAGGGTAAGAAAGAGAGAGAGAGAGAGAGAGAGAGAGAGAGAGAGAGACTCTTAAGCAGGTTCCACACTCAGTGCTGGAAGCTCAACTCAGAGCCAATCTCGTGACCATGAGATCATGACCTGAACCAAAATCAAGAGTCAGACACTTAACTGACTGAGCCCCATATAGCTTCCATTTTTGAGTGACTACCATACCCAGCCACTTTATGTATAATTTTTTCTCATACAAGTGAACAGCATGGCTTCAAATTTTGTGGGTCCATTGACAAATGAATTTTTTTGTCAATAAATACATTAGAAAAAAAATTGGAAATTTGCAACAATTTGGAAAAACAGATGAACTGTGTAGGTTTAGAAATATGGAAAAAAGTAAGAAAAGGTTAATTATGTCATGGATACACAAAATGTGTGTAGATTCTAGTCTATTTTATCATTTACTGACTTAAGATACACACCCATCTATTATAAAAAATTAAAATTTATCAAAACTTACATACAAATACAGATTGTGCAATATCTCTTCATTTTTTATGTTGAATGTTAGTAATACCTATATCATCTATGGTGCTTTCTATCAGTAAGCAATATTGATATAGACATTTCATCTTATACACACATGACATAAATTTGCTGTTTTGATAAATACAGTACAGTATTTTCCTTATGATTTTCTTAAGATTTTCTTGGTTCTAGCTTACTTTATTAGAAGGACACAGTACATAATATGTATAACACACAACATACTTTTAATCAACTGTTTACGTTATTGGCAAGGCTTCCAGTCAACAGTAGGCTATTAGTAGTTAAGTTTTTTTGGAGAGTCAAAAGTTACATGTGGATTTTCAACCGCACAGGGGGGTTGGTAGCTCTAAATCTTGACTTGTTCAAGGGCCAACTGTATTTACAACGCTACTTATTAGGCATCATTCTCTTCATTTCACAGATGAAGGACTGAGGTTCAGTGATAGAACTTGCCCAGAAACACCAAGCTCTGTCTGGTGCTCCTACTCCTTCTGGTGAGGCTGAGTGGACAGAGACAGGAGCCATCTGATGTTCAGGAATGGTTCCCAAATGAGGCTGCATACCAGAATCACTTGCAGAGCTCTTAAAAGATACAACTCTTCGTCCCTGTGCCCCAGAAACTCGGATTTATTAGTTCTCTGTATATAGAACATTCTCCTTATGATCCTGTTGTTTGGTCAGATTTATGAAGCACTTACAGATAGAAAAGCAGACAGGATTTAAAGTGAAAGGCCATGGATTGGAATCTGGCTCTTCTTTCATAACCTTGATCAAGTTGCTTAACCTTCCTGAATTCTATTTTTTAATCTGTGGGAAATGAGATTGTCTAGAAGACTATCAAGCGCTGAGATAATTCATGTGAAAACATCTAATGAACTATATATAAAGTGCTATGAAAATGTAGACTACCTTGAACATTTTAAGTTGCAAAATATATCAAAGTTCTGGTTCCCTGTGTGAGATTTCATAACTTTCAAAAGTTTCTAGAAAGAGCTGAAGTAAGCAAGTTCTTGTTCTGCTAAAAGCATTAAAAAAGAAAAGGAGAACTTCCATCATGTACTTCACCATCATCATTTCGTAATTGAAATGTTAATAACAAGGATGTAGTAACAACCTGATTTCAGAATTAAGGACAATAACGTGAATATGGTCTGCCTTATGAGAAAGTTACTACACTGTAGTTAGTTTTTTTTTTTTTCCTCCAGAGCACAGAAATTGTTATAGTGCTTCCCAGACCAACATTTGGAAAACACTGCCTTTGAGATCTAGTCCAGCCCCGAGGAATATTGCTCCTAGGTATGATTTTCCCAGGATCTTACAGCTGTTAATGGCAGGCTAGAGGTCACAGAATGTTAGTGTTTATCAACATTTTTGATTGTGCTCCCTGTATTATTTCATCAGCATATCCCATGGGCTAAAATTTTGTTCAGCTTTAATGCTATCGTTTATACGGAAAACAACAGGTTTAGTGAATATATCTTTTCAAACCACATTTCCCCCTTTCCCTCTCATCCTAGAATCTGATCATTGTTCCTGGGAAGTCATTGTGTTGGTGTCTCTCCCCAGCTTACATCTCAGACAGAAATTCTGGGATTCTTATTTGCTTGTTGTCGTCCAAGATTCTATGAAGTTGGAGGTGAGGCAGGGCTGGGTTAGGGATGGGGTTTGTCATCATCCGAACAGTTAGGAAAAAAGGCTCTGGAGTCAGACTGCCTGGTTTGAACCAAGGCTCCACCATTCATTGGTATGTGGCTTAGAGCCCGTTCCCAAGCCTCCGTTTCCTCATCTGCAAAGTGAAGCTAAGGTTTGTAATGACCTGATAGCATTTCTATAAGGCTTAAGTAATTAGATGCTTACATTGCTTACTATGAGCTTGATAAACGCGAGCCTGCAATAGCAGTCGTAGTAACAGCAGCAGTGGCGGCCGCAGCAGCGGCGGTAGTAGTCGTACCCAAACTACTTGCCGCTGACTTTTTTGAGTGCCTGGGTTAATGCAGTTACACGTACAAAAGGGGCTACTGACTTCCCAATGAGTGAACAGACCTTCCGTTAATTTCCTGTGGCGACCTTCTTTTACTAATAGCTCCACATTGTACCATTATCAGCTCCTGATCCAGGGGAGTGAGTTGCATCCTGTCCAGAGTTAATGAGCCATCACAAATAGGATCAGCTCTATTAATGCTGCTGTTATTCATTTATTTGCATTATCCAAATTGCCCCATGTATAGTTGCTATAAAGCACAAAGCTGGTTTCTGTTTTAAATGTATAAAAGTGAGTAGCATAAATTTACAGATAGAACATACGCTGCTGTTAAAAATAATTTTGAGGTTATTTTGAAGTCAAATTCAGAAAGTTGCGCTTTATTTTTATAATTAATGAAATTCGTCAGTTGCTACCTAATACATGTACATCAAAAAAAGACAAAGTGCCATTATAAACCAGCTCTTTTGTAATGAATCCACACATTTGTAATATTGCTTATTGCTATTTTAGAAAATAAAGCATTTCGAAAAAGAAAAGAATTTTTTCTAAGTAATACCTTGTAGAATAGAATATTGTCTCAAAATGAATAATACAATTAAAAAGTAAGCTGCAAAGTGGATCATGGGGTTTTGACATCTATACTATGGCAATGTTACAATGAACCATGCTTCTAACACAGAAGTTCTTTCCATTTTTAATAACTCCTGAGGTGAGCAGTTAGAAATGAATTAAATGGGATGATTATTTCTCCATCTCTGTCTGTGACCTAAGTCACCAGTATCAAATGTCTACCAGTTATTCTAACGGTGGTGATGTCAGAAACAAGGACTTGGCCATTTTCCTTCTGTGTTTTGCCGTCTACTTCCATGTGGAAGCATGGTCCGTGCTTAAAAGATTTAATGTGTATTCTTTCTTTCTCTCTCCTCCCTGTGATACAGTAAAGATGAAGTGTTAAGTGAGCTACTACTTACTAGTTAAATTTTGGCAAGTTACTTAGTTTCTGAACATTGTTTCAATTTCTTCTTCCAAAAACATTGCTAGATGTTGAGTACTGAGGAGACAAAGTAAGACCTTTTCCTTCAGGAGTGATACTTTTATAGGGTTATTGTGAATAATTTAGTTATTTAAAAAAAATTATTCATGTGACAAATATTTACTTAGGAATTACCTGTGGGTGTGCTCGATACTGAAGATAGATGAATGAAGAGGAGAAAACAACAGTCTCTGAACTTACACTCTGAGGAGGGATCTGACAAATATACAGAAAATTTTACTATCGTCACTGTACTACATGCCTCTCCCTGAATACAAAAATGTACATTCGAGTCACTCAACTGTATTCTCCTCACTGTAAACAGAGTGTTCTTTATAGCATATGGATTTGGCTTCATTTACCTGCTGTAATCATTTGTATTGTGCGCTTTAGTTTCAGGGTAAAGAAAGCCCAAATTTCTTTATCCAGTGGGTTTCTTTACTGGGTAGCTTAAGACAACAGAAGTTTATTCTTTCACGGTTCTGGAAGCTAGTGTCCTCCAAGCCATGCTTCCTCTGAGCCTCTGGGTAGACTCTTGCTTTGCCTTTTCCTAGCTTCTAATAGCGGCCATCAATCTTTGCCTTCGTCGTCTTCACAGGTCCATCTTCCCTTGTGCCTGTTGTTTTGCCTTTACATGGCCGCCTTCTGGTGTCTCTTCTTATAAGAACACCAGTGATACTGGATTAGGGCCCTTTGTAATTGAGTATGACCTCATCTTAACTTGGTTATATCTGCAAAGAGGCTCTTTCCAAATAAGATTGCATTCGTAGGTGAGGAGGGGAGGGAGTGGTGAGAGAACTTCAACATCTTTTGGGGAGGCACAATTCAACCCACAATAGCATACATCTCTGTTTATTTCTATATAGTAGTACAGACATATACATATATACACACATACGTATGTGTATATGCATCTACTTTTTAAAATGTTTTTATTTATTTTTGAGAGACAGAGAAAGAGAGAGAAGGGAAAGGGCGGGGGGGGGGGGGCAGAAAATTCAAAGCAGTCTCTGTGCCTGATGAGGGGCTCAATCTCACAAACTGCGAGATAATGACCTGAGCCAAAGTCAGACGCTTGACCAACTGAGCCACCCAGGTGCCCCATACATATATTTCTCATAGTGCGTAGGAACCACATAGGGGAAATTAGCCTGTGGCCGACAGGTGGGATATTTAACTAAGGCATCGGGTCAAGACCTGCTCAGAGGAAGAGAACTGAAAAGACTCTAACCAGTGGCTAGAATTGAATGGCAGTGGAAGGATAAAGGACTAAAGAGGGCATCAAGGCCGGGGCGCCTGGGTGGCGCAGTTGGTTAAGCGTCCGACTTCAGCCAGGTCACGATCTTGCGGTCTGTGAGTTCGAGCCCCGCGTCAGGCTCTGGGCTGATGGCTTGGAGCCTGGAGCCTGTTTCCGATTCTGTGTCTCCCTCTCTCTCTGCCCCTCCCCCGTTCATGCTCTGTCTTTCTCTGTCCCAAAAATAAATAAAAAACGTTGGAAAAAAAATTAAAAAAAAAAAAAGAGGGCATCAAGGCCTATGTCATGAGGAGATGTGTCAGGTGTATTAAGAAGACTGGGGACTTGTAATATTGAGGGCAAAAGAGTGCCTTTGAAATAACTCAAGCAGAAGTAAGATAGGGTACGATGTGTATTTCAGAAAGAGAACTGTGTCTGCAGTGAGGGCAAAAGATTGGAAGGGGGCAGAAATTGTTGGTGGAATGAGGAGAGATTTTAATACAAATTAGGAGATGGAATCCATGCACTGGGTGACTCGTTAAATGCAGCAGGAGAGAAAATTGAGAGCTGAAGATGGTGCCTGGTTTTCTAGTTTGAACAATGTGTGTGCATGTGGTGCGGCCCTTCCTGGGAATGAAACATAGGACGAGGGTCGGGCATTGGTTTTGGGCAGTGGTGAGCAACGAGAAAGTAATGCATGTATCGTGTCTGTCTGCCATATGATATTCACGCAGGGATTTTGCATCCTTTTTCTCTCCCTCTTAACTCTGCCTTCTTAATTGAAAGGTGTGTTTCCATTGAGTTTATATAGTCACAGCCCTGTTTATGCATGATTAACCTTCTCAGGGGCCACGTACTAGTGAGGTAACAAGTCAATCTAAATGTTTGTCTCTTTCAGGAGAAAACTGAAGTCAAACGAATGCATACCGTTTTAAAGCTCCTTGAGGTATCCTCTCTCCTTGAAGAGCTAAGAGATATAAAAAGTGACATTTCCTAGGTCCTCATTCATCTCATGATATTTCCTTCCTGCCATCCCAGTTAGATCCTTTTTTTAACTCATGTATCATGTCTACTCATGGAAAACGTTTCTCTGTTACATTGGAATGTTTTTTCCATCTTGCTATTCAGTTTGTGAGGCGGGAAACCTTTCTTCCTATAGCTTTCATAGAAAACCTTTTTTGAAAGTTATATCCATTCAGTTTGCCCTTTGAAATTAAGTGTGGCTGGGAAAGACAGATTTTGTTTCCCCAAAGAGATTTAGTGAAGTAGATGAAGACAGAGTGAATCTAATGTAGAAAAAAATTCAAATTATTATCTTTTTCTGTGCCATATAGTCTTCAGAATACACCGTGCATTTCACCATGTGTTTGTGCCAATTCTTTGGGATCTCTTCATCATTTCTATTTTACAACCGGGGGGATTGTGGCCCATAGAAGTTCATACAACTACCAAAAGGTAAAGCTGCAATTAAAATCCTGTTTTCTCTCTTGCGTGTCACTCTTTCTTCTGGGAAAAGATATTTTCACAATGAAGCATAGTTTCAGTGAGCACACCTCATTGCTAGTAGGGATATAGCTGTGTATAACTCAGGTAAGGAACCCTATGGCTTAGGATTCCGTGTTTCGTTAAATGAAAGCCCTGCCAGGATCTGGCAACTTTCTTCAGTCATCTCATTATGCTTTGTTTCATGGATGATTCTTCGGGCCACTTCTTTGCAAAAATACTAAATGTACTAAATTTTACCTAATTATCTTTAAGAGTGTTTCAGTATTGTTAGCAACTACAAAGTTTGAGATTCCCCAAGACTACCCTCACTTCATACCAGTTTCAAGTTGGGCATCTCCAAACCTCGGGTTTGATAATTCACTAGAAGGACCCACAGAATTCACTGAAAGCTGTTCTACTCAGAGTTACAGTTTGTTACAGCAAAAGGATACTGATGAAAATCAGCCAAAGGAAGAAGTGCATAGAGCAGGCTCCAGAAGAGTTCAACTACAGAACTGCCAGTTGTCCTCACCCAGTAGAGTTGTGTAGACTGTGCTTGCTTCTCCTAGCAACGATGTGTGACAATACACATGGAGTATTGTCAAGCAGGGCACCACCCAAGTCTTGGTGTCCAGAGTTTTTATCGAGGTTTGCTCACATAGACATAGTTGACCACCTGCATGGCTGACCTTAGTCTCCAGCCCCTCCAGAGGTTGAGTTGATACCATGTGGCCCAAAGCCCTCACCATAAATCACATTATTAGCATAGACTCTCTGGCATGGCCCACAACTCTCAGACAAACAAAAACACCCTATTGGTCAGGAAATTACAAAGGTTTAGAGATTACCTCCCAGGAGCCAAGGGTAAAAGCCACATGTCTCTTTGGGCAAAGGTTATCCTTTACTGCACAGTGACTTCTTGGAGCTATTTATTTGTTCAAAAAATACTTAATACTCACTCTTAGTCACTAGGGTATCCCTTAATATATAGTGATGACCAAGACTCAAACCCACCTCTCAAGGAGTATTGTTTCAGAACATGGTCCAGGTTCATTCTTCTCACTGTCCAGTTTTCCCAGTACCATTTGCTGAAGAGACTTTTTTTTCCCATTGGATATTCTTTCCTGCTTTGTCGAAGATTAGTCAGCCATATGTTTGAGGGTCCACTTCTGGGTTCCCTATTCTGTTCCATTGATCTATGTGTCTGTTTTTGTGCCCGTACCATACAGTCTGGATGATTACAGCTTTGTAATACACCCTAAGGTCCAGAATTGTGATGTCTCCAGCTTTGTTTTTCTTTTTCAACATTACTTTGTCTATTCGGGGGTCTTTTCTGGTTCCATACAAATTTTAGGATTGTCCTACAGCAGTCGTAGCTAAACTAAAAAATATGCCTTGCTTCTATTTTTTGTTTCTAACTTTGGAGAATCACCTTATTACCTATGCCGGTATTCCATTAGAACTACTGCAACATTTACACCAAATAGTTATTCGTGTGTGTGTGTGTGTGTGTGTGTCTGTGTGTGTGTGTCTTGAAACGTTGTGCAGAATAGTACAGCTGCTTTAGAAAACAGTCTGGCAGTTCCTCAAAATGTTAAACAGTGTTACCATATGAACAGGCAATTCCACTCTTAGGTATATACCCAAGGGAAATAAAAGCATATGTCCACACACACGCAAAATTATACTCAGTTATTTATAGCAGCATTATTCATAATAGCCAAAAAGCAGAAACAACCCAAATGTCCACCAGCTGATGAAAGGATAAATAAAATGTGGTCCATCTATATGGAATATTATTCTACAATAAAAAGGAATGAAGCGTGGATACACTCTATAACACAAATGAACTTTCAAAACACTATGCTAAAGTGAAAGAAGCCAATTCTATCGAGACAAAAAGTAAATTAGTGCTTGCTTAAGGCTGGGGATTAGAGTAATGGGGAGTGACTGCTAATGAGTATGGGCTTTCTTTTGGGGGTAATGAGAATGTTCTAAACCAGTGTTGGTGATAGTTACACAATTCCATGAATGTACTAAAACCATTAAATGTACACTTTAAGTGGGTGAATTTTATGGTATATGAATTATACCTCAAGAAAGGTGTTTTTAGGGGCACCTGGGCGGCTCAGTTGGCTGGGGATCCAAAACTGGCTCAGGTCATGATCTTACAGTCCCTGGGTTTGAGCCCTGCATCAGGCTCTTTGCTGATAGCTCAGCCTGGAGCCTGCTTTGGTTTCTGTGTCTCCCTCTCTCTCTGCCCTTCCCCTGCTCTCTCTCTGTCTCTCTCTCTCTCTCTCTCTTTCTCTCTCTGTCTCTCTGTCTCTCTGTCTCTCTCAAAGAATAATTAAAACATTTTTTAAAAAAAAGAACATTCTTTTAAAAATGTAGTACAAAGATTCAAAAGTCTATGGACTAAATCTAAAGGCTGTGTTTTCTGTGACCTTAGAGCGTGACCTCACTATTTGACAGAGTTAATATGACTAACCCATTATTCTATAAGGGTGTCGTCTTCATTCATTATTGTTTCAAGAAGTCATTTATGACCCTAATTATCTGTATGTATTAAAACTGATTTAGAAATTGGCACATGACAGGTCTTGAATGAATATATGCTGAATGAATGGATAGTGATATCAAACTGGAAGGCGCACATCTTTCCTTTTTTTTTTTTTTCTTCTGAGCGAAGCAAATTTGGACTTGAGAAGGTATTTTCCTAGTATAGTAAATTTTCAACAAAGCATTATCTGTTTAGCTGTATCAGATATTAACTCTGCTGCTTAATTCACTGAATGATTTCACAGAAGACAGTTTGAAACTAAAATGAGAATTTACAGTCTTACAATTTAATGCTTCATTTTACATTTGAGGTATTTGAGGTCCAGCTAGCCTCAATCAAATTTTTTTAATATAATTTATTGTCAAATTGGCTTACATACAACACTCAGTGCACATTCCAACAAGTGCCCTCCTCAATGCCCATCACCCATTTTCCTTCACCCCCACACAACCCCCCCACCGTCCACCTTCAGTTTGTTCTCTGTATTTAAGAGTCTCTTATGGTTTGCCTCCCTCCCTCTCTGTTTGCATCTATTTCCGCCCCCCTCGCCCCATGGATTCTTTTAAGTTTCTCAAGATCCACATATGAGTGAAAACATATAATATCTGTCTTTCTTGGACAGTCATGATCCTTGTCTTCAAGAGGCTTCCCGTCTTAAGGTGATGAGGTTCAAACACAAATAACTATAATCAGCAGGAGCACCATGTAAAAAGAGGGAGAAGATGAGTTTGGGACTTAGTCAAATATAAGGTGAAGTCTGACTTCTAAACTTACTATCTGTGTGATCATGGAGTAATATATCAGCTCTTTAAGCCTCATTTTTCTCGCCTATGAAAAGGTAAGAATGCCTAAGATTAATAATAAGAGCTGATCTTTATTAAGCTGTTCACCTACCAGGCAGTGTGCCGTGTAAGCACTTTACATATGTTACCTCCTTTAATTCTCTCGTGAGCCCGTGGGGGATTGTAATGCTACCATTTTTATAGAGGAGGGAAATGAGGATTAGAGATCAAGTATTGTTGATTCAGTCATTCAGTTTATTGAGCATCTAATGCTAGGCGTCTGGCTAGAAACTAGAGATACACTCCATGTACAGGATGCAGTGGAAGCAGGTAGGAAGAGTGTTGGAATTTACTTTTGAGGAGGCTGGAAGGCCTTGATGTCCCCTCTCAAGTTATCTTTTCCCCAGCACTCAGTCTTTCAGGGAAACTTCCCAGGGGAATTAATATTCATTCTCATCTCTTGTACCTGTTACTTTCTTGTTTCCTTTGTCTTTATATTAATTTTCATGACCATCTCGCCAGTTAAACTGAGACCCCCTTACTGGCAGACCCCCACCTTATTCTTTGTGTATTTAGATTGATTTGCACAATAGGAGACAGTTGTGTGGATGAATCGACAAATCAATAAATCTCTCTGTTGACTGTTTTTGTCTCCGATGACCAAACCCTCTCTAAATCACAAAAATTATTCATCCTGAATGTCTTTTTTTTTAATCTTTTTAAAAATATAATTTATTGTCAAGTTGGCTGACATACAGTGTATACATTGTGCTCTTGGGTTTGGGAGTAGATTCCCGTGATTCATCGCTTACATACAACACCCAGTGCTCATCCCAACAAGTGCCCTCCTCTATGCCCATCACCCATTTTCCCCTCTCCCCACACCCCCCCATCAACCCTCAGTTTATTTT
The DNA here is from genome assembly GCF_023721935.1 of Panthera uncia. NCBI lineage: Eukaryota > Metazoa > Chordata > Mammalia > Carnivora > Felidae > Panthera > Panthera uncia. The sequence continues at coordinate 42,380,533 of NC_064807.1, forward strand.
ATTTGTGCCTTGTTCTTATTTCCTTCAGGCTGAAACAAAGTCCATTTATATAAGTTAATTTTTTTGTTTGTTTTATGATACTAGGCTAGAAATACTTTAGAATTTGGGGACTCCTGCCATCCATTCTTTATTTACCATGACTTAGGGGATGGGCCAGGTCTACCCAGAACCTTTGCCATCAACATAACTGTTGGCTTGCTTAGTACATCACCCATATCAGATTCTCTGGATGAACTCTCATTGCTGAAGCCCTTAGATCCTTCCTGGGATTAGTCTCACAAAATGCAAGGTTTCCAAAGACCATAAATATCAATTAGGATTCCAGTATGATGTACTTTTTTCCCCAAATGTATATTAGAAAATAGATCTGAAGAATGTTTGCTCCTACAGGATATTCCATGGTTCAAGTAGATGATCCTCAGACATAGTTTTAATTAGTTCAGTTCTCTCCATAATTAATATAATTATTAAGTTTGTGGTCATAGGTCCTCCCAGAAACTTGAAATGCAAAGTTCAAGTATATGAGAAATTTGAAAGATTTGAAACTTTTCCTTAGGTTTAGAAAAAGAAAAGTTAAATAGTAAAGTAAAAATCAGGAAAGCTTTTTGAAACTGGGTGTCTGAAGTCACTTCATATAATTGTTTAAAAATGTGAAACTGGGTGGTTCAGTCAGTTAAGCGTCCGACTTTGGCTCAGGTCATGATTTCATGGTCTGTGAGTTTGAACCCCACATCAGTCTCTGTGCTGACAGCTCAGAGCCTGGAGCCTGCTTTGGATTCTGTGTTTCCTTCTCCTTCTGTCCCTACCCTGTTCACACTGTATCTCTGTCTCTCAAAAAATAAATAAACATTAAAACAAAATTTTTAATATTAAAACTCAAATGTAAATATGAAGGGTAATTAGTAAGTAATTGTACACTAGCTGATTGGCATATTTCCAAAGAAATATCAAGTAAAGGTATAGTTTCTTTTTAATGCTGTAGCTACTTTAATTATCAAAATCCTTAATAAAAACAATTTAAAGCATCAGGTACCTTCCAGATTTTGAGCCATGAACATAATTTTACCCAAGTTTTAACATACTCATGGTTGCCACAGACTCTCCTGGAACATTCGTAGGAAGGGCTACTTGCCAGTATCAGGAAAATCCACCCAGACACCTAAAATTAGTGTCATACACCCCACCTGTTCATTCTATTGCCTCTTGGTTGTACTGCCTTGAGGACTTCAAATCAGGAAGGTACAAAGTGTTTTTGCTGTGGGATGCCTATTTTTGATCCAAGGGAACACTTAAGAATCTGAGAAATCTAGACAGAAAGGCAAGAAACAATCTGTGTGGTTAACAGAACCCAGAGGCCAAGACAAATTCAGAGGGCTTGGGAAATGTTTTGAACCTCTTTACAAAGCTAATCACAAAACAGTGGCTTTGAAAGAAACCTTGGAGATCACCAGCTGAATCTCCTCACTCGGTTTCTGAAGACACTGAGCATCAGAGCAGGCATGTGACTTACCCAAGGTCTCTGAGCAAGCAAGTAGCGGAGCCCAGATTCAAAGCTGGATGTCTTCTGGCTCCAAGTACAGTGCTCTTTAGTCTGTATTAAGGGCAAGTGCTTTTTGTATGTGTGATTTTAAGGACCTGTAGCGTTTAAAGCATTCTTCTGATTTGAATTATTTATTCATTTTGTTGGTCTCTTTTGCCATTATTGAGTACATTTCAGTCCCTGAGCTAAATTTCCCTCCCTTGTGGCCAAATTATCACTGAACATTACATTCACTTAAAAATTGTTGTACTATAAAAGAAAATACAAGTGGAAAACCTTGCCAACAATAAACATTCTAAAAAACTTAACACACACCACTTCCATTCCTGCAGAAATGCCAAGTGCAAACCTATTGCACCTGCAGGCTGTAGCAATCACACAGTGGCCAGGAACTGGTGTCTGGCTAGTCCCATGTGCACTTAGGTTTATGACTAAGTTTGAGTATAACTTTAGTTTCTTTGCCAGGAGAGTGACAGGTGATTTAAAGAAACAAACAAGTATTTTAGGGAAAGAGTGAGTGGGGAGTTAGGAAAGCTTGGGAAGAAATGGCCAAAGTCACATTGAAATGAAAGAACATAGCCAGTGTTTTGCTTTCCCAAGCTCTTACCTACCGCATATTTGACTGCTGTCTTCTTCCCATTGGGTACTCTCAGCTTCTGAGGGAGAAACCTCAGTATTACTGTTGGTTGTCAGAAAGTCTTGTTAATTTGTTGATTCTCCCATCCATGCAAACAGCTTTTTATTGAGTAACATGATACAATGTCTTGCAGCCATTTCCAGTCTAGATTTTTATGTGACCTAGGTACGGATGAATTTTTTTTTCTTTTTTCTTTTTATGCATAGTGATTGCAAGGACATGGTTTGCTGGGGTAAAGGATACAATTCAATTCGGCTAGTTAAGGCAAAGATATACTCAATGGTGAAGCAAGTGCAGCTCTACTGGCCCCTGCCCTCTCCCTCCCCCAGGTATGCTCTGAGCAGGGGTATGTGCAGCTAGTGCTGACAAGGTATTTGGAAGGGAGTAGGATACCATCAGGTCAGAGGAACACTGAGTCTCTTCACGCATGGGTTTTTTTCAGAGAAACATTTTTATGCTCATTTAAAACGTACTACTTTTAAAGTTTATTTATTTATTTTGAGACAGTGTAAGTAAGAGAGGGGGAGAGAGAGGGAGCCAGAAAATCCCAAGCAGGTTCCGCACTGCCAGAAAAGACCCCAGTGTGGGGCTTGAACCCACAAAACCGTGAGATCATGACATGAGCCAAAACCAAGGGTCGGATGCTTCACCAACTGAACCACCCAGGCGCCCCATTAAAACATGCTTTCTTAGGGAGTGTGTGTATAGAATGGTTTCATCAGGGCTACGTAAGCATGGCCTGGTATTTTCCCAAGTATTCTCCAGGTTTCTCTCTATAATTTGGAGTATAGTTTTCGTTTTCTCCCAAGATGATTATCATAGCCCTGAAGCAGAGGTTGCAAACTAGCAATCCTCCAACCAAATATATCTGCCACTGACAACTTTTATTCAGAGGCTGTAGTCTGGTTTTATAAAAATTTGCATTAGTTGCCAATATGTAAATATATTTCCAAGAAAAGTCCTATTCACAACATATCTTTTAAAAAATTAGATCTGCAATATTTGGTCTCCACTATGACATAGTAGCCGTTTGATAAAGCTGAATAGTTGCTCCAGCCATGAGGTGGCATGGACACTTCTAAGCCTGCATCACTACCTGGACAGGCTGACTCTGCAGCTCTCTGTATCTCTGACCATTCCCCAAAGGATACATAGGCTAGATATTTTTATGGGCAAGGGCAAAGAGTTAAAATCCTCATCATGGTAATTGTAAGAATAATAAAATAGTCCACCTGATATACTGAGCACTAACCATGCCGGGCACTGTGCTGAGTGCTTGACCTAAACCTCACACGAACCCCATGTATAACCCAAAGGGTTAATTTGCTTGCTTAAGGTCATATATCCTGGGAGTGGCTGAGTTAGTATTTGGACTCTGATGCGTCAGACTTGAAAGCTTATACTTTTGCATATCAGATAAAGAGCACCTACTCAAGTTTTTTAAAACCTTAAGATAGGAAAATACAAACTCTTAACCTGTGCAAATGGTGATTTTAAAAGGAAAATAGTGCAGTTTCTTATTGTTGAAAGTATGGATTTTATTTTTGTTATCTTTCCCTTGATTCCAGCCTTGTACTGTCTTTATTTTTTTTTTAATTTTTTTTAATGTTTATTTGTTTTTGAGAGAGAGAGACAGAATGTGAGTGGGGGAGGGGCAGAAGGAGAGGGAGACATAGAATCTGAAGCAGGCTCCAGGCTCTGAGCTGTCAGCACAGAGCCTGACGCGGGGCTCAAACTCACAAGCCATGAGATCATGACCTGAGCCGAAGTCGGACGCTTAACCGACTGAGTCACCCAGGTGTCCCAAGCCTTGTACTGTCTTTAAAGCCTACTTCTTTTTAAGTCCAGAAAATTATAGATTTACTATTGGTTTCCTTTGGCATTATTTCCTTCACTTCTGTTTTTTTTTTCTTCAGGATTTCTCAAAACCTTTAACTCCTTTGCTTTTTTTTCTCTCCTCTTTTAGTTTTATTTTTTAATCAATTTATTTATTTTTGAGAGAGAGTGAGCACAAGTGGGGAAAGAGCAGAGAGAGAGAAGGAGAGAGAGAATCCCAAGCAGGCTCCGTGCTATCAGTGCAGAGCCCAAAGCAGGGCTCAATTTCAGGAATCACGAGATCATGACCTGAGCCGAGAACAAGAGTCGGATGGACACTTAACCAACTGAGCCACCCAAGCACCCCTCTCCCCTTTTTAAAATGCTGGAGGCATACCTCTTGACAAAATTTTCTTCTATATACCTAGCTTCAGGATAGGAAAACAAATGCCCCTCCTAGCAAAATATGTATCTCTTTGTTAAAGTTATTTTGGTTACAAGCAATAGAAATGTATTCTGTTCAACTAAAATTCAAAAGAAAGGGTTATTGAAGGGATAGATCAATGATAGGACTATCAACTATTTATTCAGAAAAACAGTTACTGGGTGGCCAGAATCAAAGAGCAAGCTGAAGGGCCAGACCTCAGGAAACATAGAAACTAGGGCAGCTTTGAGGTCCTTAGCTACAGATGTGCCCAGATCTGGACGAAGACTTCTGTCTTCCTCTGTCTCCAGTCACTTTTTAAATCCCAAGAAGACAATCTGGTCTGGTCTAGGTGTCTCTGTTATTGACCTAATTAGCCCTGACTAGGGGATAAAGCAACTAAAACGGTCATGGCCACTAGGGACCTCTTAGGGATGCTATATATGACTGTGCATATGGTGACAGTTTTATAAATTGCTTGTATATTTCTAAATCAGGGTTCAGTCTACATAAAAGTAGACTTTATTAAGTGTGTGTAGCTTCTGTGGGATAATGTAAAATTATTGACATAGGCTCTTAGAAATTTTAAAAGTCCAGACTTTTAGTTGTTTAGAAATTGTCTAAGAAATATCCCAGATATTTTCGCATAATAGGAAACAATCTATTAAGGCAATAGTTCTGCAGTTGCCTTAAAATTCTACCATCTTCCATTATTATTAGTAGTTCTAACAAGGTACTACAGTGTGGGCTCGTACATTTAAAAATGTCTTAAGAAATGGATATGATTTTGCTACTGCCTACTGCCTACGGGAGAGTAGTTACACCCCGAGTCATTCTGTTCCCTGGACAGTAAGGTGCACCCTTCATCCCTTAGTGGGAGAATCTGATGGGCTGGAAATGCTCAGAAGTTAATATTGATAGACAAGCCATGGAAAACCTCTGTGTTGGTTCTTACTAAAATCTTTTTGTACTAGGACAAGATGAACCTTCTGCTACAAACATGAGCCTCCTCTCTTCTTCAGCCAAAAGTTCACCAGGGTTCAAACACTGTTTTAATGGATTCCAGCAAGACTTCTGTGGGCCTTTAAGGAAGAAGTTTCTGGTGTGCAGCCTGGAGGAATGTGTCTAGCACAGTACCAGCACTAGAATCAGGACCCACCTGGCTTCAAGCCCCAGGCCAGCCTTCTAGTCTGCTTCCGATTTGGGGGGGACTTGGCAGGTTGCCTTTATTGTTCCAAAGTACTGCCGCCATTCCTTAGTTCACAGCTCACATCTCACCTCCTCTATCAACCCTTCCCAGGCCGATGAGAAACTAGTCCCATCTGTACCCCAAAGCTACTACATAAAACCTTTTATTCTCCCATTCAAACAAACAGAGACAGACAATTCTCAGTTGTCCATATTGATACAGGAGTGTGCTCCTGTAGAGAATCTGTTACTGTATCTAATCTGTCAAGACTTTTCTTCCTCATAGAGAGGTGTTTGACACATGCAGATAAGTAGGTCAGACATGGAGAAGCAGGGGGACTGGGCGGCTGGCTAAGGGCACAACCAATGTGTTCGTGGTGGTGAATTCTGAGTTTTTGATACCTGTTCTGAATACTCCCATCTTCCTTCTTTATCCTAGGTCAGTGGGCAGCTTCTGAGGGAGCAAATTAAGTCACCTGAATAATGAATAATAATATTTTTATCTAAAATGAGAGCTCCATTTTTGAGTTTTAAAGAATAGCAGCGAACAATATTTAAAAACGCACATTAGCATCTCCTTCTTGCCTTTCTCATTTCTTCAGCTTCCACAGCCGTATTTGTTGTTATAATTAATAGTGTTAGGAGCTTCTCCCATTGGTACACTTTAAGAGCGTTACATTGTTATAATGAATTCTCATAACAGCTTTTGAAGGTGTTATTGGAATTATATTACAGAAGAAACCAAGACATCGAGAAATGTGAGAACATGGACAAGGTCATACAGCTAATAAGTAACAGAATTTGCATTCAAGTTCAAATCCATCTGGGGGCGCCTGGGTGGCTCAGCCAGTTAAGTGTCCAACTTTGGCTCAAGTCATGATCTCACAGCTCATGAGTTTGAGCCCCGCATCGGGCTCTGTGCTGACAGCTCAGAGCCTGGAGCCTGCTTCGGATTCTGTGTCTCTCTCTGCCTCTAACCCACTCGCATTCTGTCTCTCTCAAAAATAAATAAACATTAAAAAAAAATTTTAATAACATTTTTTTAAAAGTTAGCATTTTAACCATTTTAGATAGATAGTTCAAGTTCACCAGCATTAAGTACATATACATTGCTGTATATGTAACCATCTCTGCCATTCATCCCCAAACGTTTTTATCTTCTCCAGCTGAAACTCCATACCCATTATACAGTGATTCCCCATTCCCCTTCCTCTAAGCCCCTGGTAACTATCTTTCCATTTTCTGTCTCTATTAATTTGATTATTCTGGGTACCTCATATAATTGGAATTATACAGTATTTGTAATCTTGGTCTCTTATTGAACTTAGCTTAAAGTCTTCAAGGTTCATTACTCTTGTATCATGTGTAAGGTTTTCCTTCCTTTTTATAGCTTGAATAATATTCCAGTGTGTGAAATGTTAAAATGATAAGCTGAGGCATATTAAAAAGTGAGTTTATTTGGGTGTTTTCCTATTAGAATCAGGCAGTATCACACTGGACATGGTTGGGAGCACTTACCAATAGGAGCCGGGGGAGAGACTTATTTAAAGAAAGTGCAGAAGCAAAGAAAGGAAATTATTTGACTGGCTATAACTTAGAGCCTAATTGACTCTTACTGATTGGCTGTCTTTGCAGTTTTGATTTTGTAACCTTGAGGCATTTATAGACTTAGATCTAGGTTTCCTTACGTAGGCTGCCATGGCGTTAGAGCCACATCAGTCTAATGGCCTCCTTGTTTAATTAATTTAACAGTATATACCACATTTTGTTTATCTGTTCATCAGCTAGTAGGCACTTGGGCTGTTTCCATCTTTTGCCTGTTGTGAAGGATGCTGTTATGAACATGGGCCTACAAATTATCTGGTTAAGTCCTCGCTTTCAGTTCTTCTAGGTATATATCCAGAGCTGGAATTGCTGGATCATATGGTAATTCTATGTTTCATTTATTGAGGAATCTCCATACTGCTTTCCACAGCAGCTGTACCATTTTTCATTCTCACCAGCTCACCACCTACTCCTCTTGTACCCATACTTCTAGCTTACAAAGCTCTCTAAAGCATGGGCTGTGACTTCTCAGCTGTTTACCCTCCAACAGCCAGGACAATACATTCCCATAAAGGGTGTTGAGTAAAGGGCTTGCTCATTGTGATGGAGATCATGGCCCTGAAACTTCTTCAGCTTCTCTAGGCAATTTACAAAAGTTTGGGCTTGGGATTCCTGGAGCCTGTATTCTTCCCTACCTTTTCTCCCTCTGCTGCTCACAAGCTCAGAGAATAACCATGAAAATGGTGAGATGCTGTCTGCTGGAAAGAAAGAAAAGTATAGCTGTGCCTCTTTGCATACCAATGAGGTGTTTCAGAGCGCTGCGGCCTGCTATGTATGCGGGTGTTGATTTATGATAGCATGTACAAGTTTGGCAGGCTGAATCCACGTCTGCAATTTAAATGACCACTTAAAAAATGGAGCCTTTTCTTCAGATCTAATTGGACCCAATGCCAGCATTGTAGTTGAGAAAGCAGTTATGTCTGAAAGAAAGTTCGAATCCCATTGCAAAAGAAGTGGGTCTTGTGGAACTACCAGATAAGCACTTAGTCCAGAAACGTAACCTTGACAATGTACACATTTTAAAGCAATGCATGATTATATTCGGCCGGGGATTCTGCCCTCTCTTTAGGAAATCTTTATGGAAATGGGGTGGACAGCTTTGGGTTCAGGCGCAGAGACAGAATTGCTCTTTCAGGAGCATAAGTGGGCTGCCAGCTTCCCACCTAACTAACGCTTCCCATGGTCCTCATTTTTTACTTGTAGTTGTCCTGTGACAGGAATCTTGAACATTTCTGGAGCTGAAGTTGCCAATGTTCCTGTTTTTTGGAATTATGTGAGGTTCTCAAAAACTAATATGAGAATACTCTGTTCACATGCTTTCCAAATGTTTTTATTTTGCCTTTGACAGAGGAGGTCAGGACTGTGTGTAATGGTGCTTTGGTATCAGGATGCATCCTTCTTGCCTCACAAATTGGCCTCTGACCCAAGCTGGGTGGAGGGAGCAGAGGCAGGTACTGTATGTGTGAATCAGGTGTTCAAGTCAGGATGCTAGAGAATTGGCCATGTGTCATCCTGGGCTTTCTTCTTCCTGACACTGCGTGGTACAAATCAAAAGTTCGCCTGGAGGTCGTACTCAATGGCTACTGGCAGGGCTTTTGAGGTCTTTGCTGGGTCAGGCCGCCCATATGTGAGCTGTGTTTGGGCTGAGTTCAGCTCCTTTCCGTCTTCTCCCTCCTCACTGCCCCCCTCCTTCCCCTTAGTCTTGCCAACTGCAACTGAAGATGTTTTCCCCTCTGCTTAAGGTAATAGCTGACTTAATGCCAAAGCCAAGCTACCGGCAAGCATTGAAAATAAATTTGCGGAGGTGGGGGGGAGGGGCTTCATACTATTGGAAAAAGCCTTGGAATCTTTTTTGGGAAGTTTTTGTGTCCCAAGAGACTGTCCTGCAGAACCATCTTCCCCTTTTGAATGTCCTTAGTTGGGTCTAAGAAACAAACGTAGTGAACATTATTGATACATGATAGGCTAGGTTTTAAAGCAGAGGTACAAACATTCCCTGAAAAACTATGTCTTAAAACAGTGTGCTGTCATATAAGAAGCTGCTACATCCCAGTGGTGCTTCCCTACTCCTCTGAGTATACAGACAGCTGACTTAAAAGTCCTCTGGTAACCCTTTTGCACTGCTGACAGGGATACAAATTGGTGCCGCCACTCTGGAAAACAGTATGGAGGTTCCTCAAAAATTTGAAAATAGACCTACCCTATGACCCAGCAATTGTACAACTAGGTATTTATCCAAAGGATACAGGAATGCTGTTTCAAAGGGGCACGTGCTCCCCTATGTTTAGCACCCCTATGTCGATAGCAGTGCTATCGACAATAGCCAAAGTATGAAAAGAGCCCAAATGTCCATTGATGGATGAATGGATAAAGAAGATGTGGTATATATGTATATGTATATACACACACATACATACATATGTACACACAGTGGAATATTCCTCGATGATCAAAAAGAATGAAATCCTGCCATTTGCAACAACATAGATGGAACCAGAGTGCATTATGCTAAGCGAAATAAGTCAGAAAGACAAATATATGATTTCACTCGCGTGTGGAATTTAAGATACAAAACAGATGAACATAAGGGAAGGGAGGCAAAAATAGTAAAAACAGAGAGGACGACAAACCATAAGAGACTTAAATACAGGGAACAAACTGAGGTTTGCTTGAGGGGTGTTGGGTGGGGGGATGGGCCAAATAGTCAAGGGGCATTAAGAAGGACACTTGGGATGAGCACTGGGTGCTATATGTAGGTGATGAATTACTAAATTCTATTCCTGAAATCATCATTACACTGTATGTTAACTAACTTGGATTTAAATGAAAAAAAAAAAAAAAAGTCCTCTGGTGTATTAGACCACCCAGTGTAATAGGAATGAAGTATTACAAAGAGGTTGGAACCCCAAGTCTGCCATTTTCTAGACAGGTGACAAAAAAATCACCTAGGTTTGTCATCTATGCAGTTTGTGTAAGGCTTCGTGAACTCAGCAAAACATCAGTCAGTACCTGGGGGACATAGTCGTGGCTTCCTGATAATCATGATACTTTCCCCTTCACTAGTTATTTATTGTTGTCTCTTCTTGACATCACATTTGACAAGTGAGAAACATCCTTTGCCACAGTCTACAATTTCTTAGTATAATCTCCCACTCTTAAGAATAATTGTGGCTGACACTATTCATTTTCTACCTTCCTTTCGACTCTGATGCAACACTAACCACAAAACAGGAGGCTTCATGGACTTCAGCTGGGAAGACCACACCTTGCTAAGGCAAGTGACAAGGGAAATCCATGTGTCCTTAGTCTTAACACTTTCATTGGAAAGAGTTTAGAAATAGAGGTTAGAAATCATCTGAGAACTCAATGCCCGCATGTTCTGGGCAGCACCATATTCATAAAAGCTATAATGCTGATACTAACAAATATTTTCATCTGTTCTTCTAAATTTTTTTTAATGTTTATTTATTTTTTGAGAGAGACAGACTGAAAGCTGGGGAGGGGCAGAGGAAGAGGGAGAAACAGAATCGGAAGCAGGCCCCAGGCTCTGAGCTGTCAGCACAGAGCCCATTGTGGGGCTCAAACCCACGGACTGTGAGATTATGACCTGAGCCGAAGTCTGACACTTAACCGACTGAGCTACCCAGGTGCCCCTATTTTCATCTATTCTTTGGTAAATATCCCAGTAAGTGATTCCTTCTAACATGCCTGCATCTACAGGAAATAGTTTAATACAAGTGGAATTTTAATATAGAAAATGGCAAGAAGACTAGGTCAAAACCATGCAAAGAATCCATTTGACATGACAGCACTTGAAAACCTTAAAATCAGTGGTTAAAGCATGTTTTTCTAGCAAATGTGGTATTTAGTAGGCCCAGTCTTGCAGAATTGGGGGACATTTCTATTTTAGATTCACATAGTTGTATTGATAAGGACACATTGCGTATTATTTTAATATAAACCAATTATCCAAAATTTATATAACTTATACATAATACATACAGAAGATATGTTAGTTGGTTTAGTATTTGTCAAATTATGACTGTTGCGTGAGCCATGAAAATCTCCCCTCTTCTTTACACCTGGTCCAACCAGGAAGCAATAATGTGAGGGCATTGAAACAGGTAATTGGGTATCTTCATAGAAGTTAGAAGATAGCACATAGATAAGCTTTCTGTGCTCGTTTTTAAGGTAGTTTTAGAAAACTGACTAAAAACCAATTATACCTATTACAAAAACTTGAATCTTAAAATATGTCGAGATTTAAATGTAAATTTTTAGACATATGCTAAGTATCAAATTCCGTCGGATTTGAAATTTATAGTTTCAGCTGATTTTAAACTAGGACTATTATAGGAAAGAATAATAGTTCAATTTTATGAATGTGAGTGGGTGACTAGTGGAATTTTCTTGGTCTTTCTCAATGGGAAAAATGTATGCAGTCATTTCTTTTTATCTCAGGGCCTTTGAGTGAATTTGGTTTTGTCTAAAATGAAAGAAAGGGCAGTTTATTTTTGCCACAGTCAGTATTGTAGTGATTCAGCGAAATACAACCGATTATCATAAACTCACAAGCCTAGATAGAGTTTGAAAGGGTGACCAAGTGGATAACCGTCAGTCTTCTTCCCACTCAATCCAGTCACCACATCCAGAGGCTGACCTAACATCAGATTTAGGAAATATAGAGCCCATTAAAAATCAGTAAGTCCATGTTTCTCTTACAACTTTGTGACTGCTATTTGATTGGTTTATTGCTAATTCTGATTGAGAAACCATTCTAATTCCCAGTTTTGAGCAGGCTACTTTTCCTTAAAAAAATAAATAAATAAAAATTTTAACTGATTTGTTTTGGTTTGCACATTCATATTCATTGCACATTTGTTCCCCATTAACACAAATAGATTTTTTAATATTTCTTCGACCAACTAGATTTGCTGACTACTCACTTTCTTTCATTAAACTCAGCTGTCATATATTAACACATATATTAACATGTTCCTATGGGTGCAGACTCCCATGGATAAAACAGGACCCCAAACTCTTGCTCCCACCTCTGAAAATATATTTTGCTCCAGACTTCAGGTTTTAGAAGACTGAATTTGAGAAATCTCTTTTGTGTTGACAAATAACGCTTAGTAATTGTTCTTCTCTTAAACATATTTGAAAGTGGTCTCGAATTAACTAGGTTAGTAGTCTAGAAGTAGAGCTAAGGAAGGATATTTTAAGAATCCTAAGCATTCTTCTATCATTTGAGTGGACTGCAGAGGACATTATTTGCTACTCCAACAGCAATCCCAGAGAGGCTTTTTACATTTCTAACAGAGTCCTTAAAAAGTCCCAATTATCATTTCCGGAAGAGTCAATCAAGCTTGCTGCTATTTCACTGGCCACTTTTGCAAGGTAGAGGGAAATTTAAAAAAAATTTTTTTTTCAATGAAGCTCTCTTGCTCTGCCCTCTAAAACAGAGTCTGTTTCTTCCACAGGATCAGGGTTATGATCTTACTTTATATTTGCTGTTGTCAGATCCAGAGGAACTCAAATGGATCTGAGCTCTTACAAACTTGACCCTGTACCTAGAACTGTGAGACAAGCAGTCTACAGGTGCTCAAGTCACCATGCCACCCTTTACAACCTCAGACACATTTTCACATATAGGAGCAGAATACCTCCCCTTTGCACAATGGCCACATATCCCCCCAAGGTAATCAGCACATATGGCCCAATAACTATGGGGACTATAAAACAGAAGGTTTGAGAGTAGAATTATCCCAGAAATTCCAGGACATATATCAGAGTTGTTAAGTGGTAGGCCCTGTAGTAGATCTTCTTCTGTAAGCTATCACGTGAAATCTTTACAAGTATATAAAGTAGATTGATCATCCTCTTATAAGTCATGAGAGAACTGAATCTCATAGTGAACGTGTGTGATATATTCAAGCAAATGTACTAATTATCACATTCAGGTTGAGTTGTTTGTTCCCCCCGCCACGATGTCATGCTGCCTCTCTCATGAGTTAGGGCTATACAACACATAGATTCTTTATATAAGTAATGATATTCCAGGAGTGAATGTATGGATAAAAGACTGGGATGGGCACTATGGTCCTATTGGTCTTAAGTATAAAATTTCTAGATGGGGAGCAAATACTTTTAACAATTGTAAGACTCATGGTAGAACTGAGGATTATGTCATGGCTCTATTTGTTCCCTGAAAGAGTAAAACAATCAGAACAATTTTTTTTTTTCATTAAAAGAAGTTTACTATCCCATCCAAATATTTTGTGATATGACTTGTTCCTCAGGGAATGATCTGAGATTAACAACCTTTAGTTTTTCAAACTGATTTGAAACTTTTCTGCCTTGTGCAAGTATGATAGCTGTATGGGACAGAAGTTTGGAGGCATTTTACAGATGATATTTTTATATAAACTCTTAGATAAACTCTGTTTTGATCCATTTTATCGGCTTTTACCCTAGGACAGAAATGTTAATGGAGAACTCAAGAAAGGAAAAAGGAAATGTCAGTTGAGGACATTTATGACTGACTTTGAATCAGAATACTAATAGCCCCACCCAGAAGCTTCACATTAGAATAAGGTCATAGGTTTTGGGAAGTAACTAGGAATTGACTTGAGAGCCAAGGAATGGTGGAAGCCGTCCTGGCTAGGGATCCCAGATGCTTGGATGGCTGTGGGACCAGAAGTATTTTGGGAGACAGATATGTCCCTCTTTACCTTTCCTTTTTTTTTTCCCCTCTATCCTTGCCACACTCGTACAGGCAGCATACTACTGCTTTTTGGATATTGACTTCAGATAATATACCTAAACATGTGAGTGAGAGCATTGTTATTATATGCAGAATTTTGCTGACTTGTGGCCACATCTGGAATTTTGACCTCTTTAGATGTAAATTTTCACAGAATTTTCCAGAGCGATGTGTATGAGTGAGTTCTAACCATCATAGCAGAATGGCTACTTTGTGGTGACTTACTGAACAGACACATTCCAGTAAGATCCACATTTGTATCAGAGCAGAAGACCAGCTGCTATCTTTTCTTCTCAACAAAGGACTCTTGTGTTTGAACAAAAACTATGCATTATATGCCCAGCAGCAGAAGGGAGTCTGAGCAGTGATGTCAAAGTATACCATGATGTCACCACAATTCACAAAGAATTACAGTTAATGCCATGTGAAGTGAGGCCAAATTCAACACTTTCCCTCTTGGGCACTTCACAGTCTAAGAGACAGAAGCAAGGCCGGAGGTCACGCCTTTGTATAATTTTGTTTCGCATTTTCCAGACACCCTAATTTTGGAAGCAGGGGAGAGAAGAAGACAGCCTATTAAAGTCCACTGACCATGTGCCGAGAATGAATTCTAGTCTATGTCTATACTAGGATAATTCTTAGAATTTCTACTGAAGACTACTAGACAAACAAATTTAACCAAAAGCAATATGCAAAAAAGTCCATATGTTTTTAGCAATAAATTTACACCACAATTTGGCCAGACCCTGAAATAAATAAGAAAGGAGAAAAATAAATTAGATCAGGAGCACCTAAGAAACATAATAAATGTTGGAAATAAGACTTAGTCATTCTCTTTTTCCATTTCAGGGTATGTTTACCCAGCCATTAAGTAGATTAAATTCTTGATCTCAAGAAAGGCAGTGCTGGAAAAACACTTAAAAATATTTGCAATCTAATAAATTCACTGCTCCTTCTATCAGCTGTCTCATACCCCTAACATTGACATCATTTTCTTCCATTTGCTTAATAATATAAAGAGTTAAACATCAGAGAACCAGTGGCAATCCCCCAGCATCTCTAGAACTGCAAGCATAAGCAAGCTAATAAGGAGCACAGGACAATATCTCTAGCTCAAATGGTAGAGAAGATAGAAATAAGACGCTTAAAAAACAGCACCTGGTCACATCTTATTGCAAGGAGTCCTCCTTTAGCCTTTAACCACAGAAGTGGTTAAAGTCCCTACCCTTTGATGAGAGTGTGGATGGGTAGGTTGGAGGTAGAGAAGGAATATGGTTCTGATCCAGCCAGATGACCAGCCAAAGGGCTAGAGCCCACACAGAGTAATGGGAGGAGTCAGGCCTAGCACTGTCCAAGCTAAAGTCCCTTTGGAAAAGCCAAAAATCAGGTGCTCAGGAGATCAAGTACAAAGTAAGCTTCCAGGTCCAGAGTTGATGTCAAAGCTAGGATGTGAAGCCTAGAGCACTGTGCCTAGTGGATAAAGAGGGAGACTCACTTGAAAATAATAAGCATTTATACCTTAAGGCAATTTTGGAGCAGTGCATGAAGGACTTGAAACACAGTAGGCAAAGTGACAAGTGGAAATCAAAGTAGAAGTTGTAGTACTATAAAATGATGCATCCATGGAGATATTTTTCTTTTTTGACCGAGAGCTCTTTTTTGATCTTTGGAACTAGTGGCAGAGAGTTTAAGTAGTATAAACTGTTATTATGTTCTAGGGTGGGATAAGGAGGAAAATTCTTTGAAACATAATCTATCTCTCTCCCCACTAGCCTTGCCTATATACAGAATTCATTCATTCATTCATTCATTCAACAAATTTTTATTCATTGTTTGTTATATTATTAGACACTGGAAACTTGTGGTATTATATTCTAGGAGGAGATAGAAAATAAACAATAAACCTAATAAGCAAATTATATTATAAAAGAAGTGCCATAGAATGAAAAAAAAAAAAAAAGAACAGTGTGGAACATGGGTCTGGGATGCAGCTTTAAATAGTCTGATCAAAGTAGAGCTTATTGAGAAGATGAAAGTTAACAGCAAAGCTTAAAGGAGGCTTTAGTGGTGTCTATGAGAGAATATTCCAGGGGCACTTGGGTGGTTCAGTTGGTTGAGCGCCCGGCTCTTGATTTCAGTTCAGGTCATGATCCCAGGGTCATGGGATCAAGTCTTTCATGAGGCTCTGCCCTGAGTATGGAGCCTGCTTAAGATTCTCTCTCTCTTCCCCTTTTCCTGTCTCCCCTGCTTATACTCTCTCTGATTAAAAAAAAAAGAAAGAAAAAGAATGTTCCATCCAGAGGTGCTATCCTAAGACAAGAAAGTGCTATTTTTGAAGAACAACAAGAAGAGTGAGCCAGAAGGAGATAAGGTCACAGAGGTAACTCAGATGATAAAGGATCTTGTGGGCCATTGGAAGGACTGGTGAATCCAAGAGGAAATTGGGTAGGCCTACCTACCAGTGATTGGTAAACTCAGAGGAGAGACTGTTATGTATTGGGAAGCTCCCTTTGGAAAATCTTCTGGAGCAAATGGAATTAATGCCTTCACATAAAGTTTTTGCCCACATTGTGGTGTATTAGAGCATAGGACAGCTACACCTCATACATTTGGCCTGATAACCTGTAGGTATTTACCAGTGTTTCTCTGTGACATGTGTGAATCGCTGTTGAAAAAAAACCCAACAAATTTCTTTTTAAATCAATTCAATTGCTGCCTCAAAAAAGGAATCCTTCCCATTGAAAATATATTTGCAAAGCTACTGAAGGCAAAGATCCCACTTTTTCTTGATGCTCAATCTCAGTACTTAGAGCTGTAGGCTGATGTTGCTCTTGGCAACAAGTTGTGGCCGACAGACATGTTCATCCTCATTCTTCCTGTCTCCTCATTGCCCTTCTAACCCCCAAGAGGAACACAATACATCATGGAATAGAGGAATCACTCACTGATGACATAATGCTACTCAGCTTGGATTTCAACTCTGGCAACATCAATTCACAGTAATGTGACCTTGGACAAGTTGTCAAATCTTCTTGAGTCTAAGTTTTATTTTTGTAAAATAGACATAATTTTAAGTAATTTTCAGGGATATTACAAGAATTAAATAATGTTAACTAGATTTATGGTGGTGATAATTTTGGAATATATATAAATTAATATTTATATTATGTCATTATGTTTTATACCTGAAACTAATGTTACATACCAATTATATCTCAATTTTTAGAAAAGAATTAAGTGAGAAGATATATATGGCAAATGTTTGGCAAACACTAGCTTACTCTCTCTTGTGTAGGTGGGTTTCCCTTCTTTCTCTACCTCCATACCCCTATGACCTTTAGTCTTAGAGATCTTACTCCTTTTCTGTTCTCAACTATTTTGAGGAAATTATCTGATTAAACCCATTCACCCTAGATTGGACTATGCCTACTACTTCTGCGTATTCCCCACAGCACCATAACAGCCAGCATAATGCCTTATGCTCAGTTGGTTTGGTTTAATTTAAGTATAATCAACAACTTCATGTGTTAGTCCTCCCAAGGGTATTTGAACAACAAACAAAGGACTCAACCAGTGGTTCCCAACTTTGTAACACAAAGGTGTTCTTTATTATTTTTTTCCTATGGGCCTTGTGTTTTGGAAGTTTCCATCTACTCAAAACACTGCATGTATTAACTAATAATTTGTTTTCCCATTTTATGACTTAAATACCTGAGTATAAGTAAAAAAAAAAAATGCAGTAAAGATCTGGATTCAGCTTATTTGTGTAATGAGATGGTTGGGGGCTTGGGGGGCCTTATATGCTTTTATTGCAGTAAATATATTTCCATTAGGCCTTGAAAATACTAAACATAGCTCATGGACCACTATTAGCACCTTTGTGAATGGTCAGGGATTTTGTTTTCTCATATTAGGGAGGTGTGAAGCACAAGTGTAGATGGAGAGCATACCTTCCCATTTACTTCCTATATGTGTTTCCAAGTCACATGTACAGATGAAGCCACCTATCCATCCCTGTGCCTATGTCCTGCTCTGGTGGCAGTGGTCTTGATAAGAATAGTCAACTTTGTTATCACCATTCACCATTGTCATAATAAATATTATATTGTGTGTGTTTCCATGGTTCATAGAGATCCTACTATAACCTATAGTCAGAAATCCCAAGTTGGAATTGTGGTTTTGTTAGTCACCATCTTTGTTACCTTGGGGAAGTTGTTTAGCTTATATGAACCTCAGTGTTATAATCTGTACTTGAAATCATTCAAATCTTAAGAAAGTGTTAATTTTTTTTCTAAGCCAAACAGTATCCAGCTTTATTAAAGATACTTTCCGTAAACAATCATGGTATTGCAGGCAGGAAATGGGCAGATGGTCATTAACAGTATACAACAACTTTCAAACTCCATTTTTCAATGGACTACCAAAATCAGAATGCCACTGTAAAACCCAATGAAGTCTTCATTTGATGCTCTGAACAGGGAAAGTTTAGAGTGAAGGTTAACATTTCACGCTTAGCATATTGCTTAACAACTTTTCACAAGCTGACCCTGACTTTCGGGAAATGAAAATGGCAGAATTATCAATCTGAAGATCCACAAGCTAAAAAAAGAACTCTTTTAAGGGACTGGGAACCATTTCTTAGGCTCAGATTTCAGTAGGTCTTTGGGTTTAAGGGAGTCAAGTTGAAGGCAGAGAGGGAGATGAGGACAAAAAAATGAATTTTAGTTTTTCCACACCACAAAATATCTGTGCCAAGATGGCTAATGTGTGTCAACATCAAGGAATCTCTTCTCCTGGGAACCAAGAGGAATTTTCTCAAAACTAGAAGAGACAGTTTTTTTCCCCTCATATCAATCTAGCTTCCAGGATATTCTATTAGTGACGTATGCCCTTCCCCCCAAACAACAATGAGTGTTCTGTGTGCTAATAACATAGCTTTAAAAAAAAATTCTGCATTTTTATAATACTTGATTAAAAATAGTATTTCAAATTGTATGATCACCAAAGTATACATTTATCAAAAATGCACACACTTCACTTGACATCTCTGGCACCTTTAACTTTCTGTGCCTCTTCTGTTTTGGCATCTCCGTTTTCTGCAGGGTTATTCCCATCCTTGCCAACATCAGCTTTCCCCCTTTTCCCTTTTGGGTACCTTCTACCCCTTCTTTGCAAGGACCTTTTTGGTCTTGGGCTCTGGCTTTGGAGGAGTAGGTTTAGTAGATCACCTTAGATTTTCTCTGGGACTCATCCTTTACCTTGGCTTTATCTCCATTAGCATCCCCATCAGCCTATCCCTTGACCATGGTGGCAATGGCAGCAGGGCACAGGCATTGGACATGGGGATGCAGCAGCACACGGACTTTGGTGGGTCCAGGGGTCTCTCCTCTTCTTCTTCACACTGTTCAAGAAGGTTATTTTTAAGAGAAAGATTTGTGTTGAATCATCCAAATGATAGTCAGCTGGTTCATTTTTCTGGCTCTGGAATAGTAAATTGGTGTAGTCTCCTCCAATGATAGCCATAGTCTATTGGATTTGACCTTCTAGAGTACAATGTCACTGAAGATTTGGGGCCACATAAAATCTCAGTGGCAAAGAGTGCTACAGTTGATTAGCAATGTCTGTCATGGGTCCTGGCAGGAAAAATAGATGCATGTGTGCCATATTTTTGCCAGCCCAGCCCTAAGTGGTATGAAGTCTATTCTTAGATGAAGTCTATCCATTAAAATGCTGTGTACCTAGATGATTTGTTTTGGCTTCTGAAAATTTGCTTTTACCAAATGTTCCCTGACCACTAGAGTTCATCAAAGGTTATTAAAGAGCCAGTTCTTTGAAAGGTCTTATATTTATTTGTTCAGTTGTTATTGGGACATTATTACATGGCACTGTCTTTCAGAAAACTCACAGTAGATGTATATCTAGGATTTCAGTACTTTGAGTAGTTATGGTTCTCCTCAGCCAGTTTGTCATTCATTCATTACATAAATATTTATTAAGTGTCTACTACAAGGAACACATTATCCTTTACATTTTCTAGAAGATCCAGTAATGTTGTAACTCTTGCAATTGCTCATGTTTTCCTCTCTTCTAGGAAGCTCATTTTCAGACATGTAACCCACATCTAGCCAATGTGTACAACCTCAGTATGCATTCTGTGTAGTTCTCTCATTTCTGGCTTTAATTCATCTTTCTTACTTATTTTTCTGCTTGCCCCATATTCCCATTTGTGCTTGTATTTATTTTATTGTCTTGAATTATATACACATATATATACATATATGTATACATATATGTATATATATGTATATATATGTGTGTTTATATATGTATGTATATTTGCTGTAGATATTTTTGTAAAAAGGTAAAGCATAAACAAATCAATCAATATCTAAATTATTTGAAGGTGAAGTTGGAGATTACATCTTTCCTATTAGTGTAAATAGTAAATGAGTTATAAGTATGTAAGAGCTCACTCTTCCCCATAAAGTTCTATCTGAATTAAATAATTATAAATAAGAGCAGCTGTGATCAGATTTGCACAGTTAAGTTTTCCATATTTGTCTTTCCTTGTGCTGAAAATAAAGGGATTTAAAAGTTTCTTACCTCATGGTGTTGGATCAAGAAAAGCTTGACATCACTGGCTCAGTATTTGATGCTAGAAGTTGAGGTCCTTATGGGAAACCATTTGAATTGGGGCCAGCAGTGAACCCATCTAAGCACGTCAGTTTGGGGCATGGTATCGGCTTATGGATTGTGTTCATTTACATTCTCCAAATTATTCAGATGATAATCTTTCTTTTTCCTGTGGCTCCTAGTGAAGACATTTTATTATACATATTTCAGTGTCTAGAGAATTCCAGTCTTGTGGTCTGTCTGTTCACTCACTATTAGCTCTGTAAAATAAAGGGAGAGACCCCTATCAGCACACTCTATAGCCCTGATGCCTAAAATTGGCATGACGTGCTTCAAGTCTGTAAGCCAATTCGGATTGGATAGTATCACCCTAGTTTTTGTTTAAGGAGGGTTTTCTGCCCCCGCCCCCCCCGAGTAAACCCTGAAGGAGAAGGAAGAAGAATCAGCAGTGGTAAGTGTATATGTTCTACTTAAACGTAGGATGGAGGACTGCACGTCTGTGTTTGTACATACGTACGTGAGTGTGAAAAGGGTACAATCAGGACAGAAAAGCAAAAGTTGATGACTGGCTAATGGTGTTTAAACAACAAAAGTACCCTGGAGCTTTTCACTTTTTATGTCACCTGAGATAAAATTTTGTTACCAAAAAGAAAAAAGAGAGAGAGAGAGCGTGCAACATTGTGCAGTCATTTCAGATGCAGAGAATAGACTGCTGTATCAAGTTGACACCTAGTAGCAGAATACGAATAAAATACATTAGGCCAGGGGCGCCTGGGTGGCTCAGTCGGTTGGGTGACCGACTTCGGCACAGGTCATGATCTCACGGTTTGTGAGGTCAAGGCCCACGTCAGGCTCTGTGCTGACAGCTAGGAGCCTGGACCCTACTTCGGATTCTGTGCCTCCCTCTCTCTCTGTTCCTCCCCTGCTTGTACTCTCTCTCTCAAAAATAAATAAAGTAGGGGCGCCTGGGTGGGTCAGTCGGTTGAGTGTCCGACATCAGCTCAGGTCACGATCTCACGGTCTGTGAGTTCGAGCCCCGCGTCGGGCTCCGGGCTGATGGCCCAGAGCCTGGAGCCTGCTTCCGATTCTGTGTCTCCCTCTCTCTCTGCTCCTCCCCTGTTCATGCTCTGTCTCTCTCTGTCTCAAAAATAAATAAACGTTAAAAAAAAATTTTTTAAATAAATAAATAAAGTAAAAAAAAATACATTAGGCCAAAATATTCTGTTAGTGTTCCACCCTTTACAAAAATATTCTGTGTAGTTGCCAAAGTTATGAGTGGTCACTATCTCACTTTAATGTTTTGTCCAGAATGGGGTGGGCCTGGGAACTCAGTGACCTGAACATTGCCTTCTATGACACTTCACTAATAATGAGCATAGGTGCACTTGGGAAATAGTCTCTTAAAAATACTAGCCCTTTACTGTAATTCTTGTGCATGCATCAGGACAGAAGCTTCAGTTTGACCTGTAGTTGTCATTTATGATGTGTCTGTTCTTCTGGGTACACAGATACAAACAAGCACACATACACACATACATGTGCATTTTTGTCTATGTGTGTGCTATCAATGACTGCAGTCTAAAGCTGCCTATCTGTAATCTACAATGCCTTCATTAACAAACCATTATGTTTGCTATGTGTTTCATTGATTCACCAGCATTCACTGTGCATGTCAAATGTCAAACGCTGTGCCATACAGCAGAAGCACAAAGATTAATTAATGAAACACAGCCTCTCAAATAGCCCATGATCTGGTATGGAAACAGACATATTAATAGATTAAGCTCAATATAAGTTATACAACTACTTGAATTGGGTGTATATAAAAGAAACCCCAAAGTAATAATGGCTTAAGCACGTAAAGGATTTACTCTCTCACAAAAAAAGAAGTCAACTCGTCATCAGTCCAAGGGGAGTTCAAGAACCAAGCTCTTTCTTTCTGTTCTGCCATCCTTACTGCAAGGCTCCCATTCTTAGGATTGTCTCTTTTTTCAAGATAGCAACTGGAGACAACAGGAAGGAAGGAGAGTGTTAGAGGGCAGGAGGGGCTATCTAAGTCAGCTGCTTTTTTTAAATTATTTTAATGTTTATTCATTTTTGAGAGAGAGAGAGCACAAGCTGGAGAGGGGCAGAAAGAGAAAGAGAGGGAGACACAGAATCCGAAGCAGGCTCCAGGTTCTGAGCCGTCAGCACAGAGCCCAATGTGGGGTTTGATCTCACAAATCGTGAGATCATGACCTGAGCCTAAGGAGTACACTTAACTGATTGAACCACCCAGGTGCCCTAATCAGCTTCTTTTAAGTAGACTTCCCAGAAGTCCCACACAACACTTTCACTTTTATTTCACTATTTACAAGTTGGTCACACAGCCAATGAAAAATATATTCTTTTAACTGGATATATTGCTACCCCCAAATAAAATTGAAGTTCTGTTACTGAGAAAAATAGGGAAGATGGATGTTGGGTGGCAACCAATAATCTCTGCCACATGGAGGTATGAACAAATGGCCGCATAGAGGATGCATAGAGGAATAAAGCCATTAGCTCTGGAACCTAAAAAAGGCTTTTTTGAGGAGGAGACACTTAATTTGAGATTTGAAGAATGAATAGGATTCTTCTAAATTAAGAATTTAAGAAGAGCACTCTAGGCAGAAATAATAGTATGTGCAAAGGCACAGAGAGATCTGTCATTATAACTGCCAAATAAGCTCATTTCTGTATATTTCTTTTTTCTCTGTTATTAATGATATCCCTCAGGGTAATAGTTTAACTAATTTTTAATTAATCTAACAGTTATTCCAGATCAATAGATTGAGGCAGACTGAGATATGTCAATAATGATTTTTTTTTAATATATAACTGCAAACAGTTTTCCACTTGGACCAAAATAAGAACATCTTATCTGATGCTAAAATATTCCATGTTTTAAAAATAATTGAGTTAGAATATTTGGGCACCTTAAACAGGAATTGATACAAAGTAGGGAAAAGTGTGTCAGGGAGATGTTTGTCTTTTCAATTCTGAAGTTAAACAAAGCCCAGTTCGAACTCACTTGGTTCATATTCTGATGCCCATAAATCCACTTAACATCTGGTTAAGTTAGCCTTAACGTATGTCACCTTCTATTTAGATGCTCCTATTAGACTGTTACTTTGGACCTGTGAAGCTGGATTGTTCCTTTCTTAAAATGGCTTTGGAGCCATAAGAAATCTTTAGGATTAGAGAGAGATTTTCATGGTAATCTCCTATTTGGCTCTTTAGGTACATGAGAGACTGCTAAAATTTTTCCAGAGAAAGTTAAATATGTTGAGGAACCTGAAATTTATTTAGTTTAAAGAGTAAACCCAGTTATTTTTGAGACACCTGAGAGTGTAAATTCCCACTCCCACTGCCTATCACCCTTCCATAGTGCTGAGTATCTTGTAAGATTAGGGTCATCTCTTTCCAACCCTAAGGAACAGATGAATCAATGGTTCTTTGAATACTGCCTAAATTAAGACTGCCATCCATGTTTTTCCAAAGGATTCAGCCCTATTAAGGCAATCAGATGGTTTAGTCTTCTGACATTTTTGCTTTTGTTTTTGTTTTTTGCCAACTTTGGTTTTGAATTACTTTCTAACTAGCTAGTTACTGCACATGACTGACGTGCAGTAAATCTCACAGCAGCACTCCCCTTTCGTCTAGTTAACTCTGGCATCTCATTCATATCCCAGCTCAGAAGACTATTCTTCAGGAAGATCTCTGACCTCCCTAACCAGATCAAACTCTCCATATCTTATGTTCTCAGGGTATCACGTATCTGCGTTTTATAGTTTGAATCACGATTATCATTTTACATTTTTTGTGTGTGATGCTTTGAGTAATATGTTCCTCCACTACTAGACTCTAAGTCCCATGGGGGTAGGCCCTTTGTGCTTAAATCACCATTGGATTTTGTTCCTATCACAGTGTCTGGCCCATAGCAGGTCTTGGTCATTGTTGGCTAAATGATTAAATGATTTTTTTGTTTTGTTTTTTGTAAATAAGTTACTTCTGGACTCCCATTTCACACTGCGCTCAGAATACAACTCAGCTCCTATGTGGATTCGTCTACAGAAAGTTTTTGAAAATAATTTTACTGCAGCTCCATAGAAACATACCAAGGAAGTCGTAGGCCAACATGTGCTGGCTCTGCAGGGATGAAGCTTGGGTGAATTCTGACGTGGCCTCACTGCAACCTGTGAACATATTGAGGTGAATTGCAGCCTGACCACAGTGAACCCCTAGCACAGAGCCAAACCACCTTTGCTCCCCACATAAGGCTGGGCAGTGTGTTTTCCTGACAACTTTGTATTTCAAACAATGTACAATTGTTGAAGGAGTTACTGCCTTGTCATCTATTTTAAAAGTTTCCTGTATATGTATGATGTGTATAAAAATACACATTACGGCATTTTAAAATGCAGCACATGTATAATGCATTGCTAAATAATTGTATTTCTCAAACCTTTGCCTAAACGTGTGTTTGCAATTATTAATTAAAGGCACAAAAGGAAAATCAAGCCTCAAAGAAAGGTCATATTAACAATCAGATTTTTGAAGGACGAAATGGATTGTGGAGACTTTCTGGAGAGAAGCCCCTTCCAATGCCCTACAGTTTTCATTTGACTTTTGTCAAAGACAATAGTTGAAATCATTTGGAAGTGAAATAAGTCTTTGATATTAGCTCTAACTAGAACTATAGAGATACAACCTGATACAGTTTGGATTTGAATTTTTTAACTTGAACACTGGAGAGGAAAGAAAGAATAAAAGTACAAATGAGTTTGTCCATATACTTGATTAAGTGCTTGTGATTTTGTTAAGCCTGATTTGGACCAAGCATAAATGTTTTGTTAGATGTGTTTAGAACTCAGCTACTTATTAGCAAAGTAACCTTGGCAAGATTCATGGCTTCAGCTATAAAATGGAGAGATACCTTGCCTAATTGTTCTCAGAATTAACAAGATACTTGTGCCTGGTACAGGACATGGCCAGGCAAAAAAGGGCCTCAGTATTAGTCCTATCTGCTGCCTTCCACATCAACCCTCCTCTCCTACCACACATACATACAGTGATCTTGCCTCTGTCAGATGATTCTGTGATTGTCTCTTAGTTGTGCTATAGAAAGGGAAGTATTTTCATTATCATTCAGCAAATATCTATTAAGGGCTTATATTTTGCCAGTATTCTTCTAGTTGCTTGGAATACATCAATGTACTCCAATGGACCCCATATATAAAACCCCTTCCCTTACACAGCTTACAGCCTAAGGAACATATGGAACATGAAAATAATTCTTGGAACTTTTCCTGCTACAGTTACTTCATGATTGTATTTTTGTAGTTTTCGTGAATCATAATTATTGACAGTGGCAATGATTTTTTAATGAAGACTCTATAATATCAATAGTTGAAGATTTCCTTTCTCCCTCACCTTCTCCCCTGCCTCTTTTCTATCTCTCTCCCTCTGTCTCTCTGTTTCTCTCTCTCCACCCTTCTTTCTGTTTATATATTTAAACTGTAAAAACATCGTTACCTGTTTTCTTCCCTAGCTTGATTGAAATTCCAGCTGAATTCATTCCCCTTTATGGGAAGCATGTTTTATGCTTCCTCAGAATTGAAGGGAGGGTCATTTAGTGGTTGATGATGGGCCTCACAATGGATCCCTACAGTGAGCACCTGGTTGAATTATACATCTCTCTTTCCTGTTAGATTGTTGGCTGTGATCACCAGCTCGGAAGCACCATGAAGGAAGATAACTGTGGAGTCTGCAACGGGGATGGGTCCACCTGCCGACTGGTCCGAGGGCAGTACAAATCCCAGCTCTCTGCAACCAAATGTAAGACACGACAAACATGGAGCAATCTTTGGGTTTGTTGTCTAATTCATCTCCCCTGATTTCATACTGGCTCCCCTCAGCATCTAGGGAATAACGCCACCACCAAAATGAATATGAACCTGAAAATGTTGTAGAAAGCTTCATGTTCCTGCTTTGTGTATTAGTGTAGGTAGACCAAGTCAGGTAACCCATTGCAACCCCAAGGAGGAAACTTTTCCTTGGTGGTGCAACAGGAGTGAACTATACATGGATCAGGACACACTCTATTTATAAACGTAGACATGCAATTTGCTGCCCACAATGAGGATGGGCTGCATCCAAACCTCAGCCTGATATGTAGTCTGGTGTGCCTGGTGGAATACAGCAGGAAGAGTGTGCAGACCTAAACAAATTCACTTCTACCACTGCGAAATCATGCTGCCTTCCTTTGCAAAATGACCTTTTATTGGTGCTGATCACAGGTTCTTTCAGAATTAATATTGGGCAGCGATTATGTGAAGCCATTTTTTGACTCCTGTGTCTTAGCCTCTCTATACAATCACAGTAAATGTATGGTTATTACAATATGTGCTGAGAGCTTTGCATGATCATCTCATTTTATCCTTATAACAACCATTTAGCAAGGGGTTGCTTATTCTTATATTATGAATAGGATAGCTGAAGCTTAGATAGATTATGTGACTTGCTCAGAGTAACACAACTCTCAAGTAGTAGAGCCAAGATTCGAGCCCAGAGTCCAATTCCAGAACCTAAGCACTTATTCATTCCTCTAAACTGTCCCACAACCCTGCTGACTGCTTCCATGGTGGGACATTTGAAAGCAATTAGATGGATCAAGACAAGGTACCTCAGATGTCTGCCCAGCTGGGTCTTACTAGGGGAGATGGTATATGTTCTCATGATACCTAAGATAACAACACAGTCACACAGCAGTCCAGATCATTTTACAATACAATGTCCTCTGTGATGGTCACTGCTCTAGGTACTGCATCAGATATAGATAGAAATAAGGCAGCTCTTGGGGTACCTGGGTGGCTCAGTCGGTAAAGCATCCAAGTCTTGATTTTGGCTCAGGTCATGATCTCACAGTTCGTGAGATTAAGCCCTGCATCAGGCTCCATGCTGACAGCATGGAGCCTGATTGGGATTCTCTCTCTCACTCTCTCTCTCTCTCTCTCTTTCTCTCTCTCTCTCTCCCTCCCTCCCTCAAAATAAATAAATAAACATTAAAAAAAAGAAATAAGGCATCTCTTGTACTCTAAGACATATATTTTTAGAATGATCTGACCTTGCTTGGTATACTGTCTCCAGATTTTGCCATTATCCAGAAGCCTTTAATAGATCTTTGAGTATCTTTGCATGTGTCTCCCCTGGCTTGGGAACTGAGAAGGAATATCTTTACTGAATGTGGTTTTTTTCTCTCTACTTGTTGACTAGCTGGGAAAAAACAGTTGACATTTGGTGGGGTCTGTGACTTTAATGGACTTGGGTCAAGAAAAAAGGCAGTGTGTGCTAGAGAATTATTCCCAGAAGTCAGAAAAAGGCAGTTTGCTCAAAGGAATAGGCTCTAGGGAAGAAAAGGTAGTAGCCAGAAAGACTAGGGACTTTTAAACACCAGAAACATTGGAGGCACCAGCTCAGGGAACTCTACATTCTAACACCCCTGCAGGCAGTGAAAAATGTGAATCTGTGGGGGAGAGAGACTCTGGCAGAGAAAATGAAGGATGAGGTAAGTTAGACATTGATATAGTGCATTCAGGTGAGATTTTTTTCTTTCGTATGTTGGTAGCTTCTTTCTATAAGATGAAAAATTAAAGAATTTGGAAGATGAAAACCAGAGGATAGAGGCATAATTCTTTTGTAAATCTCTGAAGTCATAGTGGGATATTTGAGGGAGGGGGAAAGCTACATTTTAAAAGTCACTTATATGGAAAACAAACCCTAGAAGAGTTAAAGTCTTTCTAATTATTTATGTCACATAATTGAATCAATGCTTGTTATCTAGAAATCTAGGAATTTCTGCTAGGCACAAAAAAAGGAGATTGCTCTGTCTTGTGCAGTAATTGCTCTGTAGCAGGGGCAGGGGTAAGGGTAGGCAATCTTCCTTGCATTCCCATTCATGTTATCTGCCTAAACACTCTGCCTGGATAGATAGTCCTCTTACCCTCCTGTTAGGGTGTCATCAGGGACCTCTGGGGCCTGAATCACTGGAACAATGTGGAGAAGCTCTGAAAGAACAAATTGAAGCAAACTAAGGGCCATAAGTCATCCCCAGGTCTGCCAACAGGTATTTCAATGAAAAGCACTCAATTCAGGACCAAGAATAGGTAAATTATATAATACACAACCTGATGATTATCCATAATGACAAAACACAATTGATTCATTTACCTTAGCACTGACGATGCCTCATGACAAAATGATTTATCTGAATAAAGCCCAACATATGCATGTACCTCGCCACAATGTATAGCAGATGCTGAACAAACTGCCTCATTTACGTTTTCTCCACCCCAGAAGAATCTTCCACCCTATATTTACAGACTGTGAGTGACCCACAGGCAGGGAAGATTAGGCTGCTCTGCGGGGCCCAGTGTGCTGGCCAGGTGAGCAGTTCCCCACCCGTGAAGGCCTGGAGGAGCTGTGCCAGATCTGTCCCCTGCACTCTGCCAAAAGGCACTGTAAGCCAGGCACATGCTCTCTTCGAACTCCTAGCACTCAGATTCCCCACATTGAACTCATTTTCTTCTGAACTTATATCCAAGATTTTTTTAATGTTATCAAGCCTTGGGGGAACAAAGAGAAAACAGAAGAGTGGAGAAAGACCATGGCGGGAAGTGCCAGAAGGAAAAAGAGAAGTAGGAGAAACTTATCCAATGGCTGCCATTTGCTGGCACATAAAAAAGAAATCATCTTTGTATCAAAAGACATTATAATTGCCTAATACAAATACAGACAAGAAAGAGAGATCAAGGCACATTTTCCCCTTTTTTAAAGGCAAAGACTATCCACTGATAGCATTCAGTCTTTCCATTTTTCCCGGTCACTTCAACTTCCCAGCCCAACAAAAAAAGAATAAGTTTAGCTAACATTAACTTTTGATTCTTGAAATTAAAGGCTCATTTTCTTGCAAATTGTATTGGCTTGTACCCTATTACATATTTTCCAAGTGTATGCAATATATACTTAGAACTAAAGCCAGCCTATTTGCTATCAATTTAATATCTCCAGCTTTGCAAACCTCTCATATGAATTGGTGTGTTTTGAAATCACCTGGATAGCCTAAGGCTCCTGAGGGACAGAAAGAAAAACAAAAAACAAAAAAACAGACAAAACAAATAACTAAATAAAATGTGTGTGTGTCATATGGTGGTAGGAGTCTTGGAAAAAAGTAAAGCAGGGAAGGACAGGAGATAGGGATGGGCTACCAGCCAAGTGTGTTACAGGGAGTTGCAATACTCAACAGGTTAGTAAGAAAAGGACTCACTGATAAGGTGGCATCTGAACCAGGATCTGAGGTCACCATGCAAAAGTCAAGGGAAAGAGATTTCCAGTCATAGAGAAAAGCAAGTACTAAGGCCCTGAGGTAGACACATCCTTGGCATATTTCTGGAAGTGCAAAGAAGCTAATTTGACTAAAGTAAAGTAAGTTTAAATTTTTTTTAACATTTTTTCATTTTTGAGAGTGAGAGAGACAGAGCATGAGTGGGGGAGGGGCAGAGAGAGAGGGAGACACAGAGTCAGAAGCAGGCTCCAGGCTCTGAGCTGTCAGCACAGGACCCGACGCAGGGCTCGAACTCACAAACCATGAGATCATGACCTGAGCCAAATTCGGACACTCAACCGAGCCACCCAGGTGCCCCTAAAGTAAAGTAAGTTTAAAGACGACTAGAGGAAATCATGAAAGCAGCAGCGTTGTGAGACAGGCTGAAGAATGGCACAGATATTGCAGGATTTTGTAAGGATTGTGGCTTTTAGTCAGAATGAGATGAGAATTAACAAGAGGATTCTGAGTGGAGGAATGACTTGATTTATTTTTAAAAGCATTATTCTATCTACTGTGTTGGGAATAGACTACAGTTGGTCCAACTATGGAAGTAAGAAAAGTGGTCAGGAGGCTGTCACAGTAAGCCAGTCCTGGAATGATGACAACTTAAACCAAGGTAGGAGTGATAGAGGTGTTAAGTGATTCAATTCTGAATATACTGCATTTCTTTGAATCTAAGACATCACCGATTAGAAGATGTGCCAGTATTTTATGTACCACAAGAAAGAAAATTAAGAGACTGTGACACAATGCCTCCTGACAACTTAGGGTTCTTATTTGATAGCTCTTAAACAATCTACTTGAGATTTAAACATTTTTTAACATTTTTAAAAATTATTTTAGAGAGAAGTGAGAGTGAGGGAAAGAGACAGAAAGAGAGAGATTCTTAAGCAGGCTCTACACTCAGCACAGAGCCTGACTCGAGGCTCAATCCCACAACCCTGCAATCATGACCCAAGCCAAAATCAAGAGTCAGACGCTCAACTGACTGAGCCACCCAGGTGCCTCTAGATATGGATTTCTTAAAAACTATGTATTACTCATACATACAGAAAACCTGAAATAAATTCATAAGTTGGTAAATAAAGCTAAAATAAAACTTTTTGTCAAATTTCAATTTCTTTTTAATCATTTTGGACTCAATTTCCACATGTCATGGGGGTACTTGTAATACAGCATTTTTAAATGAATCCATGAAAGAAATAAAATCCATTGGTACTGGATTATTTTTTTAACCAGCTGTATTGAGGCATAAATGACATACAATAAACTAGATATTTAAAGTGTTTAACTTTGTGCATGTATCTGTGAAGCCATCTCCATGATCAAGCTCATAAACATATCCATCATCCCCCAAACTTTCTTGTGCCCCTTGTAATTCATCCCTTCTGCTCTCCTGCCTCTGTCCCCTGGCAACCACAGATCTTCTTTTTGTCACTATAGATTTAGTTGTCTTTTATATAAATGGAATTATACAATATATGCTATTTTCCAGATGGCTTCTTTCATTCACCATAATTTTTTTGAGATTCATTAATGTTGTAGCATGCGTCACTAGTGTATAGTAATTCCAGTGTATGGACATACCGTAGTTTGTTTATCCATTCACCTGTTGACAGAGAGGTTGGGTTGTTTTCACTTGGGAGGTCTTATAAATAAAGCTGCTGTGAATAGTCATATACACATTTTCATATGGACATATGCTTGCATTTCTCTTGGGTAAATTCCTGGGAGTATAATGGCTAGATCATATGGTAGGTATATATTTACCATTTTAAAAAACCGCCAGACAGTTTTCCAGAGTAGCTTACTATCTTGCATTTCTACTAACAATGTGTAGGAGTTTCAGTTGCTTCACATTCTTGCCATCACTTAATATTGCCAGTATTTTTTTATTTCAGCAATTCTAATTGGTGCATAGTAAGTAGTATATCATCATTGTTTTCATTTGCATTTTCCTGGTGACTAATGATGTTGAATATCTTTTCATTTTCTATTAGTTTCCAGTTGCTACTGTATCAAACTACCACAAACTTAGTGTCTTAAAGCAACACACTTGTTATTTTATGGTTCTGGCAGAAGTCTGAAATGGGTCTTGCTAAGCTAAGATCAGGACGTTAAGCAGAGCTCTGTTCCTTCTGGAAACTCTAAGAGTTCATTCATTTTCTTTGATCTTGCCTTTCTAGCTTGTTAGGTTATCTAAGTTGCTTGGCATCGTTAGAGCTTGCAGTGTAAAATCTTCACATCTCCTTCTACCTCCAATGTCTTCTTCCATCTCTCTCGTCCAATTTAAAGAACCCTTGTGATTACATTGGACCCACCCAGATAGTCCAAGATGATCTCTTTCTTTTATAGTCAGCTTATTACCAGTCTTAATTTCATCAGCAATCTTAATTCCCCCTTTCCACTTAACATAACATATTCATAGGTTCTGGGGATTAAAACATGGGCATCTCTGGTAGAGTGAGGGGGCAAAATTATGCTGCTACTACACAGGTGCTTATTTCTTCTTTGATGTGATGTTGGTTAAAGTCCTTTGCCCAGTTTTTAAATGGGTAGCTTGGTTTCCTACTAATGAGTTTTGAGAATTCTTTATGCATTCTGGGTACAAGTCCTTTGTCAGATGTGTGATTTGAAAATATTTTCTCTCAATAGTTACTCTTTCCCCCCAAAACTTGCTTAATATTAGCTTTCATAGAGCAAAAACTTTTAATTTTGATAAAGACCAGTTATCAATTTTTTCTTTCCAGTACTGTGCCTTTAACATTGTATTAAAGAACTCCTTTCCTAATCCCAGGTCACAAATTTTCTCCTATATTTTCTTCTAAAAGTGTTACAGTTTTATATTTTAGCTCTGTATCAATGACCTATTTTCTGTTAATTTTTTTGTAAAGTATATCTTGGTATTATAAGATATATCTAGGTTATGTTTTTTGGTATTAGAAAGTCCAACTCTATCAGCCCCATTTGTTGAAAAGATGACCTATTCTGTCTTGAATTCCCTTTAAAACTTTGTCAAAAGTCCACTGGCCATTTGTGCATGGGTGTCTTCTTGGACTCTCTGTTCTGCTCTATGTGTCAATCCTTCACCAGTACCACATTGTCTTGGCCACTATAGCTTTAAAGTAAGTCTTAAAATCAAGTAGTTTGATTCCTCAAACTCTGCCCTTCTTCTCAAATTCATTTGGCTATTCTGTTCTAATTCCTTTGCCTTCCTGTATAAATTTTTCAATCTGTTTGTCTATATCTATAAAAAAAATCCTGCTGAAATTTTGATTTACAATTTTGCTAATTCTATAAATTGGTATGTGGGGAGTTTAACCTATGAGCATTTCATGGCTACCCATTTCTTTAGGTCTTTTTTTTCATTCCTTCCATCAGCTTTTATTGGTTTTCAGCATACATATCTGTATTTAGTTAAATTTGTACCTCTTTGAATTTTTTGCCCTATTGTATGGTATTTTATTTCAATTTCCAATTGTGTATTGATAGTTTATTTTTGTCTGTTGTCTGTGTATTTTGCAAACTTGCTAATCCAATTACTAACTCTGAGAGTTTTTGGATTTTCTACATAAACAATCACATTGTTTTATAAATAAGGATGATTTACTTCTTCCTTATCATGTCATAAGCCACTTACTTATGTTTATGGCCTCATTGCCCTGGCAGGGATGTTCAATATGATGTTAAATAGAAGAAGCAAGAATGGATATCCTAATCTCTTTTCCAATTATAAGAGGGAAAGCATTCAGTTTCTTGCCATTGAGTATGAAGTTAGCTGTAGGTTTTTTGAAGATACCTTTTATCACATTGAGGAAGTTCTTATGTCTTCCTAATTTGCTGAGAATTATTATGATGAATGGATGTTGAATTTAGTCATGCTTTTTCTGTCTCAAATGATGTGATCATGTGGTTTTTCTTCCTTAGACTTGTTGTGATGGATAATATTAATTGATTTTCAAATAAAGAAGCAGTCTTGCTTTCCTGGGATTAACTCTGCTTGGCCATAGTGTATTATTCTTTATATAGATTATTGGATATGATTTTCCAGTGTTTTGTTTGAGGGTTTTTTACATCTATGCTCATGAGAGACAGTTTTCTGTAGTGTGCTTTTCATACACCATCTTTGGGTACCTCATACAATGAGTTGGGAAGTGATTTCTCTGTTTTTTGGAAAAGGTTGCATAATATTGATGCTATTTCTTCTTTAAATGCTTTGCATCATTCACCATTGAAATTCTCTGGGCCTAGAGATTTGTGTGTGTGTGTGTACTTAAGTTCCTGAATATATGGAATAAAGTTATAGTAAATATTTTAATGTCTCTCCTGTGTTTTGATGGATTGACTTTTCCCTTCAGTATGGGCTGTAATTTTTTTGGCTCCTTTGCATACTGGTAATTTCTGACCTGATTCCGATATTGCAAATTTTATATTCTTGTATACTAGATATTTTTGTATTCCTATACATGTTTTTGAGTTTTGTTCTGGAAGCAATGAAGTTACTTGGAATCAGTTTGATCTTTGGGGGTCTTAAAATTTGGTTGGCAAAACTAAAGCCATGTTTGACTAGTGCTAATTGTCCCCTACTACTAAAGTAAGACCCTTTGAATGTTCAGTGTCCCATGAATTATAAAGTTTTCTAGCCTGACTAGTGGGACAAGATACTATTCCCAGCCCTATCTGCATGCCAGATACTCATCTCTATAATTCTTTTGTGCTGTTATTTCCCTAGCCTCAGGTAGTTTCTTTATACCCATGTTCTGATTTGCATGGTTATGCCGCTGGTTACCCAAAGAGAATATTTTTAAATATATAATAGCATATATTATTAGTATGTCATGTAAATATTTTCCCCAGTTTTACTGAGAAATGATTGATACGTATCACTGTACAAGTTTGGGTGTACAGCATGATGGGAGAATACTCTTAAATCTCCAGAATTGTCTCTGTGTTGCTCTCTTCTCTCTGATAGTCTGTCATTCAAACTCCAGCCACTGATCTTTTTGGATTCTTGGCTTTGTCTCCTAAACTCAGGGAATCCTCCGGGCTTGGAGTTCCCACCTCCTGAGGGGCAGCCTGGAAAGTCTTTCAAAGCTGGGGCAATGTTAAGGCTCACCTACCTTGTTTCCTGATTCTCAGGGACTGCTGCCCTTATTTACTTGATACCCAGTGTCATGAAAGCCATGGTTTTATATAAATTTCTGACTTGTTGGTTGTTTCCAGGCAGAATATTGAGTCTGGGTGCTGTTATTTGATCTTGTCAGGAACCAGAAGTCTTTTTTTTTTTTTTTTGAGAGAGAGAGAGAGAGAGGGTGCAAGTGAGCAAGGAGAGAGAGACAGAGAGAGAGAGAGAGAGACAGAGAGACAGAGAGAGAGAGAGATGGGCTTCACCCGAAGCAGGGCTCATGTTCACCCAATGTGGGACTCGAGTTCACGAACCATGAGATCATGGCCTGAGCCAAAGTCAGATGTTCAACAACTGAGCCAGCAAGGCACCGAGGAACCAGAAGATTTAATGATGGGCTCTTAATTCAAGTTTGCAGTGTGTATGGCTAGCTGGGTTTTGACTGCACTTTGGCAATGTTATTAAATACTTCTGATTCCTCATCTCCCTACATCCTCCATAACTGTTTAGTTCCAAAAGGTTAAATAAATGTGTTCCACTATTATCTTAGAATCTTCTTCCAAGCTTCTGACACCCATTTTGCAAGTTTGATACTGGTTGTTTTAGTGCTAGCAACTGTACAAGAAAAGGTAACTAAAGCAGGACTACTGCCTCGGTGAGAGAATATAATGCAGCATTGATCGTGGGATGCATTTTGATTTCACATACGTTAAAATGTGAAAGACTGTTCTTCTTAGAATCAATGAAATATGGTATTTTGACTCCTACAGCAATAGGACTTTCTAACTGATTATATATGAATATGAAGTCAAGGATGGCTCCAAAGTTTTTGACCTAGGCAACTGTAAGGATGAAGTTCCCAACAGTCCAGCAGGATGTGTCTTGTTTTGTGTGTTGGGTGTGTGTCCTCCATTGTGTAATTACTGATGACCTCTGGGGGAAATTTTCAAGGGCTCAAATGCTCAGCCTCGCTTATTTTATTGGGTATGTTTTAAGAGTAATAAAATTGGCATGAAGATAAAAAATATACTATTAAAACCTCCTTAAGATTGGCAGGCTATTACTATATATACTATTTCTATATGTAGCCAACTGCATTAACAATCACTCTTTTGTTAAAGAAAATTACTAGTCCCAGAGACTTAGAGGGAAAAGTCCTTAAAAACATAAACATATCAACAGGTCTAAAAATAAGGCAAACTCAGATATCAGAATAGGAAATCCTGCCTCTTCAAAAATGATCATTATCACCTTTCTCTGATACAGCAATGAATCACACAGAAAAATCCACATGTGATAAGATTGAAAAACAAATCTAAAATACTCTATAGAAAGATGTGAACAAAGTTGTAATCATCAAGACAGCATGGTATTGGCACAGAAACAGATACATAGACCAATGGAATAGAATAGAAACACCAGAATTATACCCACAAAAGTATGGCCAACTAATTAGTCTTTGACAAAGCAGGAAAGAATATCCAATGGAAAAAAGACAGTCTCTTTAACAAATGGTGCTGGGAGAACTGGACAGCAATATGCAGAAGGATGAAACTAGACCACTTTCTTACACCATTCACAAAAATAAACTCAAAACGGTTAAAGGACCTGAATGTGAGACAGGAAACCATCAAAACCCTAGAGGAGAAAGCAGGAAAAAAACCTCTCTGACACCAGCCGCAGGAATTTCTTACTTGACACATCCCCAAAGGCAAGGGAATTAAAAGCAAAAATGAACTATTGGGACCTCATGAAGGGAAAAAGCTTCTGCACTGCAAAGGAAACAATCAACAAAAATAAAAGGCAACCAACGGAATGGGAAAAGATATTTGCAAATGACATATTGGACAAAGAGTTAGTATCCAAAGTCCATAAAGAACTCACCAAACTCCACACCCGAAAAACAAATAATCCAGTGAAGAAATGGGCAGAAAACCTGAATAGACACTTCTCTAAAGAAGACATCCAGATGGCCAACAGGCACATGAAAAGATGCTCAACGGGGCGCCTGGGTGGCTCAGTCGGTTAAGCGTCCGACTTCGGCTCAGGTCACAATCTCGCGGTATGTGAGTTCGAGCCCCGCGTCGGGCTCTGTGCTTACTGCTCAGAGCCTGGAGCCTGTTTCAGATTCTGTGTCTCCCTCTCTCCCTGACCCTCCCCCGTTCATGCTCTGTCTCTCTCTGTCTCAAAAATAAATAAATGTTAAAAAAAAAATTAAAAAAAAAAAAAAGAAAAGATGCTCAACGTCGCTCCTCATCAGGGAAATACAAATCAAAACCACACTCAGATACCACCTTCACTCCAGTCAGAGTGGCTAAAATGAACAAATCAGGAGACTATAGATACTGGCAAGGATGTGGAGAAATTGGAACCCTCTTGCACTGTTGGTGGGAATGCAAACTGGTGCAGCTGCTCTGGAAAACAGTGTGGAGGTTCCTCAAAAAATTAAAAATAGATCTACCCTATGACCCAGCAATAGCACTGCTAAGAATTTACCCAAGGGATACAGGAGGGCTGATGCATAGGGGCACTTGTACCCCAATGTTTATAGCAGCACTTTCAACAATAGCCAAATTATGGAAAGACCCTAAATGTCCATCAACTGATGAATGGATAAAGAAATTGTGGTTTATATACACAATGGAATACTACATGGCAATGAGAAAGAATGAAATATGGCCTTTTGTAGCAACGTGGATGGAACTGGAGAGTGTTATGCTAAATGAAATAAGTCATACAGAGAAAGACAGATACCATATGTTTTCATTCCTATGTGGATCCTGAGAAACTTAACAGAAGACCATGGGGGAGGGGAAGAAAAAAAAAGTAAGGTTAGAGAGGGAGGGAGCCAAAACATAAGAGACTCTTAAAAGCTGAGAACAAACAGGGTTGATGGGGGGTGAGAGGGAGGGGAGGGTGGGTGATGGGTATTGAGGAGGGCACCTGTTGGGATGAGCACTGGGTGTTGTATGAAAACCAATTTGACAATAAATGTCATATTAAAAAAATAATAAAAAATAAAAAAAGAAAGATGTGGAATACACATATAGCTATGATTTTTGACGAAATATTTTAGGTACAATCTTTGAGAACAATTTTCTTGAGAAAGAGCATTTGCAATCCACATTTGTGAAATGACAGCATTTATGATTTCCAGGGAAAGCTTATCAATTTAATTGAGAAAGAGGTCATCTGATCTCTGAAGCAGGTCTTCTAGAATTGCTGATTAATAACCTAGAAATGTGTCCTAAAGATTAGCATCATGGTTTTGTCAACAAAGCCAGAATAGATTAGGACAGATGCACTTGATCATAGAGCAGTGTGCCTTTTTTGAAAAGGGCACCCGGATGAATGTGAATCACAGTGAGAGAGGATGGAGCACCTGCCTCACCAGCCAAACCTAATGAATTAAACACTAAGGAGGCAGGTGATGAAGCCAGACTGCCCACACATTCTCAAATATCTTAAACACCATTCTGTACTCACTACTGTAATAGCTGCCAAATAGAAGAGTTCCCCCAACCCTAATAATTGAGAATTTATCCTTAAACAAGACCATTATTAATACATATACAACTCAAAGGGTGGCTTTTTATCAACATGCAGAATATGCAATTAATTTTTTTCCTGTCTTTTGTCAAATTAAGATCACCATTTCTTAAATCAT
Organism: Panthera uncia; assembly: GCF_023721935.1. NCBI lineage: Eukaryota > Metazoa > Chordata > Mammalia > Carnivora > Felidae > Panthera > Panthera uncia. The sequence continues at coordinate 42,419,339 of NC_064807.1, forward strand.
ATTTTGAGATGTATCAACCAGTGTTAATAGATAAGATATATAAACAATTTCTCTGGGTAAACCCTTTGGGGATACACTGGATTAAATAGAATGAAATGAGGTTCTCTGGTTCAGGGCTTCTAAGAAATCAATGTGCTTTGTGAATTTCCATGAACGGGGTATAGCGTGTAGTGTTTTTCCAGATTTTGTCTTAGGTCCCTTCTTCTTGGACCATTTTGTGCAGCTGCTGCTTTGCTTGCCTTTTTTTGTCACTGAATCTCTGGTGCCTAACATGGGGCCTGACACCAGGAGACACTAAAAAAATATTTGTGGAATAAATAATGAATTTGCTGCTTGCCTGATGAGCTGCTAGGTGCCCTTGAGTTCTTACAGAACCATACAGGAATATACTATGACTCTTCATACCTCTTGTATCATGTGCTGCTGAGTCTTCAAGTTTGTACCAGCTTGAGTTGCTCCCTGTTTCGCTTTGACTAGGCAAGCGCAGTCTCCATCGTAGCCTCTTCCCCCAACAACCCTCTGGGTTTCTCCCCTTCTTCTTTGGGGAGCATGCAAAAGTTAGCATATCAGCCAGAAGCTGGGGTGAATGCCCCAGCATGTGGAATGTGAGTCCCTTCTCAACAGAACAAGAGGGAGGCTGCCTGAGTAGTGTGTGGGCCAGAAGACTGCCGCTGAGCATTGCAGGGACGAACAGAAAGCTTCCCTTTTACTTGCACTTTATATGACCTGTGGATAAACAAAGCCTTTCTATTTCCAGAAATCCCATTGTTTTAACTGCTTTGAGTTTCTTTTGTAAACTTAAAAATCCATGTCTTTATGCAAGGCATTTAACGCTCTATGGGCCCAGACTGAATATTTTTTGTTCCTTTTCTATATTCCCCTTACATGTTTTTTTTTTTTCTTATATGCCACAAACTCTTGGCTATCTGAAATTCAGCCTTTTCTTCAACAATGTATGACATTAAAAACAGCTAGAAGGCTGTACTGTGAGTAGAATGTTCAATATTGTAGAGGGCTTGATAAATGTAACCTCCTTAGGAAAAGAATTGAGAGCATATGATTCTTCGTTCTCATTCAACTGGCTATGTGCTGGGGCCTCGGAGGGTTTAAAAACATAGTAAAAATAAACAGTCTCTCAGTTTCTGTCCTTAAGGATATTTGGAATAGAAGGAGGAAAGTAATATTTATAAAATGCCTCCTGTGTTCCATGCTATATATCGATATCAATCTCTGTATCTTTTCACAACAATATTATGCAGGAAGTGTCATTTTCCCTGTTTTACAAATGAGGAAACTAAGGATCAGAGAAGTTAGAGAACTTTTGAGGTTCGTTTATTGAAATCAAAGTCTCTTAAAGACAGAATGATGTTAAGTTTCAGAAAAATGGGTACCTTTTAGGATTACTCTTATTGAAACTAAATTTTTCCAAAGAGTATGATAATATTTAATATTAGAAAAATATATGTGAAACAGAGAATCCCACAGAGCTTGCGAATATGCTGGTGAATTTAAAAATACTTACTTTCCCCCTTGTCTTCTGGAATGCTCTCCTATTTTTTGACCATTGGCTACTCATTAAACTTCTCAGAGGCTTCATTTCTTCATCATAAAATGGGGATGGTAACATCCCCTTTGCCTATGTTACAAGTTTTGGGTGAAGGGGTAAATAGTATAATTTAGGTGTAAGTGAAACTCTTCAGTGGCATGAAAATGTGAGGTATTGTTGTCACAAATGTCACAAGGAAGAATGTCGGTGGTGTGTTTGCAGTGCATGTGATATACCTTTAATTTTTTTTTTCAAAAATGTAGATTTGGGGACTGCTTCCAATGAATTGAGGCTCAGTTTACAAGTAGGGTGAAAGTAACCCATTTCTAAATTATCTGTGATTCAGCCAAAAAAAAATTCTTTTTTAAGTTTCAAGCAGAGAGAGTATGTGGGGGGAAACGTTCATAGCCATTTCTGAGACCTATATATGGTATATATAGATGTAGATAGGGTGAAGGATATGAAAGAACCAGAAGGCATGATTTCTGCCCTCGAGGTATTTAACAAATGCAAACAAATTTGTTTTCTCCTATTCTTATGTGTCCTACTAATCCAAGATCATTGCTTTGCTAGAAAGAAATCCAGGTTTTGATATAATAAAGTCCTTCTTTGGACATTACAATTTATTTTCATTTTGTAATCTGGAGAAATTTGGCAGTGTGAAACCAGTTTTAAAATCAGAAATGAAAACCTACAAATTCATTTCTCAATCTATCATATGGATATATATATATATATATATATCCATGTATATATATATGTATATATATGTGTATATATATATATATATGTATACATATATATATATATATATCCATATCCACATATGGTGGCCATATCAACCGTAAGTTATCTACTGACCAACTTCACTGGCATATTTTATTTTGAGGAAAATGGAAATTTTGATTCCCATATATTAGTGTTCATATTTCAGGCACTTAAAAATTGTCATTTAGAGGAGTACATAAGTCAGTGCCTTTATATAGGAGCCAATCAATAATTTTGTATCAAATTATGTGGTTTAAAGATACTGCTTTGTTTCTCTCTAGTGGATGATACTGTGGTTGCTATTCCCTATGGAAGTAGACATATTCGCCTTGTCTTAAAAGGACCTGATCACTTGTGTAAGTAAACTCAGTTGCTTTCCTTTGAGTATTGGGAATTTTAGTCATTATTATTTTTTGTTCCCAGAAGAGATTAAAATACAGAAGTGCAAATCTTTCTACTCTATCATAATATGATATTCTGAGTGCTTCTGTTTATCTTTTGGCTGCCTGATGAGATAGCAAAAACCTCAGGGTAATTATCTCTAACCACAGTCATCCTAAAAAACACAAAATAGATGCTCCCAGTAGGTTGTTCATGAGTTAAGCACATGTTTATGTTTTTGTGCATATTATTTCTCATTCTCTTCTTCCCCTCCGATCAGTCTCCATCTTTTTCTTGCCTTGCTTTTTTCCTCCTCCTTCCAGCCTTCCCTCCCTCTCCTATGTTCGTTCGTTCTTTCTTTCCTTCTTTCCTTTTCTTTCTTTCTTTCTTTCTTTCTTTCTTCTTTCTTTCTTTCTTTCTTTCTTTCTTTCTTTCTTTCTATTCTCATGTTCCATTACTTTATCAACTCAGGGGAATATAGAAGCATCAAACAACTTTAACCCTGGGGCATTTAAAGAAAACCATTGTGGTGTAACTAAACATCCCATGTACTAAAGAAAATGCAAAGCCTTTATATATTAAAGATGGCTATTGGGATTCAGGACTGAAGGGTAATCAAATCCCTAAAGATCAAGTGGTAGCATGGTTCCACCAGAATTTAGAAAGAACTGATCTTCAGTCATGGCAAGGCAGTAGTACACAGCCATATCTTTTCTTTTTTGTTATTAGCATTTAGTATTATTTAGATGTAGACCCATAAATTACTAGCAGAAAATTATAGGCTATAAACCAGCGAGGGGGTATGAAAGTTATATTGTATTTTGTACAAAATTCAGCTACACTGAAAGACTTCAGTTCAGCTGGTCCCTTGAGCATTTCTGATCTCCACTGTGACTATTCCTGGATTCTTTAAGAACCATCTATCATCTTCTCTTCTTTCTCCCCTCCCACACACATGCCTATGAAACCAATTTAGGTAGCAGGCATTATCTTTTGGCAATTGGATTATAAATGAAATCATTCCAGAAAGACAAACAAGAGGAAGATAAATTGGAGCCTGTGAAAGTTCAGATAGTCTACTATAGTCTTTCTAAAAATAAAAACAAATACATTTCATGGGAGAGGCAGGATTTGAGGGGTCATGTGAAGGAAAGGAATAAGTAAGGTACAGTTCAGGCAAAGCCAAAAGAAACTGATAAGTCACCTTATATGGATCCAAGTTCTTTTCTAACCCTGAACAACCCCCCAAAATATAGTATTCACATGTCAGGGATGATATATGTGTGTACACTATCACCATTCAAATGATTTGCTTTTCCCCTGGAGGATTGGACAGAGGTAACTGCTCATGTAACAGCCCCACTCAAAAATAGTATTTTTCTGAGCAGTGACAGGCCTGCTCAGAATAAAACATCCAGGCGGAGATCATCACCAAGTTTGGGACTGACTTCTCAATGTGGAAGAAAGAACCTAAAGCAATCCATTTAAGATGAAATTCATTTTTATAAATGTATTAGCCTCCCAGTTTTCCTAATTATGTGATCACTAAGAAGCTAAAGAATTATCTTTGTTTGGTTTAATTGTCCCAAAAATTCAATAGGTAGAGCTGCAGATGATACTTACAAATGATGGAAAAAAAAATGGAATTTGCTTTTTTTTTCCCCCCAACAGACATAATGTTGACAGTATATATGTACTTTAACTTTTTGGGGTTTTTTGGCATCTGGTATTTGGTATTTGTTTGAAATATAATATAATATAATATAATATAATATAATATAATATAATATGTAAATAAAGGTCCCCATGTTTCTCTTGTAACCCTTCGCACTTAATTCCCAGAAGCTGGTCGAGTATGGGACCAACCTTAAATATTTAGGGGCAAACCAGAACAAGACTAAGCAGTCTGGTCCAACCCCAGCTTACCTTTAATCAGAAGTACCTTGGGAAGTACAGCTGGGAGGCCTGGTGATAAAATTAAATCAGATGCTCATATCAGACTTAGACCCCCAGGATTTTCCCAAAACTAAGTTGGTTTGTGTCTTGAAGATATTTCTACAAATTAGTGCACATACATGTAAGGCAGCTTGAGGAATGAAGGCTAGAAGAAGGAGATCCCATGCTGTTGGCTTTCCTCTGATTACAACAGCTGTGGTTTCCCCTCCAGTTCTCCCTTGATGTGCCCTATGCTCTCTGTGAGGACCTCTCTCTAGGGCAAGGGGATGGAGCCTGACCTACTCCAATTGAAGGGCTACACAGATTTCATCCAAGGGTTGTGGGCATTTCACTGGACATTGAACATCCAACATTCTTCACCTGTTGGTATTCCAGCTTGAAGCAGACAACACTTGGAATAATTTAGTACAGGTACGTTAGTACCTCCAGAGACCCTAAAGAGGTCCCAGAACCCCAATCTGCAAAACACGGAAGAGGGGAGTCATTCTGATTGAATGTGGGGTAGGCCACCCAGAGCCTCACCTGACATTTTATCCTTCTGCCAAAGAAAACACTGCCAAAACTAAGGGTTCTTATGCAAGTTTTAGAAACACTGACTTAGTCTATCTCTCTTCATACAGTGGGAAGTTATTCCAAATCATTTCTCAGCCACATGAGAATTTAATATGCTCTGAAATATGCAGCATAATTACCATAATCCTCAGCTTGCTCTGATTTCCTATAATCAAAGATGCTTCATAGGCTTTATCATTGGCCAAATTCAGATTGGAATGTTCCAGGAATCAAGAAGTTCCTCTTTCTCTCTTAAACACTTACAAAATATCATATATGTACATAATACTGTATCAGGTACCAAACAGGATTTTAAAGAGAGAGAACTAAAAAGAATGGGACTTCCTCATCCTCATTACTATAGTTTCTTCTGCACAACAGCACACATGTGGTAAGAAACCAGACAGTACAAATAAACACAAGGTAATGTGTGAATATAAAGTCACATGGGTGCTGAGGAGAACTCGGAGAGTACCCTTGATCTCACAGATCAGAAAGCAAACTAGAGGGTATTCTAGACAGAGAGCCATAGAGACCGAAATCAGTAAGATATGTATGGGAGATGGTTTAATGAAAGGAATAGGATTGTGATGAATTGGAGTACCCAAATGAGGTCATCCACGGAGTCAATTATCTTTTGATCGGGAGCCTTGAATGCCTGGCCAATGAGTTTTAAAATGATTTCATTTGCAACATAAACTCTGTGATCTAGAGGTGCCCATAAATTTTGTTTATATCACAATGTCAACTGTGTCAGCTGTATCAAGGGGGATACTTCTCCCTTCATAGCTGTAGGCTGTTTTATGAAATATGCTTGCTTATGGTAGCCCTGGGAACATCTTTCTTTCCTTTAAATGTGTTTGATTATGTAGATCTGGAAACCAAAACCCTGCAGGGGGCTAAAGGTGAAAGCAGTCTCAGCTCAACAGGCACCTTTCTTGTGGACAATTCTAGTGTGGACTTCCAGAAATTTCCAGACAAAGAGATTCTAAGAATGACTGGACCACTCACAGCAGATTTCATTGTCAAGGTAAGTGCCTTTAGGTTTTCAAGGCACATCCAAACTGTTATTTATAATCTCCTGAAGAGAGAGAGAGAATTTGGGTTTGGGCATAGATTTGGAAATCCTATTACCCAGGAAATGTTTAATTCAACATCACCTTTTCAAGAACATATATTTCCTGGACCTTTCAAGAACATATATTTTTAAAGCCCTAAGAAAGTTCTTAGGTGTGTGTATATGTATATTATTTAATAAAAAGACCCAAAGACCAACATATCATTAGTTGGAGGATATAAACTGTTTTTAAAACAAATTAGGATGTAGTTGCCAACTCATAAAGTGTTCTCAGTCAAAGAGAAAGACAAACTAATGATCCATAGACTTGGTCATACTTCCAATTACAAGTTCTGGTTTCTCTTGTACTGGCAAAAAGACTAAGTTGTTTCTTTCTATCAGAGGTTCCCTACTCTTCAAGGTAATATAAAACACATTGCTGGAAGCAACATATACATTCTGTAGGAGAAATGTACACACTAGAAGAATGTTTGGGAATCACAATAAAATAAAACATATTTTTTCTTTCAGTGGGTCAGAAGGACCTGAAGGATTTCAGCTGTAAAGCTGTAAAACTTGTAATGTGTCCAGGACTCCATAAATTTTTCATCATGGGACCTGGAGCCAGAGGACATTTGATTTAAGCTAAGGCTTGATGACCCTGTGGCAGCTGGAAGTAAGAATGCATATAGGAAAATGTGATAGTCAGTGAGGTTGGATGGAAGAAGGGTTCCAGATCACTCTTCTCCTTCTCCATCTGCATGGTAGCTCTTTTTAACCCAGTCCAGATGCCAGGTACATTCATGTGAACAAGAAGCTACAAACCAGCAGATATGGTTCACAATAGAAATGATGCTGATAGTTAAATCATCCTATTTAAATATGCAAATACAGTACAGTATTGAAAGATGTCTTTATTTTTTGAAACCCTTAGACTGCTGTTGAATACACCATTTATGTTAATTTCCCTGGTGGCCTTGCAAGAGTTAAAACACATACTAAAAATATACAATTGGATTCAATAATGTCTGATAATAATAATAATAATAATAACAATAAGTGAATAACAATAATAATATGTGAATAATATTATTCACATGCCAGTAGTTCACAGCTTTGCTGACACACACCATATATCTAGCTGCCTTCTGCATATCACCACTTGGATATCCCATAGACACAACCAGCACAACATAGCCAAACCTGGACTTGTCTAGCCCTAATCTAATCTTTAGAAGAAACCTACCTAATCTTCTTTATTTCTTATCTTGTAGAATAATATGCTCTTTACCCAGCCACATCAGAAACCTTTGATTCACTGATTTCCCCTTCTCCGATACACCCCTAGCTAGCCATCAAACTTTGTCAGTTCTACCTTCATACCATCCCAAGATTATTCTTTCTTCTCCATCCTTGCTGCTACTGCCTTTGTTTAGGCCTTTGTATTTCTTCCTGATCATGCTATGTGCATCCTTCTGAAACTGCAGCCCCAGTGAAAGAAAATGGCTTTATCAAACAGAAAAGGGTCTTTTGCAGTCATGGCACATCCTTCACTAGAACTTCCAACTTAGCTCTACTTGTGAGCACTGCTAAGGTATGGCTGGACCTGCTCAGTTTGTACCCATTTGAGAAATTTCAGAAGAATGTCATAGAGAAAAGCGATGAGTACCTAAGCCACCAAAGTGGTAGAAAAGTTGTGATTTCCATCTGCATTAGTTAGAGTATTAGGCAGAAATAATGCCTTAATATGTCTTTCTGAACAATTTTGAGCATAAATCTGTTCATAATTCAGCAGCCAAGGAGGATAGGGAGACTTCTACCAGCCTCTTGCTGGCTTGTCTCAGGCAAAAGTTTCTACAACACCAGTGAGAGAAAAGAACATAGGAAGGGAACAGCAAAGGCTCACAAACTACCCTTTAACCAAAAGAGAAGAAAAAGATATGGCATTTCAGAGTACATCAACTGAGAGATCCTTTGTGTACTTGATGTCTTTCATGTGTTTGAAATGTCTCCTTGATTCCTTTGATTTTACAGGGATCTATGTTCATCCGTTACCCACACACACATTGGTCCTGCCTTGTGACTTTATCATGACAGTGCAGTGAGTTGCTATGGAAAGTGACCAGTTTTTATCTTCTTTCCTTTCAGTATGAGAAGTCCTTAAATTAGAAACACTGAATCATTGTAATTATAGGAAGAAAAGCTTGGTTCAGAACATTCTTTTTCCTTATTAACTTAAGGAGGCCAAAATTACATATGCCAGATGTGTTTAGCTCCCTAAAACAAAATCCTAATGTGTCAAACTGAAGCTTTCAACATACTCTTGAGAACAAGAACCTGATGTCTGAGGCCGTATGGTTTGTAAAGCTCCAGAGCTAATGATAACAAAGGTCCCAGACGCCCAGAATTAATAAAACCAGAAGAAAGGAACATGGCAGCTCATCTCTATAAGAAACAATTAGTCCATCAAAGTTAGACATCAGGTTAGCCTCTTCTTTTTATTTTAAACATACTTTTCCTACTTTAAAATGAAAATTAAGAAGATAGTGAGGAGAGCAGTTCAAGGACGCCACTAAAAATAAATACCTATATCTTTACAACACTAACATTAACTAACAAAATTACTTTGTGCCCTGAAAAGAATGGCAGCTTTCAAGCCAAGGCACACTTGAATTCAAATTTCAGCTCTGCTATTCCCTAGTTGTGTAGCCTTGAGTAAGTCACTTAATCTCTCTGAAACTCATCTCTCTCATTATAATGTAAAGGTCGAAGATAATACAGGGTAGTTCTAAATTTAGATTTAATACAAATAAAATGTACCTTGCATGCGGTAGGAATGTAACAAGTGCTGGTTGCTGTGGTAGTTGTTGGCTTTATTTTTAAAAAATTATTTAATGTTTACTTTTGAGAGATAGAGAGAGACAGGGTGTGAGCAGGGGCAAGGGAGGGGCAGAGAGGGACAGAGAGGGAAGCAGAACTGGAAGTGGGCTCCAGGCTCTGTGCTGAATATCAACATGGCGCTGGAACTCATGAAATGCAAGATGACCTGAGCCAAAGTCGGACACTTAACCAACTGAGCCACCCAGGCATCCCAGTTGTTGGCTGTTATTGAAAGAAGAAGGTACCTGTAGAGAAGAGAGAACCAGGAACATTATCAGTGTGGAAGGAGTCAAACAAGATTATGTGGTCAGAGGTCTGGATACATTATGATTGGTTTTATCTGTTTGAAATAACAGCATCCCTGTTCACTTCCAATCTCTTTTCAAATTTAGGCATAAGTCTCAGCATTCATGCTCATTGTACATCGGTTTCATTGGGCTCATTAGGAACAATATACTTTCTAATCTTCTTGTTTTCTTTACTTCAACATAGTCTTTACTAAGGCTCCCTCTTAACACCAAAACTTCTTCACATTCATTCCTTACTCTCAGGACGTAAGGTAGTTTTACTGATAACTTCTAGTAGGCTGAAAATTTGACGAATTCCATCTTTTTGCCTCTTTAACCAGATCAAAAACTAAGCCCAGACACTGTACGGATATTTTAGAACACGGTTTCTCCAAGGATTTTGATGTTATATCCTCCACGTATTTGTTTTTTCCTCCACTTTCCTAGGACTTAGTTTAATTTCAAGCATCCCAAAAGGGACCTCTGCAAAACAATCCATTTCTCTAAGCCTAAATAAATCTTCTGGTCTTTTTATTTTTTCACCGAGCTGGTGTTCAAATGAGAGTCCTCTTCTAATACCTTCCCAGCATGGAAACCACACATCCCAAGAGAGCTATAGGCTTTTGTGAGCTTAAAACAAAAACAAAACAAAACAAACATAAAAAAACAACCAAAAAAAAAAAAAAAACTTTCCAAAGGATATGATTAATACTACATCCCCGAGCAAGCAATTAGGTATCCTGTATCTGACACATAGGATTGAAAAATATTAATCTGTAAACTATGCTCCCCTTTTAAGAAAGACACTGTATTGCTTCAGCTGTTTTTGCTTTAAAGTCGGGGATTGTATCACTGCTTATTCTAAGTAGGAAAGACCTCGATGTTCCATGGGTCGGAATTCCAGCATAAAATGAAATATTCTTTAGTTTTCTCACTTTCTTCTTTCTCCTTTCCAGCTCTTGCAGATCATTTGAAGAACATTTCCAATATTCTTTCCTTCCAAAGTCCAAAAACTGGTCTGGGGTTTAACACCTACTCCCTGTTTCTTCAGTGTTCCTAGATGTTTAATCCAGTCGTTAAACTCAGTAGTGGAAAAATAGATGGTCTTTTTTTTTAAATCTGAAGGCTAAATCCATCAGTTTATCCTCGGTAAAGGGCAGCTAGGACCGCAGAAAGCTTGAAAACACTAACAAAGACTTAGACCACATGATGTGCTGATGTGCTCCTCTACTGTCTTGAAGTTAAGAGGTGCCCCTCTTTGTTGTCCATGGAACTTTCTTTAGTATAACAAATAGTCCAAGCCTTGCCCACTGTCTCAGTGTTATATGACATGTTATTATGTCTTCATGAAATCAAGGCATTGCTCCTTCAGTTTAAGTATGTTTTCTCAACCTTATACTTTTAAGAACTATTAAAGAATTATTGCTTCACTTCCCCCCTTTGAAAAACAAAGGAGTTGTCATTTCCATAAGCACATGTTGTATTCAAAGTAAATACTTTTATAATGGAAGTTGGTGTTTTTTAAAGTTTGGTACTTGGACTATCACTGTTTGCGTTGCCGGGATCTCTGGACAAGAGCTGAGGAATTAGCATTTTAGCAAGCTTCCAATTGGCAATTCTGCACATGAAAACGTATGAGTCACTAAATTGCCAGGAAACACCATGTATGTCTCTGGGTGGGCAGAGCCATTTAATTCTTTAATTTTTTTCGTTTCTTTTTTAAAAATTGTTTTAATGTTTATTTATTTTTGAGAATGAGAGAGAGAGAGAGGGAGGGACAGAGGATCTGAAGAAGGCCTTGTGCTTACAGCAGAGAGCCCGGTGTGGGGCTCGAACTCACAAACCATGAGATCATGACCTGAGCTGAAGTTGGATGCTTAACTAACTGAGCCATCCAGGTGCCCCTAATTTTTTTTGTTAACAAAGGATAGTATCTTTCATTTCTTGCAGTATATGGCATTTATCATTTTCTCAGAACAAATTTTCTCTTTCTGAACCTACGTTATAAATCCACATAGATACATACACAGGTACATACATAGAAATTAAAAATACCCATAATTTTTCCTGTTATACCAGAAAAGTTGGAAGTAAATGAGGGAAAGGGAATGAGTGTCCTGGGAAAAGACCCTACTAGAATCACAAGTTGAGACATTGCTATCCGTTGCTCGTGGCAAAAGAACTGAGAACGCAATGGTGGTGATGGCGAATGGTTGATTGGTAAGATGGGTGATATTGCTATGGCCACTTCTCTCCCAGTGCAGCCTGAAACCATCCGTGCTACCATACATTCTTGTCCAGAGTTGCAAGGAACCAAGAAAGCACCCCTCTGTCATACTAGTTGCTCTCTTTGCTATTGTCTCTTGTCTCCTGCAGATCCACAACTCAGGGCCCGCTGACAGCACAGTCCAGTTCATCTTTTATCAGCCTATCATCCACCGATGGAGGGAGACAGATTTCTTTCCTTGCTCAGCAACCTGTGGAGGAGGTAATGGTGTTGACTTAGCCTAGGAATTGTTGGCTTCTAGGAGGGAAGGCTTAGCTGTTGTAAAAGTAGCCACTTCAACATGGAAGAACTTTCGTGCTGTGACGGGTTAGATTCTTTATTCTGAATGGGGCCAAATCCGGAAGCCCACCTGTAAGGTGGATACCTCAGTCAGGATGGCCCATGAACATTTTCTGTCCGTAGAGTCCCATTAGTGGAAATGGTCTTGAGTCTGTTCTGTTCATTTGAGAATCAACTACTCACCTAGTTGAACAGAACTTATTTGTTTATTCCTGAGTCCAGTGAAGAGTGTTTGTCAGGCCTACTATGTAGCATAATGTGTTCAAAAAGAATCAGAGATGAATTTAATTAAAGGGAATAGTTTATTACCCGAAAAAAAAAAATCACTGTTCTGTAGACTTCAGCTCGGTTATTGTTAAGCTCTATCCTGTCATCTCTCCTGAAAAGTCACCAAATGAATTCCTATCTCTGCTCCATCACATCCGCAATAGGGACAGCATTTTGTATTACTGGAAAAGATATTTTCTCCCATTTTCTGCCCTTTACAATTATAATGGTTACATAGTAATTGCTTCAAATTACTTTATGATAATTTATTTAGCCATATCCTTATAGAAGATTTAGTTCACTTAAATTTTCTCTTAGAATGTAACGAATAACTTAATAGCCAAGTTTCTTTTTCCTTTTCTCCTTTCAAATTATTTCCTTGGAATAAATTCTCAAGAGTGAGTTTCAGAATTTTTGTGGCTATTGGCATATATTACCAAAATTCTTTCCAGAAGGGTAATAAGCAGAGTATGAATATTTGAGTTTCATTGCCAATTGAGCCAGTATTTGTGGATTATAAGAAATTGTTTAATTTTGCTGATTTAATGAGCATAAAATTGTCTGTATATTCCTTTAAAAACCAGCATATCAAATAAATTCTGGCTCCACCTTCACTGAAACCGGATTGTTGGCTGGTGTTAAGTAGCTCATCTACATGGGTATCACTAGGTTATTCTGACAAGAGAAAAGAAGGATGATACCTCAAAATGGAAACAAATTATTATCTATTATTTTTTTAAATAGTGAGAACGTATGAAATAATTCATCTTCATCTGCATAATGTGAACAGATCACTAAAAATCAGGTCCTCTGGAGCAATGTTAGATATTAGCCTAAAAGCAGTTAGTCAGAAATACTTTCAAGTGTTTTACCTCGTTGCTAAATAACTATTAATTTAAGCTTCTCAGCATTTCAGCACAATAGTGTTTCCATTTGTTCTAGCTGTCCTGAAGAGAAAATAACTTTGTTTAAAAGTAAAATGGCAATTACTTTGATGTTTCATAAGAATGTTATTTTGATACACTTATGAATGACTAGTACAGGAAATAGTTTCAAAGAAAGCAATCTAAGTAAACAATTATTTTTCTAGGTAATTATTTTTCCTCTTTTCTTTTTAAATGAAAACCATGCTTTGACCGAAGTATCAATTCCATAATATGCCCACTATGTCAATTTCATATAGAGAGCTGGTGTTAGAGGGTAATGTCAGTAAGCTTGATGATGCCTTGCTATATAGTAAGGGGATTAATGTTAGATTCACATACAGCCAACCCCTCTCAACCTTATTTTCCTCACATCTAAGTGAACAAGTAGAAGCCTCAGTGGTCTTCAAATGTTTTGAGCTATCAAACACTTTCTTCAAAGGAAATCTTACTAGGAAGCACAAATAAAAGGAGTCTTGCTCAGAATAAAGATATGAGCTGTGTGGAAACCAGCCTTCTCCCCCTTCATGGACCAGTTTGACAATGACTAAAAACATGATCTCTGAGTTCCTTTTTATATTTCTGGTTCCACATTCAGCTGGTTGACCGTTTTGCTAAGTGTAAACAATTGTGGCTAAAAATACCTTGTGAAACGTTGGAAAACACAATTATCTGACTATTTTGGTCTTTTATTTCATTTTTGTTCTAAGTCTTCATTACACACACTCTCGAATAGCTTCCAGCAACATTTTTAAGCTGACAAATTATGATTTTTAAAAATCATATTCTCAGTTATATAATATACTTATTGCTTGTGCCCACATTTTACTACATGATAAACTCTGTCCTTGAGTAGAAATTATTATATGGAAAATTGTAAAATGGTTAGCTTATCATAACATTATCTGCTTTAGAGTATAATGTAATTGAAAAATAAAAGTATATTTACTTATTTAAAATGTCATTTTGCTCTTTGGCTTTCTTCTAAAATAAAAAGTTTAATGGAACATGTGTTCTTACCTATTACTTTCCATGCTTTTCATCTTTACAGTAAAATTGTTAAAAGCTCTTTTTTTAGGCCTTTAATGAACAATTAATTTTTGTGGGTGGTCTGAAAACACAGCCTCAAGCCAGGAAATCTGGTTTATAATCCTTCTTCTGATTTCCTAAAATCTTTTGCAAGTCTTTTAACTTCTCTCAATCTGACTTTCTAACATATATCTAGCAATAACAATATTCAACCACCTGCCAGGGAGAATATATTTTGGAGGTTGGTTAGGGTTAGAATGATTTAAAAAAAAAAAAAAAAGCCTAAGTTAAAAAAATTCTCCATGTACATTTATTTTTCACTCTAAGACTCTAAGTCTTCATCACCACCTCACTAGAAATCCACAAGACAAGAAAGAGGCAGGTGGAAAAGGTAAAACACATTATGAATGGAATGAAGCATTACTAAGCAGTGCTATTTTTTAAAAGAATTCTCTAAACAGTGGGAACTTGTGCGTGGACACTAAAAAACTATTGGCTGGAGACTTAAAGAGAAATGAGAAAGGATTTTAGGTGAAGCAAAAATTGAACAGTAGGGGGGTACTATTATGGTTGTTGTTGTTGTTTTGTAGGGATTCCTAATGGATACTATTAGGATCTTAATCCTCCATCTTCTCAGCCTAGCCTACTCAGGTTGAATTTAGACAAAAATAATGTTCCCAGGCAGCTGGAAGGACCCCATCTTGTGCTGTATTTCGTTGTCCCCCATTCATCAAGGGGAGCAGTGTTAGGGTTTATTTGATTGATTGATTGATTGATTGGGGAGTTTATTCTTCCTGGTGCTTCAGATACAAGGGAGGCAATTTTGCATCTTTGCATGAGATGCTTGGCAAATAAATACTGGTCATCTCTTTTGGATACAGATATCCATATTACACTTTTAGATTATACAAAACAAGTTAATAGTAATAGTACTTACAGCAGAGTCTGATCACCTAGCTATGCCCTTATGTAGTTCAAACCTTACAGTATATTTGATTATTACAATTTGAGTGGAAAAATCGTATTTGAGGCCTGCAAAGATTAATGAGCCTTCCATATTTCTGTCTTTTGTCCTGGAAATTACTGAAGTGTTGGGGAAGAATTTTCATTAATGTGAGATGGCCAAGAAGTATAAAGAAGTATATTATGTTATACTTTAATATGACATGTGTGTTGAAACTTGCCTGGATGGTTTGATACTGCAGGTTACCAGCTGACATCGGCTGAGTGTTATGATCTTCGGAGCAACCGTGTGGTTGCGGATCAATACTGTCACTATTACCCAGAGAACATCAAACCCAAACCCAAACTTCAGGAGTGCAACTTGGATCCTTGTCCAGCCAGGTCAGTCAGATTTACTAGTTTATTTATCATAAACATAAGTTGAGTTCCATCAGCTTCATAAAAATTTAATTAAAAATAAATAAGTGTTGCTGTCCAGGGTCCATTCCTAATCATGTGTTATCCGTACCCATGCCCCATGTTCTTGAAGCTGTATGATGCCCTCTCAGGGTCTCCAGAGTTTCCACTTGCGGAGCACTCTTCAGAGCTATTTTCTCTTCTGATTTCTTTTTATTCTGGTACTTGTATCCCTCCTTAACAAGGTCCAGGCCAAGGTGGTGGCACAATGTTCTCAGGATTCCTTCCATTTTAACTTTGTCACTTGATCAGTGACATGGTCAGAGTAGACCATATGTAAGGATCACAACTGACCCATTTTACCCTGGTCCACAGTAATTAACTAGAATCAAAACCAGTCTTAGAACAGCTCTAATTTTAACATACCCTGACTTTGTCAAAGAGAAAGCAGGACTTATTTGCAATAGTCAGATTTTTTTTAAGGTCTTTTTAATTAGGAGTTTTAAAGAGACACTTGACACCTGCACTAGTACTGTTGCTTTCTGGAAATCTGATTGGCCCTCAGTTATCTGTAGGATTAAGGATCAGACTGACATACGAAATATCTCAGATGATGAGTAGTCATAAAAGTACAGGTCAACAATCTGTTCATGGTGTAGCATTTGCCTTTGTAGTTGCAGAACTTCCTGGTAAATCTCTTTATTAGCTTCCTTATCCTCAACATATGAGAGAGGATATAAAAAAATTCTTCTCCTACAAAGCTAATCACGAACACCAAAAGATAAAATATCCTTTCCAAAGCTCCTTGGATTTCTTAGAAGCACCTCAATATTATTTTTTAAATCATAGTGGAGTAATCAGGTATACATAAAACAAAATTTTTACATAGTTGAAATACTACATGAACAACATGCATGAAAAGTGTTCTATCTTTGAAGTTTGTGTTTTCTGCTGTTAACTTTCTAAAGTTATTTTCTTGTACTCTGTCTTATATTCATGAATTCTAAATTCTGCATGTGATACAAAATTGCCTCTTTCATATACTTAGCTCATAAAACTGAACTCAGAATAACATGTTTTCATTAAAAAAAAAACAGAAAAAAATGATATTTTATAATTATATAATTTAGGTGAAGTTTAATTTAATTTAGGCTCATATTACACCAGAAAATTATGTATTAAAAAGTGGATATGGTATAAAAACTGAATGAGGTATTAAAATTTTGCTTGGCTTTTTTTAACTTTGGAAATATTAAGAGTATGAAGTGTTTTTAGCCAAGATGATTATAGCCAATGCAGTTCAACCCCACTTTTAAATTATTCTACTTATTATATAATAAGTATATAATATACTTATTATATCTATACCAGAAGACCAGTGTGTGAAAAGCATAGTTATCCTAATTCAGACAGATCAGTTCAGCCAGAGAAAGACTTTGAAAGTCTTTACACTTTCATCAAAATTTATGTATGAATTTCTAGGAGAAATGGGGGAGTCACCCCCATATCTGGGGGAAAAGAACTTCAATAAAGAGATGGCCAGGGAAGACAGTTGTGAAATAAGAGCATTTTGTTAACAATTTTAAGAAAATGTTTTTAATCTACTCAATTTTTTTCTGGCTTCTGAGTTTTATCTCTCTTCTTGTTTGGAGTAGTATTTGTGGCCTATTTCTTACTATCCTAAAGCAAAAGTCCATACTATATTGAAAGAAGTTTGCCTGTGAACTTTATGCTTTGTCTGTGTCCTGTGTTATTTTAAAACATCTAATACAACACATGTATAAATGTTGGGACAGGTGGCTATTAAGGAGAAAGAAAAAATAAGTTAGAGGCAAATGTCAGGAAGCTGCTTTTTTCAATGCAGAAGTAATTAAACAAAGCTGTAAAGATTAAGACTTAGCAGTAGGAGAGATTTAAGAGGAAACTGCTTTAGGAAATGTAGATTTGCTGCTTCAAGGATCACTGGGAAATTCGTTGTACTTTATTTGCATACTTGGGATCAAAGCAACCTTTCTAAATTCTGAGAGAAAATAAGAAGTGATGGTTCGAGAGCACCTACTGTATAAAATAGGTCTGCCCTCCTGTTAGACATAGCCGAGTTGAACCCTCAAGAAACTGCTTCCTAACTACAGATTTAACTGCCTAATAGTTAAATCAAGAGTGACACAATGACATTAAACTATGGCCCTTGTGTCTAAAATTAGAAACCCTCAAAGGGAAAATGTAGACATTCTTAGTGCTGACATATTTTTGAATTTCCAAAACAATTATTTTATCTAACCCTTGAGATATTTGTTCACTTTACCTGTATGAGACTAGGACTTAGGACCTATTATATATTATTTGAAGCAAAATCCCATTCATAAGGCCAAGTTTATTGCTTGTCAAGGCTGGGAAGTACCATGGACAGCAAAAAGTACACTAAATAATTAGTGTGTAGCCCTAGGCTTATTATTTTACCTTTCTGGACCTCAGTTTTTTCACCCAGAAAATGAGGGTGAGAGGGTTGTTTGTTGCATTAAATTGTGGCTTTCAGACCTTGTCTACAGAACCTATAATTCCATAGAGTTGCTTCACTGAATTTCATTTTACACATTTTGAAGTATTTTTAAACAATAAATCACAAAACGTTCATATATATACATATATATATGTATATATATTTAAACATGTTAAACTAATTTTAACTTATTAAAACTCAGCCAAATTGTAAAAAAAAAAAAATTGTTGTAACAGTTGTAAAAATGTTATACCACCAAAGGAACTACTTTTTGCACTCATCATTAAGTTCTTCAGTATGTCTGTTTAACTGAAAAAATAGGTATACTAAGATTGCAAGGTGAACTGTAAAAACTGTTATCATTAGCAGCTCCTTCTCTGAGATAATAGGAATTTTGCATTGCTGCACATCTAAAACCAAAACAAACCAGAAATAAACTGGTTATGATGACCATTAGCCATAATCCTTGATATCCAATTTTTTCTGTTTACCAAAATAGCCTCATTGTTTGCATTAATTTGCTTTATAATAAGTAAATGTTTACAGTTGAACTAATGAACTAAATGATATCCCTTACTCATTTCACTCACTGACAATATCCACTGACTCTCATGGTGGTGGATTGGTTCATCTTGAAGTTAAAGGGATTGTTGAAATGTAGCCCATTTTTTTCAAAACAATTTTATGGTTTTATGGCTTTTTTCTGATGCTTAATGCTAAGAAATGTTGATGAGTTAAAAGCCTATGATGAAAACAATAAAACTCACTAATAATCCCTAGGGGCCACAAATAACCAGTGTTAATGTTTTTGCTATATTGCTTTCCAGTCTTGTCTATAGCTCATAACATCGATGAGATCATACTGTGTACCGCGGACACTTGGAATTCAGCAATTTAGTGTTCTTGGTTTCCACTATCCTAAAGCAAGCCTGAATATCCATGACATATAGTAACTTGACATTTTGCTGAGGCAGGAATATGAGTCCCCTATACTACTAGACCAACATTTGAGCCTACCTGGCTGCCAGAAGTTCCAGCCCAAGAGAGCTTTGTTGCTCTCTGCTGATGTCTTTTATGCAGTCATTTTTATGAAGTGGTAAAATACTTTGTCTCCTTGCCAAAAGTGGTCTCAAAAAGGAAGCCAAAGCTTAACACTTACAATGGAAGGGAAGAGAAAGGGAAGTTAAAATTTTAATGGCTTTTAGATAAAATTAAGAATGTTTCTCATTGGTGACTCAGAGCTATGACCTCACTAATCCCCTCATATGCTCTATATGGCGTTCTGGTGGCAGTCTCAATTTGGGCACTTCCAGAAGTCCAGAGGCATTCCCTCCCCACCCGCATTTGTCCATGATCTACTGCATGTTTAATTTGTTTTCCACTGCATTCATTTAACACTGTAGTACGAACCTTTTCTCATGTAGCTAAGACACTTAGAATCTAATCAAATGTAAAATCCTCTCCTTTGCCTGCCATGCTATAATCATAGCTTCTGTCATTTTTTAATGCCTCTCTCTGCTGTTGTTTGTTCGTGTGATTTTTTGTATCATCTTTGCCTCCCAGTCGAAGGGTAAAACCCATCATGTGGCGAGAGAGCCTCAAAATGTATGCCTATGGTCCACCAACAACTAAAAAGGCATAGTTTTAGTTCAGCTAATAAGCACCTTATGTTTTCAGAGTGGATTTTAATGTGAATTATGCTACATTTGGTCGTATATATCTCAGTCTATGAGACTGAAAAGACTGTTAATGCTGTCTGGGGGAAATTGTGCAAGGCATTGTTTGTGAGAAGATCAGAGAACCACCTTTTCAGATTTTTTCTGGCATGGGCCTCAAGTTTTCCCTCCAAGGCAGTAATGAAGGGGGCTTAAATTGGCAAAGGTTGGAAAAGTGAAAAAAGCTCTCACTCATCACTCTATCATGGTCACAATCATTAGCAAACAAATCGGTTTCTAGCTGAAACTGCATCCAGATTCCCCCTTCCCTCAAGGAATTCAGAGCAACAGTCCTGAGAAAATGCCCAAACTTGTATGCCCCAAGCGGCAGTTGTTGGTGAGTTCCAGTGGACTTTTTTATCCAGCTCCATTTAATTTGACAGAAAATTGCATAAGTCATCCCTGGCTATCATTCAAATTGTAAACAAAATCTCAAATGCAACTTTAAAGAAATAATCTGCATCATGAGAGCCATTATGTGTACAGGGCATATAAAAATCTGGTCACGCTAACTTCGTGACCAACTAGCCCAATGGCAAAACAGTCTGGTGGTTAAGCGGGGAGCTTTGGAGCAAACAGGTTGGCTTGGGATCCTGGCTGTGCCATTTACTGGTTGAGTAGCCTTTGGACAGTTACTTGTTCTCGCTAAGTCTCAGTGTTTCATCCTATGAAGTGAGGAAAATAATAATACTTACCTCACAGGGTCATCATAAGAAATAAATGTCCTAATACATTTAAAAAGTTTGACTGATACATGTCTGACACATGAGAAGCACTCAAAAATGTTAGTTGCTACAGCTTTATGACTAAGATCATGATTATGATAGTGTTGATGTTACCTCAGAGAGGAATACCCAATCTTCCCAGAAATCAGCTTTCTCCTCCATGAAAGGAGGAGAAATTCTATATAGGTCTAGAAATGTAGTTCTCTGTTATTATAATAGCAAGACACATAAATTCCTAAAAACTATATCAAAGTAAATCACACTTACCAGATTTTTAAAATACAACAACCATGATAAATTAAAGTAATTAGCATCTCCACAAATCACAGTGTGCAATTGCCTAATAATCCCCACTTACCCACCTGTGACACATTGCTGTTTAATTCAGATAGGATTTATGCCCTGTCTCCAAAAAATGAGAACTTATTGTCACAGGACTAGAAAATGGTTCCTTAGTTAGCATTAAAGTATAATGAAATGTTTTTCTTTTTTTGTTTTTCTTTTTTTTTCAACGTTTTTTAATTTATTTTTGGGACAGAGAGAGACAGAGCATGAACGGGGGAGGGGCAGAGAAAGAGGGAGACACAGAATCAGAAACAGGCTCCAGGCTCCGAGCCATCAGCCCAGAGCCTGACTCGGGGCTCGAACTCACAGACCGTGAGATCGTGACCTGGCTGAAGTCGGACGCTTAACCGACTGCGCCACCCAGGCGCCCCATGAAATGTTTTTCTAATCTTGGAAGTCTTTTTGTTATTTTGTAAGAGGTAAATGACTTAGAAAAGTAACAACTTACTTTTAATCACCCTCATTTGAATATACTGCTTTGAGTAGCTAATGAGTAAGCAATAAGAAACTTCACCATAAAATCCCATTTCCACTTTCATGTATTATGTATAATGAGGTAAAAAAAAGCAGAGTTCTGGTTCTTTTTAGGATGGATGGTCAAACCCTTCCCAAGTTTATAGTCATACCACACATCACCAGACCATCAGCTGTAACTCCATTATTGTGGCAGTTCAGTCCTACCCAATCAGCTCATTGTTACTAATAATGATAATCACTTTTCATATTACATTTTATACTTTTTAAAAGCATAAATATTTACGCAATTCTCTTAATTAACTTGTGAGTTACTAGAACAGGTTTTATCATCATCATCCTCCATTTAACCTCAACCTATCACTTTGACTTTACTAGCTAGTAACTTCTTTACTTAACTTCTCTAGGTCTGAGTTTTGCCTTCTGTAAAATGAGTATAATATTCCTGTAAGAGAGTAGCTAGGAGCATTAAATGAGGTAATACACATAATGCTCTTAGCAAGGGTCCAAGCACTCAACAAAAGTCAGCTATCATTATCAAATTGAGAGCCAAATCCGTAAAATGACTTGTTACTTCTATTTGAAGTTTAGAAAGTGCTTTCACATCCATTTTCTCAATTCAGTTTCACATTCCCTGACAGGATAGCAGGACAGAGATTAGTATCTGTATTTCCAGATAAACAAACTGAAGCCTAAAGAGGTTGAGTGATCTGCCCCGAGTTAGATTGTGAAAAGAAAGCTGGATTATAAATCTAAGTACTTCCAAAGTATCTCCTCGACTGTGTAAACTCAGGTAACCTGATCCTTGAGGCAAGCATTCATCCCACAGAACATCCCCCTTTGTTCTTCATGATGCCATCAGCATCCTGTAATATCTGGTTTAAGCCCAACATAGACCCCCACAGCAAGTTCAGAACTGACAATCATATGAATACAAAGTTTGCTATGGGTCTGCGAAATGATCACATACTCAGGTCAAGCAAACCTCTTTTATATAAGCATAAAGACTGATGTTTACTAAACAGTGACCAATCACTTAGGACAGTACAGGAAGAGATAAACAAAGCCCAGGGAAATATTACTCCCACTTACTTAAAAGCAGTTCAGAAATTGCATTCATTAATGTCAAGAATATTAACCACAGAAATATCAATGAAATACTAATATTTGGGGCCAAATGATCAAAAACTCTCCATTGGTTTTATAGCAGAAAAATGAGTATGTGCCTTAAAAATATTTTCAAACCCAAGTGATGAAACAGGGTTCTTTTGGTGTGGTTCCTAGTAAATGAATGTTGCCTCATGAGCACAATGGTCTAAGAAAAGTATGAACTATTTGCAGAATATTTTCTCATTTGCTGGATCCCCTGTTTCCTAGGAAAACCCACTATGTTTTATAAAGTCATCAAACATTAGAGTAGGAAAGATTTTGAGATGATCACCTACTTCAGTGGTTTTCAATCTGTGGTCCATAGAGCGGCAAGCTCTACCTTTAGCAGCCACTAAGAAGAGGGCAGGTAAGATAGAGCTCCATGAGATGGGTTACTTCATCTTACAACCCCTGATTTCATCCAGTTAGATCTTGCAGAGGTCCCAATGTAAAGCACTCAAGATCATACAGAAAGACAGTGAGAGAAAAGAGAACTGACTGTCCATCTCCCAGCTCCTCGGGGGTCCTTTTCCTTAGTATACCATGATCCTTTGTGCTCTACCACTCATGGAAAAGTGAATGCCTGTGTCTTTGCCAACTTTTGTTACTTCTCCCCTCCCCCATTCTAAACTGTTGCTTAGGAAGAGACTGGTTTCTGTTGCTCCAGGGTTGTCGAGAGGTGATGAAATACTCCCTTTTGTGCCAGAGCTCCCTCCACCACCCACAATTTCATTCATTTTTTTTTTAATTGACTGTCTGACTTGTACCAGGTTCTATGCCTGGTACCATGACAAAGGCAAAGAAAAATCAACTAGAATCTGGGCCCCAACATTGCCCAGACAGAGTTGTATAGTTACAAAGCAGCATGGCATCTGGAAGACACGTGAGACAGGACAGAGAAGATTTTTCAGAGCTGTCATGGCTATTTCTGGGAGATAACTAATGGAAGAGATGCAGAGTTTGGCCAAGCAGGCTAGAAGCACAGGTGTCATTACACTGTCCTTTCTGTGCTTCAGATCACCTGATAGCCAGCAGCCTTCCTTAACTGCCAAACCACCCTCCCAAACAGTCCGTTCCCTCCCACAGATGCCAGAGCTAGCAGAAGGCAAGGAGTGGGACTAAACATGTGCACAGTGAATGGCAGTTTGTTGGAGAGTTTCTTTGACCTTGTTTTGTTTGTTTGCTTTCATTCTGGATGGTACTGCTTGGCTTTGTGTCTGCATACCAACAGCATGACTTCATCCAGTGAATATTCACTAACTGCCCCTGCACAGGGCATAGTGTTAAGAGATCCAGTAAAGAACCGACATGGATTCTGTCCCATGGTGTTAAACTAAAGAAAACTTACACATATTAGAACTTAGTAGATAGTTAAAAGCAATGAGTGGAGTTAGTGTGATGGGTATTTGGAAGGGGAAGAAGGAATTTCTGCCAGATGTTGAGAGGGAAATTGAGGACAGGCTTTAGAAGAGGTAACACTTGACTCAGAAATTTCACTGGCCATTATGGAGCCACTTAAGACTTTAGAGATGGGAAGCAAAATATCGATTACTGTGATAGCAGCGAGCAGGCCGGGTTGGGGGAGGCAATGCCTGCAGGCAGAGATCTGTTAGCTGACTGCTGCAAAAGGACCCAAACTTGTGTCACCAGGAGATGTGCTTGGCAGACATCACAACCGGCAGAGCTGACTGCCATTAGGGAGCATGGGAATAAGAAGCAACAAAGATGTCCCATAGTGTCTAACCTGAGTGGATGGGAGAATGGTAGTGCTCTGAACAGTCACAGTGATCACAGGAGAAGAAGCATTTTGCAGGGGAGGGTAATGAACTGTTCGGACACAATGAGCTCGACAAACCTAGAGCACATCCAGCCGTCAGGAAGTTAGGCTCTGCAGCTCGAGAGGAGAAGCAAGAGGTCCTTAGAGATTCACAGAAAGGGACACTTAAAACCATGAAAAGGGCTTGTTATGGTTCATTTCCATTATAAAAAAAACACAGAACTCCACAAATTAGGCTCCCATAGAGTTAGCTCTATTAGGATTTTTCCTGAAGAGAGGTTTACTAAATAAATGAGCCTGAATAGAGATTGATGTTTAAAAGTCATTTAAAGTCAGGCACATTGTTCTAAAGTAGCTTCTGAGATTTCAGAGCAGACTCAATAATCTTTAAATGCCACTTAGGATTTGAGGTGATGGCCTCATTTCATCTGCTCATAATGTATTTTTAAATGTCTCTCTTTTATTTTCTCGGACTTGTATTTTGTCTTACTTGAATATTCTAATTCCTGTGACTGTACATTATAGGAAACTTGGAAAACAGAAAAATATCAAACTACAATGGCAAGGGGCACCTGGGTGGCTCAGTCAGTTAAGCATCCAACTTCAGCTCAGGTCATGATCTCACAGTTTGTGAGTTCAAGCCCCGCATCAGGCTGTGTGCTGACAGCTCAGAGCCTGGAGCCTGCTTCAGATTCTGTGTCTCCCTCTCTCTCTCTCTCTCTCTCTCTCTCTGCTCCTCCCCCACTGTGCTCTTTCTCTCTCAAAAATAAATAAATAAATAAACATTTAAAAGATATATGAAGGCAAAATTGCATAATCCAAACACCAGGAACTAGCAACTCTTTTTGGTCTTTTTAATATATTTCTATATACATATGTATATGGGTCATATATGTGCGTCTATATATAGACACACATATATGAATTATAAAAATGATTAAATAGATATACAAACCCATGAATTTTCTCAGTATTGTGGTTCACATGGTATGTTCTACTTTGCATTGAAATTTTTTCAGTTGACAATGTCTGTGTCATTAAAAATGGTTCAAAAGGCTTTATGTTTATGACGGCATAATATTTTTATTACATGAACCTGTCTTAAAATTGAGGCATTCTCCTATCGTGGAACAGTTCCTCAAGGTGTGTACTTTGAGAGGATGAGGTACCATGGCTTTTTCCTTCTTACACTACATGAGTCCAGAATGACATTATCCTCATCTTCTCATTTCCCCCCATGACCCCTGATGTCAGGGAGTCTGATAGAGTCAGGTAACTGCTGGGTGTAAGAAGTGCACGAGTGATCAGAATAGTTAAGGCAATGGAGAATGAGTGCTTTTACCCAAAAACGGACTGCTTTTTACAGCTTCCCTTTCTGATAATGTTTTAAAATTATTTTTGCCTCCTTCACCACTCCCCACATATTCAGATACATGTCTGAATACAAACACACATGCACAAACACACACACACACACACACACACACACACACATCACACACACATCAAGCCCTAAACGTAGCAAGAGCTTTTTAAAATCCCAAAATGGCATCCTTTTTCGTCATTCTTCAATATGTACACTTTGCCTAAGAAAAAGACCAAGTGTCCTAAGCAATAGGTAAGCAATAGGAAGTTACATCTAGGCCACAGTGCCTACCCTTCTGTGACGGTGTGGTGAAAGGCCAGGGCCATGACATGAACCCCTAGAGAGAGCAGAGCCCATGCACATGAACATGCATTAACAAGATTGGACAGAGCACCATTGTTTTGATATCTTTCTGTTTTCACAGGTGCCATAGAGTGATTTTATGAGTCTTCACCATGACCCATGCCATAGAAAGACAAATATAGCTATAGTTTTGCTGAATCCAGGTTTAGAGCTCCTTGTTCAAACAAAAACACAATTTCTAAATCAGTCCAAAGCAAAGCCCAACATCTTGAATTCTATACACACCCCCTTTTCTTCCCCCTTCTTCTCTTCTAGCCTGTTTTCTTCAATATCACTGCCTCCATTTTAAATATCATCAGCTGATAAATCAATTGGCAGACATCTGCAGCAGTTCATTCTAATATTGAGGATAACAAACCATAGCTATAAATTGTTTTGGAAGAGAAGGCAACAAACTGCATCTTTGCACTTAGAAGGTGCTATAGGCATGAGTAAAGATACTAGGGTTAGCTCAAATATAACTGCAAAGTCTATTTCAGTAATTTCTTAATTAACTACTATTAGATGCATATCCAGAGTTATTAGAACTTTGGAAGGTTGGAATTCTTTAAAAGACAGCTCTTTTAGAAAGAAAATTTCCTCAATGACTAGACATAAGAACTATTGGAAAGAGATCAACATGATTATAATAAAAGAGAGAAAGAGACGATTGTCTTTCCCATCCAATTGTCTGTCAGAAGAAGGCAGAAAAGAATAGGAAGTTTCTCTAACTTAGAAAAACAGGGAGAAAAGTTTAATCTTAGTACTCATTCCATTTTTCTGTCAGAGCCAAGGTATTTTTTCCTTCCTCAAGTGCAGCATCCATCTTCACGAATATTGTTACTGTAGACCAGTGCACATCCATACACCATGAAAATTTAATCCTACAAATGAGTACAAAAACTTTAGTCATACTAATAAAGATAGAAAATTTAGTCACATAAGATAAACAAGTAAACCAGTACACCAATGGTTGTCTTTTCTGGAAATAGAAATCTATCTTTTATAGCTTTGTTTCCCATGTTCTTTTAGATTTAATTTCTCTCATGTATCCTCTTACCTCTCAGTAATTTCTTCAGAAACTACCTTTATCACTCTTTCCTCCTTATTTATGATGATCTCCAGGCAGTGCTATTTTTCATCTTTGTGATCCATAGTATACCAAGCTCACCCATTTCATCCAAAAGCTTAGATTTGCTAGCCCTCTAAAATGAACATATTATGTCATCCTAATCAGAGAATGAGATTAAAACATAAGCCTTAACTTATTTAAATATAAATATCAACATTTATATTGAATATGGATATATAAATATATACCCATCCATCTATCCCAGGGATACATGGAGAATACATGAGTTCCTTCGGTATTCAAAAGAGAGACTTCCTATCATTTGTCCGTTGTGGAATAAGTGTCTTCTGCTCATGCCCTACCATGTTTTGTCCTGGGGTGACAGCTGTGTACTGAGTTCTCTATGTCTCCCACTCTTGATAGAGGATCTGTTATACTAGCCCTTTTATCTAACACCAATTAATCATAAATCTTCCACAAACCAGGGGATTCTGCAAGAAAGTCTTGCCAATGGGAAGCTTTAGTTGAAATCAGTGAGGTAGTTTAGTGTAGTTTATTAGAGTCCATAAGGCCTCTAGGGACTTCCACACAGCCTATAATATCATTTCTTGTGAATCCATTAGCCATACAGCCTATAATGTCATTTCTTATGGCTCCTTTGGCTCTATCTCTGAATCTCACATGTTTCCCATGACACTAGATATACTAACAACATTCATGACCATCACAACCATGACTGTAATAGCAGTTAACACAATATCACATTTTTATAGAACACAAAAAAGATCTTTCCTATTTCTTATCTCATTTTAACTGCTCTTCCTTTGTTTCTGTAGGAAACTTGCTTTTGTTGGTAGCTGCCCACTGTATTCACTAGTTGACTGCTTTCCAAGATAATTCATTAAAATCTTTAGATATGCTGAGAGAAAAAACCTATTTGATAATGCACATTACAGAGTATTGTCGATTCCCAGGTATATACTCTTATACATAGCTCTCTCTTTCATCAGGAGTGAGACAGTAACTATAATTGCTTGGTGAGCATCTGGAAGTAACATTAATAACGATAATAATGACCTCATAGGGTGTATAATTTGGGGGATTAAAGAACATTTATAAGCTTATTGTGTCACAGTTAATGATGAGGTGCCAAGTTTTCTTGCCACCACCCTTTCCAGTGGTATTTCCTGCTTGGATCAGAGAACTAATTATAGTAAACGGTGCCCTTGCAAAGAACTTGCCCCATCCTCAAACACGTGCCAGCATAAAGATACCGAATTGTTTTAGTGTTGTTTGCAGAGACAATTTACTAATGTTGTTTTGCATTTGTCTAACAAAATTTGTATAATGTAATCATTTAGTGTTTATTTTATTGTGTGTACCTTCTACTCAGAGGGTTGGCATTATTGTTCCTAACAGTGACGGATACAAGCAGATCATGCCTTATGACCTCTACCATCCCCTTCCTCGGTACGTAAATCAACCATCCTGATGTTAGAATTAGTAAATCAGCCTCTGCTTCTTTTATATGTCTATGTAGATATAGACTTTGTGTTTTTTTTTTTTTCTGTAAAAGTAAGATGATAGATAGTATAGTTCGCAATCCATCCTGAGCTCTGCTTCTGAATAATACTGGGTTGCTCGGACTGTGAGCTTGTCATTCAAAAAAAAAAAAATTTTTTTTAAGATAGGATCCTATTACATTGAGGTGGACACAGTAATTCACTCTTATTAGATAGAGTGTATGGGTTATGTTGTGTCTTTCTTTCACTCCCTTTGTCCTCTTTTGTTTCCCTGCAAAAGGACCCCAGTCATTAGAGCGCTATTGCTAACTGTTAAGCAAACACTGCCTGAAGTATTATCACAGTACCACAAATGTGGGATTCCAGATGTGCTATTACTCTACATAAGGGCTTTAAATATCCTCTTTTTTGTTCCAAAGAAATTATAGTTGTGTACAAAAAGGTGATGTTTTCCTATCTCTATTGTTCAGAACATTTAGGGGACATTTTTTTTTTCTAAAACATAAAATTCCACGGGCTGTGTTTCTTTTTTAAAGTACAATATATTTTTTAACTAGAAAAAATAATGAAAGTGACTGAAGAAGTTTTAAGAGAACTTGTTCTTTATTAATATATTCATAAGAAAACTGGAGAAGCTGAAAAATATTCTAGCTACTGAGTGTATGGTCTGCCACATTGGAAACAGCTCCCCAGACAGAAGAAATTAGAATCGTGCTTGAAGTGACCCCTGAGCTAAGAGAGGCCTTTGCTCTATTCTCTTTGCTCACTTGGACTCCAGGGCACCAGCTGCTAGTTAGAACCCAGAGTTTAAATCCAATCGCGAGTAGTTTTCTCAATCTCAAACTAATGAAAGCCCAGAAAACAATTCTGAACTATAAAATGAAACAAAGTTTGATTGAAAATCTCCAAATACTTAATGAAATGGAATCCAAATAGGGGCTCTTGAGGTCATTTAGTTCAGTTCCCAAGAGATGCTTCCCTATCCCATTCCTTCCCTGCAACCGCACCCATATGCCCAACATTTGTAAACATATGTATTTATACAATATGTGTATATGAGTATTTAGTGAATATGTATTCCCACATGGGTATATGGATATACATATATTTATAAAATACATATATACCAGTGAAAGCTGTCATCCAGCCTCTACTTAAATACTTCCAGTGCCTGTCAGAGAACTTGATTTTCACCATCCTAACGGTTGCATGTAGAGAGGGACATCGGATTTGTACTCTATATAGCTGTTTGGGTTTTTTTAAGCTCTTCCACTAAGGGGTTACCTTGTTAGTCAGCTCCCTCCCACTTTTCTATGACTATATTGATAAAGCTGATAAATGACTATAGAATGCTATATAAATGA
Source organism: Panthera uncia (assembly GCF_023721935.1). Lineage (NCBI taxonomy): Eukaryota > Metazoa > Chordata > Mammalia > Carnivora > Felidae > Panthera > Panthera uncia. The sequence goes on from NC_064807.1 coordinate 42,449,262, forward strand.
CTATATAAATGCTATATAAATGACTATATCATTTTGCTGGTTTGATCCAGAACCAAAGTAATATAGTAAATGCTTCTTGGGGAAAAAAGTGGAGTAAAAATATAAAGAGATTAATTTTACTGATCCAAGATTTCATTTGACTTCAGTTTCTGTATCTCTAAAATAGGACACACGTATTTGTTTGTGTGAAGACCAAATATTTTACGATAAAGGCAAAGTTGGTGTAAGGAGTGAGCAACATCAAGGTTATGTTTTTCTTGTAATGGCACTCCTACGTTTCTTTCATGTCTATGATCTCTCTTGTTTATATTTCTCTGGTATAACTAATGCCTGTCTTAGGTTAAACTTCGTTTCTTATATACTCTAATTTCCCCCAAATGCTAGAAGCCCAGTATTCTCAATGACAGATTGAAATGAGCCTCCTTAATGCCATCCTGTGTCCACACTGGCCTATCCATGCATCACAATGAGAAAGGATAATTATCAAATAAACACTATATTTCTTGCACTTCTGTTACTGAGCTATTTCTAAAGTTAGATTATTCTGCTTAGTTGATAAAGTCTTAGTAAATGGAAGCAATTTCTACAAATATGTTCTTATAAGAAGTATTGAGTCTCAAAAAAACCCCCAAAGTTGAGAACTAAGGCTCAAATATGATTCTCAGGTGGCAGCTACATTCTGATCAAGGCAGAAGGCTTTCCTTATTGAAATTATTTAAATGGGCTTTAGTCCACAAGTGTAGATACAAGGCACAGTTAGTGAGTCTTCCGATTTTTTTTCTTGCCTTCAGTCTTTGACTGAAACACATACCTAAATGTAATGTAAGAATGTAGTCTGATGAATTATCTTTAATTCATAATTAATATATATATATATGTTTCCCACATCACTCTGAATTTTGAGAATTTCTTAAACACACTATGTATTTAAAAAATTAAAAGCCATCGGAATTAAAATATGTGATATGTGAACCCATTTAGTATTCTTCCAGGACGAGATTCTTGGATATGCTTTTTTTTCCCCAAGTACTTACTGGTCCCTGTTTAAAGATATTCTAACTGATGTCTTCTTTCAGCTTTTATTATATTTTCTTTAAAGCACTCAGACATGTTTTGCCTTGAAATTCCACATAACCCTATTATTATGTCAGTATTCACACAACAATTTTTCATTATATAGAACTATAGTCATATGGTGGACCCATACTATAAATTCTTAGAATAATATTAGCATCATTTGTCTTTCTGTGATCACTGGCATTGAAAAGGATACTTATTACTGTTTATGAACTTACACTATGGGTCAGGTCCAAATGTTGAGACAGAAATTAATCACTCTCACTTTAGAAGGGTCAAGGTTAGGGACATTAGAGTACCAATTAGAAAGTGTGCTCTTTTTATGGAATCTTAATGTTCTAAGAGATTAAATGTATATTCAAAAACATATTCCCGCTTCACTGTCAGATCAAATGTAATGTGAATATGTACTTATATATTCAGCCTAATTTTATTCTGAATCAGACCTGTTATCCATATCCAGAGGGAAGCTCTCCAGAGATTTACATGGATAAATGAGAATTGGTATTACCCTTTTAAAAGAGAGACCCTCTATGGAGCTGCTTCATTTTCTTGAAAGGGACCAGAAAGTCTCCTAAGGGCTAAACAGAGGGCCTCAGTTTCCCCATAATAGCATTTGCTTTTGTGTCTCCTGGGGAAATATGCATAGGAAAATATTGTACTTGGCAGCATGTTTAGGCTGTTGGCAATAGAGATAACAGTTTCCTAGACTCAAACAGTGCAAAGAAAATGTGGAGGAAAATTCTGTTAACTGGGAAACATACATTATCCAGGCTCATACAGAAGAGCATTCAGGTTCTCAATATGCATGAATCCTACTTATAAAATAATTGATGTCTCCATGGTATGCTTGTGCAGTGTTTTTAAATTTAACTTTTCAAGTAGATCAACTTGATGACATTTTGTTTTTCTCTCATTAAAACTATATCTCTCATAACTCTAAGGGAAATCTTAAAATTCCTTAGCAATCCTCATCAACAAGCAGAATATATGTAAGAAAGACAAGCTCGGTCCCAATGTTTCCATTTTTCAAAATTCTATATTCTGTAAATGGGCCAAAGATCTCTCTCTGCGTCTAGTCCCAAATGCAGCAGAGCTATGCAGAGATCTAAAAAGCAATGGAATTCTCTTAAATGTTATTGATAATATTGTTCTTTTCTCCCTTACTAAACTGTATCTTTAGATTCCAGTGCCATCAGCCTTCCAAACAAAACAAAACTTCTTCACAATTCCAAGAGTTATTTATTAGGGGAATGCTAACTGCCAGTATCCCTCAACAGTTAGGGAACAAGAAGATTACATTATCACCTTTGCTCCTTAGTGTATTGATGGCGTAGCTTGAACATCGGAATTGTGCTGAATCCATGTAGTCCCAAAGCTGATGATTGTAGAAGCAAGGGACAGAGTGTCTTTGGTTTGCCTTGATCTTTCATGAGCTTCTCGTACACAAGTATCCAGAAGCTAAGTAAGAAAGTATTGCATTGAAAATAGAAAGTATCAGCCCAGGTGCAAACTATTCCTGTTAATTGAGTAACCAGTTTTGGTCTTAACGAAGATATTTAAATGGGATTTAGTAAAAAAAAAAAAAAAAAAAAAAAAAATATATATATATATATATATATATATATCATGGTAAAATATATAACAGTATATATGTGCAGAATATATATTTATAAAATATAAAATAATATAAATATTATACACAGAATATATATTCGAACTACAAGGAGAAGGACTGAATAGCCCCCGTTAGAGTAGGTTAGAGACAGCACAGCTATCCCTGTGGACAGCTCTCCAAACAGTATTTCTTACATTATGTAGAGCTTCAAGGTTTACAAAGCACTGTTGCCAACGTTGAATCCTTCTCTCTTACTCATCAGATTTTAGGCATTAGATGGCTCTCAGTCCTCTTGACCATAGCCTCTCAGAACCTGATTGCCCCAGTAGGCACTGGGAATGGGGTTGGTCGGAAAGGTCACTGAGGAAGTTCGGCAATGTGCATGTCTGCCCTGATGACTCCCCTTGCTTCTGTAGGTGGGAGGCCACCCCGTGGACCGCGTGCTCCTCCTCGTGTGGGGGGGGCATCCAGAGCCGGGCAGTTTCCTGTGTGGAGGAGGACATCCAGGGGCATGTCACCTCAGTGGAAGAGTGGAAATGCATGTACACCCCTAAGATGCCCATCGTGCAGCCCTGCAACATTTTTGACTGTCCTAAATGGCTGGCACAGGAGTGGTCTCCGGTAACTGTGCCCTCTTTCTTTGTTCGTTAGGAGAGTAAGTCCACTCTTCCCGCTCATCATCATGACCCCACCGGCTACCCTGTGCAGCTCCCCACTTCTCTTGAGGTGTCTAGAAGCCCACCAGTTTAGCCCTGATGTAGGCATGCCCCAAATCTAGCACAGCCAAAAGTAAATGAGTAAATATATATAGCTTCTTCAAGTTACTTCCAGAAGCCTCTGTCGCTCATAACGTTCCCTCAAGTGGCAAGGAGAGGCAAATGTCTGTCAAGAGCAGCTGAGGCCAAGTGACTGATCCTGAGTCTCTAGAAGCTGCTCGGATGATAGAGCTCAGTAGACCACAGTTTAGTTTTATTTTGTATTTCTTGTGCTTTGTCTATATCCAAAAAGGGTCTGAGTGGATTTAAATTAAAATTATGTGTATTATTCATTGAAAAGAAAGATGAAATGGAAATGGCAAAATAATCAGAATGGGGATGAAGTAGGATAATTAAAGCCAGAACATTCTAGAACATTAGGGAAACTGTTGCAGCAGCCTAAATAAAGTGTTATTTGAGGTTTCATGGCTGCTAATGCAAAGGTTTGAAATAGCAAAAGAGATAGAAAGATGAGGAGATAAGCCACTGTGCCCTCAGCCACACAGATGGCACTTCACTACGTGGCTTTGTGGCAGCAGGATCAGAGCTTGGACATTTCTCTCTGTCTAGACTTGCTCCCAGGTGTCTAGAACCACTGGAGGTGCCATCTACATCTGGCTGTTGAATCAACTCCCTTGAACAGTTTTGACTGTGTCATATAATCAATTGGATCAGCCATGCTGCAATAATACGTGTCAACTATGATGGCTGTTCAAAAAACTGTCAATGTCCATGTGGGAGCTAGCAAAATGACTCAATAAAATTAAAATGCAGTGTTAGCAATCAACATTGAGCACACGCTACAGTTTCTTTTCTCCTTCTTTTCACTACTTGGTTTGGGACTCGGCACACAGTGGGTGCTTTCAGGAATGCTACCTAACTCATCTAAATCTAAGAATTGAAAGTGATTTAATTTTCAGCCACCTTCACCCTAAGTAGCCAAAAATAACAAAGATTCCATGAATGGTAAGAAATGGTACAAATCCACCAGGAGTCCTTATATAAAAGCAGCCCTTTAAAGTCTCAGGTGAGAGATGAGGCAAAGTGAACAAGGCTTTGCTATGAGTCTCCTCTGTCTTGCCTTCTCCTTCCAGTGCACGGTGACATGCGGCCAGGGCCTCAGGTATCGGGTGGTCCTCTGCATCGACCATCGTGGAATGCACACAGGAGGTTGTAGCCCCAAAACCAAGCCCCACATAAAAGAGGAATGCATCATACCCACTCCCTGCTATAAACCCAAAGGTAACTCCACAGGTGCTCGCTTACCAGCCTTTTCATTGTTATGTGCGTTCAGGGACTGTTTGAAACTCCTTGGAATATTTTTAAGTATCCCAAGGTTCTTGGAAACTATATTGTGTAGCTTAGACTCTACTAAATGGACTTAACTCTTTCTAAAAAATCTTTCAAATAATTTTGATTGCAAATTGTTGTTTAAGTACTACTTATTTACATAATTCTCTCCTGGATCATAAAGCTGTTTGAAGACCATTGCTGAAAAGTAGCAGATATATCTGCTTAGAGGGAGATACTATAGAGACATTGGAGAAATGTATAAGTGATTTACTATCCACATGTCTTGCTGTTGAAAACAATGCAGTGAATCCGAAAGTGTCTCCTTTGCTAAGCGTGAAATACATTGGGAAGCTTCATACTGAAGAAACATACTGATGAAACAGAAAGGTGTTGCTTATTATACTGAGAATTAAAACATTAATATGAGACCAGAAGCCAGAATCTTAACTTAAAATGGAAATACGGAATAAATCAGAATTCAACAGATACTACACGTAATTTATAAAAAGCAATTTTGTAAAAAGTTCTACTTAGCGAGCAAGATTTATTATAATTATACAGGGTCTCTCAGATTAGCATGCCCACTAATCTGACCTCTTTGCTGATATTGATATAGTCTGAGTCAAGAGAAAATGCCAAAGTCACAAGCCAATTCAGAAGAACTCCTTGTGATAAACTACCTCCTATTATTGATATTAAATATGGTTCCCGGGAGCTAGGGTGGCTCAGTTGGTTGAGTGCCCAGCTTCGGCTCAGGTCATGATCTCGCAGTTGACAAGTTTGAGCCCGCATCGGGCTCTGTGCTGACAGCTGGGAGCCTGGAGCCTGCTTCAGATTCTGTGTCTCCCTCTCTTTCTGCCCCTCCCCTGCTCATGCTCTGTCTCTCTCTGTCTCAAAACTAAAACATTTTTAAAAATTTAAAAAATAAATATGATTCCCATTTGCTTCTGAATTTATTTCTCTAAAGATTACATTTCTCTGAAAATCAGCCACAGCGTAGCTCTTTATTCTGCTATCTGTAGGTTGCCCTTGTTGGGGGTGAATGGCATCATGAAATCTAAATGATATAATGGAAATAAACAAACCCAAAATACCAGAAATCCTGATTCACTTTAATAACTACATCTCTCTCTAAACCTCAGCTTCTTCATCTACAAAATGGGGCTAATAATAGTAACTACCTCAGAGATGATGTATTAAAGGAGATATAGTGCAAACAGGGTGCTTAGCTCACTGCCTGGAATATAGCAAGTTTGTCCTAAATGTTATCTTCAACTCCTATCATCAGCATCCTTAAATACGGAAAGAAGAGGCCCCCGGTACATCTTACGGGACCCACTTCAAATAGACAATAAAGTATTGTAGGCCTGCTAATATTACCAAGCTTAATGCTCCCTTACTGCGACAGAGCAATGGCTCACACTGTCAGATAAGGAGTCACTGACTGCGTCACTTAGTTGGAGAGGTGAGCTAGTTGTAAAATGACTTCTGCACAGGTACCCTGTTAGCGTGTCTAAATGATAGCACATCCTTCTGGCCTCAGCAGCTTCATATTTCTCTCGCACTTTGATTTCTGACTATAAACAATCGCTGTACATAGAGCACCAGACGTGATGCCCCCCCCCCCACTTAAAATAGTCAATTATTTATTAGCTCTATCTTTACCAAGCCACTTCAGAGAAAGAAAAGCAGTTTGTGGTTAACTATCAAGAATAAAATCTGGATTTTCACAACTAAGTAGTGAGTCTGGCTCTCTAAACATCATGAAAATGCTGTATAATTCTGTGGTGTATGCATATAGAGACATATTTCTTTCATCTTTACAATTATATGTCATAAAATGGTGATAGAGCTTCACTGGCTCATACTATAAAGGCAAGTATGCCTATAAACGATCCTAATAAATATGTCAGAATGGGAATCTTGGCAGTGACTTCTGTAGGAGCAGTTATGACCTCCCTCTTTCTTTTTCTCCTTCACATTTTTTCCCCCTGCCCAGGAAGTAGTTAGGAAGCTTGTCCTGAATTGTATGGCCAACGTAAGATAAATAGGTAAAACAGTCAAATTATGGGTTGTGGACCCTAAGTTACTCATATTCCAGTTGTCAGTGAGCATTAGGGTGGTGCTGAATGAGTCAGATATGGAAGGCAATGTTTTGTGAATTTCAGAGTGGCATTTTTGTTTGTTTTTGACAACATGGCATAGATCACACTTTGTCAAAAGGAAAAGGAGAAACAAGTCAGGATTTATTAAAGTATTGCAGTATAATTTATTGTACTTTGTGTTTGCCTTAAAAAATAAATATCACTCTATCTTTTTGACAGGAAATAGTGAAAAGATAGTTTGATGACTCTTCATACACATACCGAGCCAGCGTTCCTAGAGTTACGATTTTCATGATTAAAAGACTTTTCCTTTGCTCTTCAGCATAATGAGAGGGAAGCATATCTGCACAAAGACTAGTAATACTAAACATTTTAAAATATTCTCTTTTCTTCATATAACCTTCATCAGTAGCAGAAATTTACCAAAAAAACTTATTATTTGCAGCTACCCATATAGTTTCTAGGTAGTGCAAAATCAGGAACTGGTGAAGACATAAAGGAAGCTCCCTAAAATTCCAAAATGGTTCTAACCTCTTCTCTCTTATGTGCATGCACTTAATTCTCAGAGAAACTTCCGGTAGAGGCCAAGCTGCCATGGTACAAGCAAGCTCAAGAGCTAGAAGAAGGAGCTGCCGTGTCAGAAGAGCCCTCGTAAGTGTTGAAACCACAAGGTGTTTTGCTTTTGAAGCTGATTGGTTTAAAGAAAGAGGGGTCTCATTGATTGTAGCTTCCTTGGGTTCTGAGCCAGCTGTCACCCTCTCACCAAGGGTTGAAATGAGCCTTTGGGCTGTCACACTGGAGATTTATCAGTTTCAAAGCGTGTCTCAAAACATAAGATTGCATGGTTGCTCTCTAAATACTTTTCAATTTTGAAGGAAATGAAGGGGTAGTGCCCATCCTCTTCTCCAAAATCTGACCTCCTCTTTTCCAAGAGGCTAAAGGTGAGAAGGCCCAGGCTGCCTCTGATGATGTAACATAGATTGGATGTGAAAGTCTGGGCAGCTTTTCACATTTCTTATACCCCAGCTGTGCAATATAGCCACTCACAAAAGGTAAAGCATAGGTAAAATATATTTGAGGACAAAAGAAGTATATTAGCTTTTCTTTTCCCTATCTTGCTGTGATCGGGATCACATGGATATCAGTCTTTGCCCTACTTGATCATGGTTCCTTACCTGCCCAGTTTTATCAAGGCCATGAAATTTGCAAGACCACCAGGCAAAGAGTTTTCAGATGTTTCAGAAGAGGAAACAATCAGAAAGACAAACATTGACTGACCGATTGATGGGTTGATTAAAGTTATATGTTGATTGTACTAGAAAGCACTAGGTATGTCTGCTGCATCATTTTTTAAAATAAGGGAAAGCCCTTTAGTGATGTATTTCATTTATGATCAAAGCACTTTCTCAGAGTGATGATTTTCTCGATTAATTTATTTCATATAAACCCTAGGCTCTGTGCATAAGACATGTTACCCACCGTCCAGGAGCTCACAGTATAGCATGTAGGATATGAAGGGTTTTCAAATTCAACATACAGTTTAAATTTTACCAGAGAGGAACACCTGAGTGGTTCGGTCGGTTAAGCATCTGACTCTTGGTTTCAGATCAGACCAGATCTCATGGTTCATGAGTTCGAGCCCAGCATCAGGTGCTGTGCTGCCAGTGCAGAGCCGACTTGGGATTCTCTCTCTCCCTCTTTCTGCCCCTCCCTCTCTCTCTTTCTTTCTCTGTCAAAATTACTAAATAAACTTTTAAAAAATAAAGTAAATTTTACCAGAGAAATAAATCAGCACTGTAATCTATGTATCCGAAAGCAATTTAGAATTTTCTCAGATTCATCCCGTTCGAACCTAAATCTGATATGGTGTGCCAGACCATGAATTGTGTTCCTGAATCACACCCTAAACAGCAAAGGATTGAAGAAGAATTTCAAAATACAGATTGGTACAACCAAAGTTGATTTGTAAAGAAATGAAATTTGTTTTTCAGTCACGTGGTTTCACATTAGGCAATACATTTCGTACTTTAAAGGACAGTAAGCAAAATATAAATTACCTTTGTACTATGCAGTTACTACTAGCACCTTTTTTTTAATGTTTATTTATTTTTGAGAGAGAGAGAGAGCAAGAGAGAGAGCAGGGGAGGGGCAGAGAGAGGGAGACAGAGGATCTGAAGCAGGCTTCACGCTGCAGCAGAGAGCCTGATGCTGGGCTTGAATTCACGAACTGAGAGATCAGGACCTGAGGCGGAGACAGACGCTTAACTGACTGAGCCACCCAGATGCCCCACTGCAGCACCTTTTTCCACTTCTTTGAGAAGTGACTTTTTTAACCATTGCAGAACTTTGGAGAAAAGGTGGTGTTTAAAGATCACAGTGCAACCTTTACGTGGATATATGAAGGCTTAAAACTTTCTGTTTCTCTCCTGCCAGTACCTGGCCGGACAGGCCTTCGTGCTGCTGGAGAGGAAGTAAGCAATTTATTTTAGAGGGGGATTAACTCTTTATCCACTAAGGTCCTATTTAAGACACAGAAAGATGCCACTCCGTATGTACATTCTTAGGTGAGATACATTTAAAACCAGACATGTACTATTCTACTTAAATAAACTGCTCGCCTGTATATAATATTTTGTCATTTGGTCTAAAGCATAATCCTATATACAGTACTGCATTATAACCGAAGTTAAGTAATATAATAAAGTTGAAATTAAATCAAAACATCTTACATCAATAATATAACATCTTTCCCATTATTAGATACCTCTTAGATGAAAGTAGTAAGTGGAGCTTAATGCCTCTGCAGAAGGATTACATAGACTTATGGTCAACCATGTTTTGTAATGAGTGTTTTCCAGGGAAGGTCTGATTAAGATGCATTATGTTGAACTTTAATCTTAATAAAATCCCTAAAGTAGTTAACCACATAGTTTTCACTGTTGAAACTATAGCCATATATTAGATTATTAAATTTTACTCTTGGTGTAATGGAATTGCCATCTTGGCATGATTAATCTGAATTGAAGTAGATTGTAATTGGAGCACCAGTGCTGGGGAAAGGAAATGTATACTGTTATGCTCAGAACAATAATTACTTTTATACCAAAATGAAATAAATGACAGCTGTAGAATAATGTAATGAAAGGTATCCGGTTTCCACATCTTAATATGCTTTACATGTTTAGTGCACTGAACCCTAGGAAAGGTCTTACGTGTCACATTATTTTTTCATTGATTTTGAATTTAAAAAACATAATTTTGCATGGGCTTAATTCTTTCTTTTTTAAACCACATAGGCTAGTTTCTAAATGTGTGTAGCAACCTATAATTACTCTCCATAGTATAATGAAGAAATGATATAGTGTCAGCACGTCTTTCTTTCCCCCCACCAAAGAGACTCACATTGCTTAAATTAAATGGTGATGTTTAGAAGCTGTGCCTGTCACTTCTGAACTGCTACAGAGAAGCATGAATAGTGATCCAGACCTATTATCTCTCACTTTGGCCCCACCTAATATGGAGAGTTCTATAGTAAAAACAGTAAATATCATTTATTTCCCCTTATGTAAAATAAAAATATGATCACCAGCCTGTCTCATTAGACAATATAGGAAAACAAGTACCTTAAAGTCTTTAGCCTATGGTGATACTGTTACTGAGTATTAGATGCTTGTGGTAGTCCCACCAATAATTGGGTAGCACTCTGGCCAAAGGTATGTTGGAAAGCAACCGCTCTAAGGTATGTTTAGAAAAAGCTATGATTAAAAAGTAAACACTGAGCTTCCAAGAAACAACCCAAACTTGATAAACTTCCAAGAAATAACCAAAACTCGATGGAACAGGTGTGCACACTGGTATTATTGTTCCACTAAACTAAATGCAATGCAGCGGATACAGATACAGATATCGGTCACATAGAATACCTGAAATAAGGATCGAGATTAAGTCACATGGTAATGTCCTTAATATATTGAATTCATCATATGAAGCTGCAACTTTATTTGGAAATACTTTTAGACGTTAATTGCTTTTTTTTCTAGCAACAAACGGGTTTATTTGTGATGTATTTGATTCATACGGCACAAAAGTAGGAGCATTCATTGTGAGGAACATATTTTCATGATATGAAAAAAGTATCTCCTAACCCACCCGGGAGAGTCACAGCATCTAGACTGATTTTTCACTAGTGGCCATGGTTTGACTTGATCCAGGCACAGGTTTTTATCAGATTTTTCTGACAACCAGCAGCAAGAATCTTCAAGCCAGGTATTTTTGTCTCTCCTCGTTGAACAAAACAGTGTGAACAAGATCCAGCCCCTAATCAAGACTAGTCAAGTGGGGTTTTAGCCCGTGAAGCTGATCGAGCACAGACAGTCTTACAAATAAATACAATAAGGTGAACTTGCCTTCGAAGATGCCCTCTAAGCAATCCATAGAAATCCCTGCTACCCAATTAACATGGAAGGAATTAGAGTTAGACTTCTAAAAATAATAAGATTCTGGGAGAGTTGCATTTTTTCAAGGCTAAGATCAGTACCTTTCCAACACTAGAAAGGGGCAGATAGAAAAATGACTGATGGAATTCTCTTTGGCTGTTATTTGAAGTATGTCGTTTTGAATTTGTCTCCAGCTGATGAAAGTCTCATTTAGGATACATCATTTATTTTATTTTATTTTTTAGGTTTCATAAGTTATTATTTTTCTTTTCTATCATTTTATTTTTACAGTGTAATATTAGTTCTGGGTGTACAATATAGTGATTCAGCACTTCCATACATTACCCCGTGCTCATCACAAGTGCCCTCCTCAATCCCCATCACCTGTTCACCCCTCACCCACCCACCTCCCTCCCCTCTGGTAGCCATTGGTTTGTTCTCTATAATTAAGAGTCTGTTTTTTGGTTTGTCTAGGATTTAAATGCCAGATTGAGCCCAGCTGGTTGCTTCCACGGACAAATATGTGGGGATAGCTTTCTAGGTATTTTTTAAGCCCTCCATATTGTACTTTTATTTGGTGAGGGATCAGAACTACACTATGGTAGTATAATTGCGTTCATTAATCAGGTAGTAGCTAAATAAATTACTGACCTGGTTTCCCATCTCCTATCTTTAACTTACTTTCAGTCTTTGTTGAGTTATATGCAGAAACATGACAACCACCTCAAGCCAAGTACGCATAACGACCACTTTGACAGCTTAATTTCTTGAACAAATATGATACTATGGTGTCCTCTAGGACATGTAAAGGCTGCATGTCTACTGTTGCTGTACAGGAAGTTAATCAGCTGGCCTTCTTAACAAGCCTGATCTAACTTGGAACAGGAAGGAAATTGTTCATTTCCTTAACTCCTTCAGGCCATTAACAGGCCACTCAGTGCCCTGCAAAGTGTAATCTGTTAAGGGAGGCAGGCGTAAAGGTACAGCTAGATGCTTCAGAGGCTCTGAGTCTCTCTTTTTAGACTTTCTGGTCTCTGAATCAAATCATCCCAGAAAGAAGGAGGGAGGGAGGACTAATTGGGTACCTAGGGAAGCCAGTTTCCTCCCAGATTTATTTCAGTTGCCAGGAGTTCTGCTTGGATGGCTTTGAGCGAGAAATAGGAGACAGGCGATTACTTTGGACCCTAAGTGACCAACAAGGCCATTGGAACCAGCCATCCATCCTTCAAATGTTGGCACATACCAGGCGGAGAGCCTTAATGGTGCTGTCCTCTCAAAAGTAGGATTGGGTGGTCCTCTATGCCTTGATCGTGCTTGCCCTTAAAAAATCTTGAGTTATCTCATCAGATTTCCAGTTAACAACTTTAGTTCATGGTTAAGAAAACATTTTTGTGCTTCAGCACAATAGTCAGGTCTTAAACGTATTGCCATAAATAATCTTGGTGTAAGCCATTTAAAAAAAGGAAGAAGAAAAAGGAAAGCAGGCAGGCCAAAGGCAGCAGTAATATCTGGATGCCAGATGGCATCAGCTTAGTGATGGGGCTGATTCAATAAGAAGCAAAGGGAAATTCCTGTCATGCATCTGTGTGAACAGAACCCACAAGGAATTAGATACAGAAGGAAAAGCCAATAAGAGTCTCCATGGTGATCCTGTACTCATTAAATGCCTTGTTTACCTTGTTGGAAATAGTATTTAAATATATAATATTTAAGCATATGTTTACATTAGTCCGTATTTATATCCAGCAAGTTAGTTGTCTGAGAATGTGGATGTCTTAACTCAGTGGTGAAGAATGTGAATTCACATTTAAAAAAAAGTGGCTAGAAATGTTAATTGTGTGACATGTGTTTTTATATTTTCCCCCAAAGAATATTCAGGGAATCAAACATCAGTAATGGGTCCAGATAGTTTGGCTGTTTATATCCTCAATACAAGGTGCCTGAATTATATTCTTTTCATGAATCTCAGGCCACAGAAAATAAAAGGAATATCTTGTATATATATATATATATATAAAAACAGATATATTTCTTAAGAATCAAAAGTGACATCATCTAAGATCAAGAAATTTAGATACTATTTGTAGATCATTACACCAACATAAGGGCTGTTCAAGCATGAGAATTACAGGATTAAAACAAAAAAGCACAAAAGCATTTAATTTTGAGAATTGGCACATAGCAGAGCAAAAGCCCATGCTGGCCAGACTGAATCAGCCCTTACCTCTCAATGGTCATGACCTCACTCACTTTCAACTCCTTCCTTTCTGGCCTCCTTCCCATCTACCTAAATCATTCTCTTCCATTATATTCTCTGCAACTGCATGCTTAATAGAAGTTCTCTGTCTGAATGTATATTTTAGATGACTATGGAGGGTCAGCAGACCTGCTAAATTGTTCACATCTCCTGATGAAAGAAGCTAAGTTTGCTCATAAGTCACCTGCTCTGTGCCGTGCCCCGTGCCAGTTGCAAATACTGTAAAAATAAGCCTGATAGTCCTTGCCCTCAAAGAACCTTGAGTGCATTCTTACCATAGGAATGATAGGATTATGTCCAAAGTGCTGAGTATTGGTCACTTATCCACAGATTGAACAAATGAGCTAGCTGTATTTAAGAAATGTAATATGATGTTTGAGTATGCACAGTGTGATAGTATTATTGATTTAAAAAGAAATGTGGGAGAATTATTTATTGAATTCCTAAATTCTCTCTGCTACTGTGCATTCCTCTGAGTTAAAATATTAGAATAGTTAAGCTAATACATGGTAATTCACAAATAACATAAATGAGAGGAAAATGTAATATACAGGGAAAGGGTTTGGGGGATGTTGGTATGAACTGATGTTTGGCAGATTGTGATAGAACCTATTTGAATCTTTCACTCCAAAACTAGTGCTTGAGAAAGGATTATAGCCAATGATCATATATGTTGTATCAGTATACGTACTTGAGCGATTCTTACTTATACTTTGAGAAAAGCTGCAGAAACCATAGGTAATTTCCTAAAATTTAAAAATGTTCAGGTATATGGGGCGCGTGGGTGGCTCAGTTGGTTGAGTGTCCGACTTTGGCTCAGGTCATGATCTCACAGTTTGTGGGTTCGGGTCCCGCATCGGGCTCTGTGCTGACAGTTCAGAGCCTGGAGCCTGCTTCAAATTCTCTGTCTCCCTCTCTCTCTGCTCCTCCCCTGCTCATGCGCTCTCTCTCTCTCTCTCTCTCTCTCTCTCTCTCTCTCTCTCTCTCTCCTTCAAAAATAAATAAAAACATTTTTAAAAAATTTAAAAAATTTTCAGGTATATAATGCTGCCAACTATGTGAGTTGGTGAGGGGTAAGTCTGTGTGTTTGTGTGCCCAAACAAGGATGTAGCCCTGCTGAGATCAAAGGAAAAAGCAGTTTAGTTATTGATCATACCTCCATGCAGGGAAGCAGTGTGCACCAGCAGTGGTGAAAAGTGTGGGCTCCAGGGACAGATTGGCTGGGTGTTCATCTTGGATCCACCACTAGCAACAGGGGACCTGGGCAAGTCACTTAACTCGTTGGCTGCAATTTCCTCATTTGTGAAATGAGCATGATAACAGCACCTGTATCTTTGAGTTATGAGGATTAAGTTAGTACATGTGAAGTACCTGGTTTGCAGGAAGATCTCTCTACATGTTAACCGGGATTGTGATTGGGCCACTTCCAGAATTATTCATCTTCCCAGGGAACTTTTAATGTAATAAAAATGTATAATAATCACCTATTTACAACTGGAGAAATTGAGGCAGGTGTCGTATCTACTGGTATGTGAGAGAGAAGTACAATTTGACCCAAAATTCAGCCAGTCATTCCCCAGCTAACACCACCATCCTGCCTCTGAGGATATTATACTTCTATACTTCTGAGGCTTTTTGAAGATTTACTTGTAAGCATCACACTTAGAATCTAGCCCAGAATTTATTCTGAGGGACAAAGCTTAGTTACCTTTATTTGAATAAAAAAGGGACCTACAGGGAGTTGCAAAAATTAATAAGGAAAGTTTAGAAAATGCTTGGGTGGAAAAGCATCCTCTTTCAACCCTGGGTCAAATACAGTTGATCCCCATAGATTGTTCCCAATGTGCACTGAGACAGAAAAATCAATAACAAATTCAACAGAGCAGACAGAGCCATTTTTATGTAGTCATTAGAAAAGCCTTTACTGCAAACCAAGAAGTTCTAAATTTGTCAGCTCCTCCCAACATCTCTACTTATTGCTCATTCTGTAGCTACTTTCAGAAAGCTAAGTCTGAACTATTGCTCAGAGGAGCCCTAGAGAGTGACAAAGACAAATTAATGGGATCCGTGTGTGCCAAAATAAAGTATGGACCCTGTCACCACCAATATATGTTACGTCCATTAAGGTCATTTTTAATGAACTGAACTTTTCATTGGAAAGTGTTGCCAAACTTGTTGAATTAAAGGAAAGAAACCTTTACAAAATTGCAAAATAAACCAATTTTACTCCATATGAAGGAAAAAAAATGGTCATGCAAAGTATTCTGAGTTTACAATATTTTAGATTTGTATCAAAATCAGGGGAAATGATATGCATTAAAAACTCCATTCTGGTATTAAGTTGAGAACTGAAAATGCACTAATAGCATCGTAAGCTATAATGGCATATTAGTCCCTGGGACATGGCTTTTTAAATAATCAGACTGGCCTCAAAGAAAACCCAACTTTTAAATTATGTTCTGTGTGCACAAGTCAGAAAAGCAATAGGAGAGAAAGATGGTCTGAAACAAATGTATTCTCACATTTTATTTGTGAACAGAGTGATTTGGCTCCATTTGAATCTGCTACATACAGTTAGTGGCCTATCTTTTCTTTTTTCCCAAAACATTGTGTATATTAAGTTTTAAAAAGTGGACAGAAAAATAGGAGCTCTTTCTGGGTTCCCCTAACGTAAGAACAACTCCAAAATGCTTCAGACCCTTTACTGGAGTAGCTGCTTGTATGATAAGGCAGTGTGAGATCAGAGCTATGTATATAAATCACTGAAGGCAGCCTCTGGCTCAAAGCTGCCCCCAAATCCTTTTCTTCTATAAAAGAGTACTTTTATTGAGATTAAATGGAAGTGTGATACACACAGAATTTAAACGTTCCTCAAGCTACATGATAACCTAATATCCCATCAAGATGAAATGAGGCCAGCATCTACTGCCTTGAGTACAGCCATAAGAAATATAAAATGAAGAATCCCACTACTAAATTTGGGCATAACAGCTTTTTTAAAAAGACTGAAAGAAACTCCTACAACAGGAAAAAATTTTTGTTTTCTTATGCCGATACCCGGAACTAAGAGGTATGATTTAATTTCTCTGAGTTTCAAGACTGTTGTCTCTTTAGCTTGCTTTCAGTCTTTGGACACAAGAACAAACCAAGTCACTCATAATGTCCACACTCACCATTCTATTTACCTATCCACTTACTCATTATAAACATATATATTTACTGACCATCTATTACATGAAGTTCTGAATTCACAGAAGTTTGATCTAGTGATGGACATAGTTATTACATAAAGATTCACACTTGATTTTCAGAGGCTGGTAACTGCTATGGGTAAATGAAGAGGTGATCTAAGAGAGTCTAACAGGAGCTCCAGCAGGTGTGGGGTTCAAGGAAGTCTTCTCTGAGAAGACACATGTCAATTGAGTCCTGAAGGATGAGTGGGAGTTATTACAAACTGAGAGAAAGAAGGAGAGTCATCCATGGGGGTGACGCACCTGCCAAAACCTTGAGTCAGGAAAGAATTACACACATTTAAGGAAGAGAAGGAAGACTAGTGTGGCCGGAGGCTAGTAACCAGTGGGGAAAGAGCAGGAAATGAAGATGGAGAATGGCATAATGTAACCTTGACAAGGAGTTTGGCTTTTCTTCTGGTATTCTGGGAAAAAATTAAAAGCTTTACAACTACAGGGTGAAGAATGGCTTAGTAAGGTCTAACAGAGAAAGAAAACAGATCAGTGGCTGTTGTGGTGGTCCAGCAGAAAGGTAGTGGCTTCAGTGATCATGGCTTATGCGGTCACCTGACATTCAATATGGTGACACATGGATTCTGGAATCAACTGCCATGATTTGAATCTGACATTTATTTAGCAGTATGGCATTCGAAATCTCTGTGCCTCAACTTTATCATCTAGAATTTGGGATGAAAAGAGTGCTGTCAAAATATAATTTTCAAAAAGGAAAAACTATGACCCATATAAATACAAAATGAGCACATGCCAGAATTTGTACTGAATTCATGAATTATCAAGAGAACCAGTAAGATGTTAAAACTTATTCATACCAGAACTGGATATAGAAAAGTGTCTATTTTCTACCAGACAGTAATCCTTGGCACTTATATGAACAGAAAAAAAAATTTCCATCACTATGGACTGGAAACATTTGTATCATCACCAGCCCTCTACAAGGAAACTTGTGTCTGGCCAAAGACAAAGACTTACACTTCCATAGAGTTAATTACACAGCCTGCCACCCCGAAGGTCTGTTAGACAATGTCAGCATTCCACTGAAAGGACAACCAGTGATCTCTTTTGCCCATTTCACAACATTCCTGACAGTATCCATCTCCTAACAATATTATAATGAGTTAATATATATGAAGGGCTTAAAAAACATCAGTAAACATTAGCTATTGTTGTTGTTGTTGTTTTGTCAAGGTGGCTGTAGTGATGATGGAGAGAAGTAAAGGAATTTCAGATACATTTTTGAGTGAGAATCGATAGACTTGGGGAATCATTTGGAAGAGAGGAGTTGGGGAAAGTGAGGGGTCAGGAATAACTCCTAAATGTCCTTGAGCATTTGGGTGGCCAGTAGAATCATGTGCTGTGACAGAGGAGACTGGGAGAGGAATAAGATACTGAAGAGGTAAATCGGGAGTTCCATTTTGGACATTTTAGGTTGGAGATGCCTTTGAAATATCAAAGTAAAAATGTCAGTTGGGAGAGAGAGCAATGAACAGTGGTTACGAGCATACAACCTACTGGCTGTGTGAATGACTTATACTTCAATTTCATCACCCATGTATTAATTACTAAACGAAGCTAGTAATAGTTCTTATCTGGTTGTCATTAGGATTTAACAGCTTTTATTTATAAAGCACTTGGAGCAGTGTCTGGCACATAAGAAGCACTATATAATTTTTTGATAAATTAATTATATTAAATTAATGTTTACTCCTTTCAAAGAGTCAAATGGCTCCCTAGCCCAAAACTTGCCAAAAAAAGAAATTGGGTATAAAGCTCTGAAAAAAAAAAAAGTCTAGACTAGAGATGATATACTTCAAAATACTTAGAATAGAGATGAAATACTTCTAAATACTCAGAAGTTGCTCACATACTGGTGGTGTATGAAACCAAGAATCACCGAACACATCACCAAACTGAGCTCCAAGGCACTAAGTGCTTAGAGTTTAAGGAGAGGAGGACCTAAAAAGGAGACAGAAGGAACTGACCAGAAAAGAAAAGAAAGCCAAGCATTTGCTGTCATGCAAGTCAAGAGGATAAAGTCACTCAAGAAAGAAGGCATGGTCAACTGCCTTGGGGGCCACTGGGAAGAAGGTAGTTGAGGATGCATTTGTTGGGAAGAGCCAACACTGTAGGGCTCTTTCTGTATTCTCAGAAACTGATTATTACCTGTCTTTCTGCTGGCTTTTCTCTTACTATTAAAGTAGAACAAACTCCTGATGGTCAACAAGATCCCTCCGTTAGTAAGACTCTTCCTCATATCTTGTCTGGAACCATATCGAGAAAGATAGGTCAGAAATGCAAGCCAGGTTTAACAGAGTCTTCGAGTATGAGGTTGTGGGCCTGGAGAGATTCCGTTAGGCCCTGACTCATTGGAACTCTGATACCCCCCAGCATTTCCTTCTAGTACAAAGTCTCTTTCAAAGGAGAGTGTGCCCTTCAATGCAGTCAGGCTTTCTTCTCCCACTTCTAGTGCTGAGCATTTCTGCAAGAAAGTCATTGAGGCGTTTGTGCAGAGGCCAGCTGCCTCTCAAAGAACCCAAAAGGGCATCATTATCATGAGAAAATCAAGTCTGCTTCTTGGAAAATTCCACTAAATATAGCTCTCCCAGTACTGCCTTAGCCTGTTTGAAATTGGGTCCTTCCTTTGTATTTATTTATTTACTTGTTACTGCTTAGTGGCATCAGACAGGGCAGTCACAGAATTTTTTTTATTTTTCAGATAGGCATATTGGTGGCTGGTTAAAAATTCTCATTTTGTTTTGTTATTTAAATCTCTGGGATCGGTCTATACTTGGTTATGCTACCGAAGTGCCTTATAGTGATGAAAACCTGTCACAACCCAGGTATGATACCTAAGAATTAGAGGAACATTATGAAAATAAGTGGTGCTGTCAGATGTTTTGCGGGATGGTGTCCTGGACACCTTTGAGAAATTGTGCTTGGAGACTTTAATATGAGTTGCATAACTAGCATGAATTATTTGCAGCTCCAGAGAGTTGTAAGCTAACAAAAGCAGTTGAGAAATATTTTCATAATTCCATATTCAGGTCAAGTATCCTTGACTAAAGATCTTTCACAATAAGTTAGATTGTTATTTATTTGGAATGATTTAGGTGTGGTTCTAAGTGAATGGAGAGGCATATTTTGGATAAGTATTCTCCCAGAACTTTATTGCTCTCCCTATATTGTTAAAGAATCACTTTAAGGTTGTCTTGGAGTTATGGGTTTTACAATTAATTCCAAAATCCCTAAAGGGAGAGTCACCCTCCCTTTGTAGCATTCCAAAGGTTTTTGTTTGTTTCCTTATTTTGGATGGTTTTGAAAAAAATCTTTTAATTTCTTGAGAGACACTAAATAACTAAAAAGTTTACATGAGGTCTTTTGATCTCATGTAAAATTGAGACAGATGAAAGAAAATGTTTCATTTTCCAAGTTTCTGTCCCACCCAAAAGCAATTTCTTTTGCTTGTGTTTCTAAATGGCTCTTCAGATGCCAAAATGCCTAGCTTTGGTTCAGGAAACTACACCTTCTCCTAAAGGTTTCACTCCATTAATGTTGCAAGAGTTGCTCAGAACCAGGAGAAGAACCAACTTTTCAAAACTAAAGAAAAAGAATAAAGAAGATTGCATTAAAAATAGATGAGGCATTATGGAATAACAGCATCATTACCAATAAAGTTTGGGGACTTTTTTTGTCCCTAAATGATATACTTATATAAAAGACTCTGATTAATTTGGGCTAGAATTACTTAAACAGTATTTTATTTTTCCAGTATCCTATTTTCCAGATCCATCTGTGGCCACTAGTTAAATGATAAAATTTTAGAAAGGGAAAAACCATGATTCTCATGCATATATAAAATGAACATCTGTTCAAGTTTTTGTTTACCTCATTAATTAGTGAGGGAACCAGGCGGATGTTACAACCAATTCAAGGGAAATTTCAAAGAATTATATGTATTTAGGTAAATAAGAGGCTGTAGTGAATGTACAAATAGATGTAAAATCGGTCTGCTCACAGGACAACAATCAATTGCATTCCACTAGGCACAATTAATCTGCAATTCTGTGGGCAAGAATCATTCACATCATCCGTTTTCTCTAACTGGTAGAGTGGTAAAATAGCAATGAGAGATTGCCATAGCTTGGAAGGATGCACTTGACAGGACACCCAGTCACCTCCTGGGTCTGTGTTAAAGTTGTCTATAATTTTTCCTACACCATTCAGTTCATTCCCTCCTCTCTCCTCCCCCTAAATGCCACCACTCTCATACACAAACATACAGCAAAAGAAAGAGGGAAAAGAAATCCACAAAGCCCATCAGACGTCTGGCTGAAGTTTAATAAGCTGGAAAACTAAACCAAAATTAAGTATTTTTCATGTGATTTTCTGCAAGTTTCAGTTTGCATTTTGAAACTAGAGAATGAAGTGAGGCTAGTATTAGCATTACAATAACACCCCTATGAAGCCATTCTTATTTTGTACAATGCTGATGATTTGTTTTTTAGATGACTGTATATGAGAAAGGAGAGGAAACTAAGAGGAGAAGAGATAAAGTTAAAAATCTCAGAGGTGCTGGCTGGCTCAGTCAGTAGAGCATGTGACTCTTGATCTTGGAGTTGTGAGTTCAAGCCCCACGCGGGGCATAGAGCCTACTTTAAAAAAAAAAACAGTTATCAACCACGTGTGCATAAAACTAGAGCTTAACTCTGGCTAAGCTCTGCAGTGATTAGTTAACACAAGATTAGTTAACCAAAATCGAACAGTTTCTGTTTAGCACTGTATTAATCAAGTGATTGTTTTTATTCTTTTAGTGCATGCTCTGACATCAGAATAGCCACATAGAAACTGAACCACCCTGGGATTTTACAGGTGCACTTGATTATCGCGGTTTTCTGTTTCCTAAAAGGTACTATGGTAATAACTCTCATTAAAGGATAAGCTTTTTGTTAGCTATATCAACAATTAGTCTTGCAAACTGAGGACCAGACAGAAGCAGAAATCCTCTATTTACCAGGTTTCTTTTTGAATTTCCCGAAGCGGGGAAGACTAAATGCCGAAATCCTATCGGTATTCCCTGAAGTTCAAGCCCATCTTTGAAAGAACTCAAGCATCTAGCCATTCTGCAACAGTGTTGCTAACAAAAAGAACTTTCAAAGGACCCTAATTAAACTTCAATAGTAATTTTTTATTGAACATTTGAAATTAAAACCATTAAAAATGATTTAAAAAAAAAACACCTATTGACTGCATTTTAAAGGTCCCACTTGAAGGATTCTAGCTAAGCAAGTACTATTCAGACCAGGTGTCCTCAACCTTACATTTAGACCTCCTACTTCAGTTGCCTGCCCTCTCACCGACCTTGCTTCTTCCCACTTGTGGCCAGAAAGTTCAAGATAGTAAACACAGCATTGGGAGATCTAGGAATGTGGGGGAAAGTTTCAAATGAAAACCAGTTCTATTCACTTGGCCATTCGCTCTATTAGATATTTTTCTTTTGAAATATAATCTCCTGCCTTCAGCAAGAGAGAGTATATTATATCACACAGTGTGTGCACGAGAGAAATTAAGATGACTGCCAGAAGACAGCACCGCTTAAAAGCCAAATCGTTTTTAATTGGTGTGAACTTGATGAAGACCTAAGGATAGTGGGTTGGGAGATTAGCCAGAAAGGCTATTTGACATTTGATAAGACTCTCACTTGGGAGACATAAAATGGATGTTTATTGTTTTTGCTATTAACCCTAAAGGCCCGGAAAACCAAATATAGACAAACGCCCGCTCATATGCCCATGCCGACACACACACACGCACACACACACACGCACGCACATTTATTTTCATTTGGGTTCTGCTTCAAAATAAACAAGGTTCAAACATTGCAATGAGTTCATGAGGTTCCAGTAATGCACCCTTTCTACTTTGTGTGCTTGTGGTCTATCTTCCTGGTCCTGGAATGAGACCAAACACAAAGTGATTAACGTTATAGGCAAGGAGAGCTAAGGGTTTGGTTTGCACATCACCTATATTCTAGGTTTCATCTGGGTCTCATTTTGGAGGATAAAACATAAATCGATTTAACTGCTCGTCATTCTTATAAACTCATATATGTGGAAAAGATAGGAACTAAGACTCAAAACAAGTTGGAAGATTATTTATGAATCTTGGTGTGTTTGGTTTATCTCCACTTAAGGTCCTATCGCAGGAGTTGGGAAACTACAGCCCACAGTCCAAATTCAGACCTTTCTGCTACCACCCTCCCTCTAGTTTTTGTAAATATAGTTTTATTGGAACACAGCCACACCCATCTGCTTCCATATTGTCTCTGGCTGCTTTCGCAGCATGTTGACAGAGTTGAGTAGTTGCAATAACAAAGACCCACAAACATGGCCCACAAAATCTAAACTATTTTCTATCTGGCCCCTTCCAGAAAAAGCTAGCTGATCCTTGTTGTCTTGTAATGGTCTCTGAAGATGTTATAGGTAACAGAACAATAACTCTTAATGCATAGGAAAAGCTAATAGAGTACAGTTCTTTTTGCGATCGTGTCATCTTTCTTATTTGACAATAAAATTCAGCACATTATTAAATAGGAAGCATTATTCACACACCATTGTCAGAGTTGGAGGGCTTTTCATTTGCTTTTGGGTTTTCCTTATAAACAAAATAGTTCAGTGTGTGTTTTCCTTCATGTCTGCACCTGGCTTGTAACATTCAGTGTTTGTGTATTTGTTGTCACTTTTGTTCCAAGAGCCAGACAGATATATGTGTAATAAGAGGGTTAAAATTGTTTTGACTGTGATTTGGGGTTTTACAGTCTTAAAAAGCTCCTACAGGTATCATTACTCAAAGAAAAGGAGACTTTCTAATTTTTTTAGGATACTGCTTTTCCCTCATGTTCTCTAGGTGCCAGAAGACAGATCAAGAATTCAAAAATAAGAGAGGGAGGTGACATTGTGATGAGAACTTCTTGGGAATAATTCTGAGTGGGTCTTTCTCCCTCATCCACCTTTCTGACAAGGTTGTATGTGACCTTCATTCTCTCCTAAGCTCTTCCGTGGCTCAGACACCATGAGCTGCTGGGGGTCAGGGGAGTCTGGTTCTCCTGGCCAGCTCCGGCTCAGGCCCAGGAAACATTTCGGTTCTGATCCTTCCAATTTGAAAGCTTGGATTGGTTTCCTGCTAGAATTTCTATTTCCCTAAACTAGATAGGAACCATTTGCACTCACTAGGATTTAATGCTATAACCTTCTTATCAGTTCCTTCGTTTCCTGCCAAAGTCAAAGTTAGGGGACCAGGTTTGCATGCCTCCTCAGCACGACTCTCTGTGAAAAAGCAGTAGGATCCTGGAAAAATAAAAAATATTTATTCCTAAGTTCTTTTTCCAGATTATTATACTAACTTTCTGAAAACGTTAGTGGTTCCCTCTGGGCTTTTTTCCCTAGGTCTTTCTCAAGGTCATTGCCGTTATGGGCCATTGTTGATTAGTGGGAGGGAAAGTCTTTTTTTTGGAATTTGATATTGTCCTACATTGTAGAGAAACTCAGAGAAAAACCAAATTCTCACTAGTGTGGTTTCTCTCAAGGGGTGGGGGCAGGGAGGCTGCCGTCCCACAAACTTGTGTGAATTCAGGATCTCGTTTACTGTGACATGTCTGTGGATTTAAATTTGTAGCACAGCTTTTCACTATGATATAAAAAGAATTGTAGTCCAGACTAATTCAAAGAATGTGTGAGGAACAAGACTTTGCTCCATTCTTGGAAACTTACAAAAAAAGAACCTCTTTCTATATATAAATAAATCTTGGGACGCACATTGAGCAGAAAAGCAAAGAAAGTTACAGAATATCAGATCCAGACTAAAAAAAAACAACAAAAAAAAAAAAAAACCCACCTCCTTAAATATCGCCAAGGGCTTATTTTGTGATAGTTTTAGGATCCGTATTAGTCTACTATAAGAATAGCCAGCATCTCGCAGAAGGCACAAGTGCTGGGATTTAGAGAGAGTGAAGAAACCACCAATTCCTGCTCTGAAGAGCTACCGCTGTGGGTGCAAAGCAGGGAGAAAGCAGGTGGTCTGTGGCTGGAATGTCTTACAGCTGGGAGTTCATATGACACTTACAAAAAAACCAATCCAGAAACCCGTGGCAAATGAGCTCATGAACTAGACCGAAGCACCCATCACAGGACAGGGTAGCAGAGCCCCGAACGGCGCTGGGCAGGGGCGGCAGGTGGGATGCAGCCCTCCGCAACCCCCAGGGTCTCCTGCCTGGGGCTCTTCATGCTCTCCTCTTGTTTGCTTGCCGACTGCAGGTTCATCCCGGAAGCCTGGTCAGCCTGCACGGTTACCTGTGGTGTGGGGACCCAGGTGCGAATGGTGAGGTGCCAGGTGCTCCTGTCTTTCTCCCAGTCCGTGGCTGACCTGCCTGTTGATGAATGTGAGGGGCCCAAGCCAGCATCCCAGCGTGCCTGTTATGCGGGACCATGCAACGGGGAAGCTCCTGAGTTTAACCCAGAAGAGACAGATGGCCTCTTCGGTGGCCTGCAGGGTTTCGACGAGCTGTATGACTGGGAGTATGAGGGCTTCACCAAGTGCTCCGAGTCCTGTGGAGGAGGTAAGAAGGGGGAACTCTGGCTCACATCCCCACCATCATCTTGTCTTTTTTCTTTATCCTCTCTCCCTGCAGGAGACTGTGTCACATGACCGCCTCTAGTCCAGGAATGATAAGCAGGGGGAGGAGGGGAGGAAGCCATCCTAAATGGAAAGCATACTGAATGAAACACAGATGTATTTCTCTTTGGGCTTGAGTGGCGCTCAGACTGTCGGCTGTGAGTGGCCAACACAACTCATGCTTTTACTTTCAGTTGTCGTTCTGATGTTTTGCAATATATCCTAGGGTATCTGACTGAGAAACACAGTTGACACTAACCTGGCAATGCTCTCAACATTCAGTTTTATTTATCTATGTCCTTGCTTTAGTGCATGTGGTATGGACCAAGGCCCAAGATGACAAAACGTTCTACTCTTCCCCAGAATAGTTTAGAGCACCCGCCCCCCTTGCTTTACTCAGCGGATTTTCCAAAGCAGTACCTCTTTACAAAGGGAAAAGGATGTATAAAGGGCACATAACAGTGTGCTTACCTGGAACAGGAAAGGACTTTAAAGTCTAACCCCACCGCCATTTTGCAGATGAGAAAACGAAGGTCCGAAGAAGCTGGGTTGACTTGCAATCACACAGCTCGTGAGTGACAGCTGGGATCAGGCCTGCTAATTATTTATTTCCCTGTCCAAAGTCTTTCCAGCATACCTCACTGCTTTAAGCACTTAGAGAATTCCTGAAGCTTTCCCCCTTACGATTATCATTTAACTAACATTACATGCTTCCGTGTATATTGACCTGATTCTCTTAGGGATATTTCATAGCCATAACAACAGGTTCAGTGATTCTTTATTTCAGGTGTTATAGATGGTGTTGTGAGGGAAGAGGAGGGCATTTAAACCAACAATGAAATTCTTCAAGTTTATGATCTTTCTTACACAATAGAACATACATTAGATCCATAAAGCCACTGTCTCCCATGTCGGCTCCCAAGAGAGATTTTGAGAGGTGAGGAAAATACTGTCTAATTTCCTTGCCAAATTTCTCTCAGTGGCTGGCAGTAACCCCCTTTGGCACCTTATGGTTCTGTATTGCTAGCAAAGTTGTTCAACTGGTATAAAAAAGTATTAAAATTATTTTCCAGGGGCACCTGAGTGGCTCAGTCGGTTAAGCGTCCGACTTTGGCTCAGGTCATGATCTCACGGTTCGTGAGTTCGAGCCCCGTGTCGGGCTCTGGGCTGACAGCTCAGAGCCTGGAGCCCTCTTCAGATTCGGTGTCTCCCTCTGTCTGCCCCTCTGCTGCTTGCACTCTGTCTCTCGCATTGTCTCAAAAATAAATAAACATTAAAAAAAATTTTTTTTAATAAAATTATTTTCCAAAAATGGCTTCTAAACCATGGCATTTTGGAAACCCTTTTAAAAAGGCGTCTTATCATTAGTGAGAATGAATGTACAAGTACTTGTGCCCAAAATGTTCACATGCAGTTGAAAAGGAATACTAGTGGAACAAGTACATACTAGCAAAGAATCCATTTTCTCCATCAGATCTTTTAGCAAGCATTTAATAGTGTTGACCTTGAGGTTCTTGTTTGTTTCCAAGTCTTCCAGTTTCAAACTGAAATTGTTAAGCGTCTTAATGGAGGACCCTGTTATTTTAAAACCTAAAATCTTCCTTCTGATTCTGGAAGAATTTCCTGGAACACAGCTAATCTCTGTCCTTGTGTTCTTCTCCACACACATTGAGGGCATCTTTTCTTCTATGCCTACCAAGGGGAAGTGTTAAATAACCCTCAGTGATCTCTGAGCCCGGGCAGGAGCTGAGAAGTCAGGGGGAAAGACCACAACCCATAGGCACAACTCCTTCTTTCCAATATAACAAGTGACTCAAGAGTTCAGAAGGGGTGTGTTTATCCCCAATTTCCATCATCACCTGAAAGGAACCATCGTTATCCCTAGTCTAAAATGAATTTGCTTCGGAAAATTTTTTTTTTACTTATGGTCTCTCAGTTTTGGTTCTCAGTTACAAGTCAAGCCTGGAACTTTATGAGCAGATGGAAAAAATAGATGCAGTAATGGAATAATAAATAACCAGATACCTTTATCTAACCATTCTGCTGATCAACCAGTGGTATAAAACTCAAAGTGTAGAGAGCATGTGGAGTGGTTTTAATTTCAAATGTTTTCAGAAGATACTGATTTGGAAATAAGATTTGGGGGTTTGATATACAATTGATCTCTGCCTGTAGGAACTGAGCGTCTTTGTATAACATAAATTGTGCATCCTTTATAGCCAAGGCAGGGTAAAGTTACTGAAATGTCTTATGTCTTTAACTGTCAACAACTGTGCACACTTACCTACACTTATGTAACTGTGCCAAGGTAATATATTTACACCTAAAATGGTAGAGTTGAAAATTCCAAAGTGGTGAAAATATGGTCGGGTTATATGGTCCATATGATGCCCATATGCACTAAAAAATCATTTCACTATATGGGACATGTATATTTTGAAGTCAGTGCTTGGCAGTAACATTGTGCTACTTTGATCTTTCACCGAAATATAACCCACAAGGTTATATATATTTTTAATCATTCTTGCTGAAGCCTACCAAAAATGTGCAGGATTAACAGGTAACTTTTAAATCAATTTTGGGTTATAAGGCTGGTCAGTCTATTTTATTGTCTTCCCTATCTCAAGAGCTAAAACTGGATAGATACAGAAGGAACCTTTCACCTAGCAGAGGTAGCAGCCAGAAGGAACTAGTTAGTAATTTAGGCTATGGTTGGTGGCTGTGTTTCCCCAAGCTGTCATCAAAGATCACGTAACAATTATGCTCTTCTGGGAGATATGAACACTGAAAATCCCATTTTCTGGAAGATTGAAAGTTAGCCTAACCTGTTCAGATATGTGTCCTGCGTCCCACTATCATCTCCTTGTTATATTTTAATTTCCCACATGTGAACTAATAGGTGTGGTCAAGGAGAGTGGCTTTGAACCTGAACAGCTTTATTACATTGAACTCCTAGACGGTAAAATCAACATTAAAACCTAGCTGAGGGAAAACTTGAAATTTACTTGGGCAAGAATGAAAGGTGAAGTTTTAAACCTGCCACTCCCCTTCCTTACGAGTCCTCTCTCCTTTGTTTCTGTCAAGAAAGGAAAACTCAGAATCGTGAAGTCGTGTACTTAAACATGTGTCTGTGTTGGTTCAAAATGTCCTTCTAAGTGCATATATTAGCCTATTAGGAAAGAGCACGCATTTAATGAGCCAACTTCTCACATCCTGGCCAACTCCGCTGGGCCAAGTATGCTGTGACCTCACAGGTGAGGTTTTTCACATGCCCTCCCTCCTGTGACTTCCCACGCTCCCCATTCCAGGGCAGCTCCCTCCCTCCATGTGCCTTCCCCCAGGCGGCCCTCTCCCACCTCCCCTTGGCCTACACAGCACTGTGCTCACAATGCCCTGCCCTTGAGGCATTTCCTGCATCACACCACAAAAATGTATTGTGTGTTGACCACAGGGCTGGTCCCAGATACTCCTTAAAATGACAGAGCTCTGTCCTTAGTTTCCCTCAGCACCCAAGGCCCCACCTAAGAATGCGAGTAAATGGCCCTTATGGCTAGGAACATTTAACACAGTGCCGCTGAGGCCTCGTGTTTCGTTTTATGATATGTTAGATTCGAATTTGGTAACTCTGGAATGCTTCTTAATCTCAGCACTTAACCACCTCCCAGGTGATACTTATCTGGAGCTAAGGTTTATTGGTTTGGGGTAATGAAAATTTGTGTTCCACACGCATATCTAAGAGGACAATACTGACGTCCTTTTAGAACTGTTAGCCCTTGAGACCCTTGTTCTTTGCAGTGATAGAAGGACTTCAGTGGTATAAACTAGGAGTTCGTGAAGGAGAAGCAAAGCCCACCGTCCACACAGCTCCACACCTAAAGCCCTTTCAACTGGGGGAAGTGGTAGGACCTGGGATCACTTCCTGATGATGTCATCGACTCAATTTCATAAAGTATTCAGTAGCCGGAAAAAGCGAAAATGTATTTTAGAGTGACGTTTAGAATCTCTTGAATATTGGGGCGCCTGGGTGGCTCAGTCGGTTAAGCGTCTGACTTCAGCTCAGGTCACGATCTCACGGTCTGTGAGTTCAAGCCCCGTGTCGGGCTCTGGGCTGATGGCTCAGAGCCTGGAGCCTGCTTCCGATTCTGTGTCTCCCTCTCTCTCTGCCCCTCCCCCATTCATGCTCTGTCTCTCTCTGTCTCAAAAATAAATAAACGTTAAAAAAAAATTAAAAAAAAAAAAAAGAATCTCTTGAATATTACCAGGTACCCAAATGAATTGAAAGCCTAATTTCTTTTTTTTTTTTTTACCTTTTTTTAACGTTTATTTATTTTTGAGAGATAGAGACAGTGTGAGCAGGGGAAGGGCAGAGAAAGAGGGAGACAGAATCTGAAGCAGGTGCCGGGCTCTGAGCTATCAGCACAGAGCCCGACGTGGGGCTCGAACTCACGAACCGCGAGATCATGACCTGAGCCGAAGTCAGACGTTTAACTGACTGAGCCACCCAGGCACCCCTGAAAGCCTAATTTCTAATATAACCCCAGGTCTAGATTCTGTATAGAAGACTTAGCTTTATCCAGCACTTTGTCGTCATTACCTTAATGCCGGACTCTCCCAGGGGGAAGTATCAGTGATGATTTCAACAATTTCTTGTGAGATGTTTTGCTACATTGTCATACCATGAATTTCAAATGGCTCATCCCAGATGCAACCAAGAGAGCAACACTCTGGAGCCAGCATTATGGAATCTGGTGGGATAGCTTGAATGTCTAGTAGAAATTGCAAATGCTCCAGCCTGAACTGACCACGATATATTTCAATTTTAAAGCTCACAAAAAGCTTAAGACATAGAAAATTTACATGCGTGTGCTCAAAGTAAATACTGTGATTTTTGAAAAGGTTTAATTTGTCAGACTTCTGGGAAAGGTGCTTCCGATTCTGGCTTTAAAATGTCACTTTCCGGGAGCCTGGGTAGCTCAGCCGGTTAAGTGGCTCACAGTTTCGTGGGTTTGAGCCCTGTGTCAGGCTCTAGGCTGGCAGAAGGGAGCCTGCTTAGGGTTTTCTCTCTCCCTCTCTCTCTGTCCCTCCCCCACTCATGCTATCTCTGTCTCTCTCAAAATAAATGAATAAACTGTAAAAAATAAATAAATAAAATGTCATCTTCTTTTAGAGAGAAAGAGTGCAAGTTGGGGAAGGTCAGAGAGAGAGAAAGAGAGAGAATCTTAAGCAGCCTCCACACCAGCACAGAGCCTGAAGCAGGGCTCAGTCTCATGACTGTGAGATCATGACCTGAGCTGAAATCAAGAGTCAGACATTTAACCAGCTGAGCCACCAGGCACCCCAAAATGTCACTTGTTAAATGGCAGTCTTTCTGAGTGACCTCAGTCCGTATAACATCACCTTAGGAAACTTTGGCCTGTTGGGGCAACTGGGTGACTCAGTCAGTTAAACGTCTGACATTGGCTCAGGTCATGATCTCGCAGTTCATGGGTTCGAACCCCATATCGGGCTCTGTGCTGACAGCTCGGAGCCTGGAGCCTGCTTCGGATTCTGTCTCCCCCTCTGCCCCTCGCCTACTCCACTCTGCCTCTCTCTCTCTCAAAAATAACCTTAAAAAAAAAAAAAGGAAACATTAGCCTGTTGATTGAAGTAATAACTACTTGGAGAAATATGGGATAGATGGCACGAGGGAAGGAGCAGGACTAATAACTGATTAGGGCAGTTGTATATATTGGGTACTTTTGATAAAGCAAGACAGAAAATAAGAACAAGAAAATGTTTGTGTATTTATATACAAAACTAATTATATAGGTTGTCACGTACTCTGTCAAAATCATATACAAATATTTAACTACACATAGATATATTAAGCTGTATGTATCTTTTTATACACAGCTATGTATGACTGAAAGCAGAGTATCGAGAATGTCTCATCTGGCCTCTTCCTTACCCTGCCCTCTGCTGAAGTGATCCCAGACAAATGTCTAGGTTATTCCCGAAGATCTCTAGCAGATAGAAGCAGCCTTTTAGTATTTTTAAATGTTAGTCCTGTCATTAACAGCTCCAGTGCTAAGGCATTGCCTCACTGCTTATCAACTACATGACCTTAGCAAGTCTCTTCACCTTTCTAAGCCTCAGTGTCCTTATCTGTAAAATGGGATAAAAATAGCACTTACCTCATGGAGTTGGGAGAATTGCGTGGTGCATGTCAAGCTCTTAGCATTGGCACCCGACTAGTAATGTCCCACCTGTGGATTTTGACTCTTACTATGACCGTGGGCACCTGCGTGAAATGTCTGGTCATTACCATACCCACCTAAATGTTTCCTTGCTCCATTAAGGTCTCCATAAGGGGTCCTGCACACCACCTCAGAAGACCTGCCAATAACTCTGCACCAGCCACTGCTCAAACTCGTGTCAGAGACACGCAAGTGTCTGTGGGAGCAGTATTTCCCATGCATGTAGAAAAGATTGTGTTTCATGGGTATAGTCATTGTGTACCTCGTTCTCTTGCTTTTGTTCCAACTTCCAAAGCCACCCAGGTCACTAAAGACATGAACTAGAATCAAAAGGAAACCAGCAAAGATTGGAGTCCTCAAGGCAAGGCCCCCGGAGAATAGCAGTCTGCAGAATATTGGCTATTAAAACGCAGCTCTTGGCCTCCCTTCCAAATACAACAGTCGCCTGTTGATTAAAATATAACGTGTGAAGGTCTTGGGGACATTTTTTTTTTGTCACCCTGCCCTCCTTCTGCATTAAATTATCACACTCCCGCTTTGGCAGCTCTATGGCTTTGGTGGCGTTATTTTAAAGCATTTCATCAGGACTGGTGGCCAGCTCTCCCATGAGGGAAGTTGCCCTCCTCAAGGGTCACATTTACAGAGGTTCAAACTCAAGAGTACTTTCTCCCTGATCGAGCGGTGCCTGACAAGATGGGCAGTCCTGGGCTTTAAGCTGCGTTCTCTGACATGTAGCCAGAGTCCTACCAATCACAGAGGCCTCCCACCAGCTGCATTGTCTACACTTCATCACCCCACACACGCCCACTCTGGCCTGACAGTGTGATTTGTACGCAGGTGTCCAGGAGGCTGTGGTGAGCTGCCTGAACAAACAGACGCGGGAGCCTGCTGATGAGAACCTGTGCGTGACCAGCCGCCGACCCCCCCGGCTCCTCAAATCTTGCAGTTTGGATCCCTGCCCGGCCAGGTAAGGGGCGAGGGGCGCGGCGCCTGCCCTTGCTTCCCAGGAGCGTGTTCAGGGTAGGGTGCATCTGTCCACAGCGCAAGACCAGAACGCTTCTTGTTCAAAACCCAGTGTTTTGAAAACCAATTAGCATCAGTTCAAACTTTTAGTCAAATCCACTTAAGTTTAATTGAAACCAGGGCTTTGGAATTCCAGCCCAATGGTCACACTCAGGGTCCAGAAAGCTCTGTACACTGAAATGAGCCCCATGGCGTGCGTGGCTGTGCACGTGCTGTCGTGCTGTCTCCTAAAGGGAACTTGAAGGACCACAGTCTTCAGGGTCTCGGCCACTTTTAGCTGGTATCCCAAGCCCTCACGGCATAGTAACAGATTGGCTTGTGGACTACAGGGTGGCTGGGTGGTATAATTGATCCGCTGTGAAATCCGCATGCACACAGCATGCAGATTCATTATAGCGTGCTCTGGAGTGTATGTGTGTCATTCCACATGCATAAAATCAATTAGAGCATTTCATTTTTTGGTCCTGCCTGGGTCTCGTTTTTACCCGACCTTGAGCCTTAGTTAATCAATCCAATCACTGCTCCAGTCCACACAATTTTATGGTGTCTTGAAAGACTTGCCTGCAGATACTTCTCTGGAACAAATCTCTGTAGAAGCTAAGCCATCTCATCGGTGATTCTGGTTTCAAAGGGAGATTATTAAAGAACCAAAGCCAGACTTTCAGGTGTACTGATGGAATGAAGAATGTTATGAGATAAGGTCATATCCTACATAGGAAGGGGAATGCTGTTTCTGAACGATATCTCTTCTGTTTCTGCAAAGTAACACGGAAGAAGCAGGGCGTTGCCTTTAGGCATGGACAATAATTTGCTGAGGCAGCTTGTCTTATTTCTCAGTCAACAAAATGCCTTTCTTAGGAACTTAAAGGGTCCAAATTATAGGCCAAATCAGGACACAAGCTGATAGTGACACTTCTGCTGGTCACCAGAAGTGTTCCATGTATATTTTTTTCAGGTTACCTTTTTTTAATTTTTTTTTTTAATTAATGTTTATTTGTTCTTAAGAGACAAAGAGACACAGTGTGAGCAGGGGAGGGACAGAGAGAGAGGGAGACACAGAATCCGAAGCAGGCTCCAGGCTCCGAGCTGTCAGCACAGAGCCAAACGCGGGGCTCGAACCCATGAACCGCGAGATCGTGACCTGAGCTGAAGTCGGACACTTAACTGACTGAGCCACCCAGACGCCCCAAGGTGTTTCATATATTGATCTGGATGGTGGGCTCGCTTCCCCCTTCCGATGCAGAAATAAGGAGGGCCTATGGTACCACCATCTCCATGGCAACCAGCAAAGCAGTCAGCCACTACTTGGAGTAGCACTCCACCCAGGAGAACAGCAGCCAGAAAAATAGAATCGAGGGCCAGACCCAGAAAAGGCTAGATCTAGTGCATAGAATCCCAAGAAACCTCTTTTCTGTCCCTGTTTGACCTGGTCCCTCATCTCCCACCTAACCTCACAGTTTTCCAATTGGGCAGACCTAACTGCATGGGCAAGGGGGTACAAACCTCTTCCGTCTGACTGCGTTCTCCCAAGAACAAGCAGAGTAGGTTGGGCCTGGACGGCCTGTAAGGGCCTTGGCTAGGAGGTCCAGAGGTTCTCACCCTAGCTCACACCAGCCATGTGACGTGGGGCAAGATGTCTGCCCTTTCTGTTTCCATATATGCAAAATGAACAGGCGGTAGGAGATGATCTGAGGTGACCACATCCTTCTCAAATACCCCACGAGTCTTCGTTAGTCTATAGGCAGACACACTGGACCGCTACCGCTGTGTGCTGCTAATTGATGTCATTTCTGTTCCGCTTACTTACCATCACTTTAAAAACAAGCCTAAGTGTCTAACCACATTCCAGCGTGGTAATGACATCCAAATGCTGTGATGAGCTGAGGCAATGCTGAGAAGTCAGCACCCGGGACCAGCTAAAGATCTTGTGGGATTTGCAGCCACTAAATCCGACCCTTCCTGGGCAGCAGAAGGAAGAAGACACAAGGTGTTACTTCCCATCCTCAAAGTACTGAACATAGTTAAATTAGATAGGCTTAATTTACTCTACGACCTTTATATTGACTCCAAGACAAGGACCCTTGTTAGGCTTAACTTTATTGCATTTGCTCCAGATAAACTCGGTGCTTTAATCTCCCACCAGCCAATTATCAGACTGACAGGCAAGGCCTCTCTTACAGGGCACAGCCAGGGGTTCCTTGGGCCGACCGTCCAGAGCTGAGTATTTGTAGACTGATGCTAATTAAAACAACAAGAGAGGGCCGACATACAGTGGCCTGATACCACTCTTCATCTCGTGTTAAAGAGCCAAAGCAGATTTTCATCTTAAAAGTGAGTCATGTATGGAGGTGCATTTCCTGTGAGCTATTTCAGTGTGACATCAGAGGGGAAACAATCTCTCATTCGGAAACTAGGTGTAGGGTGTACATAGAAGAGAAATGGATTTGGTAGGGACATAATAGTCCCTGTTTTCCCAATAACCTGTTCCGTCGAATAATTTAAATCTTTAATTCACAATTCTTTTCGTGTACAGATCAGTGTTCCCTGCACATTTTAAGGTGTCCTCTAATGGGCCCCAAGTTCCTATGCATTGTCTTTTGGGCTCTTGGTCCGTGCTGATGTCTGTGTGTTCAGAGCACCATAGCATTTTCTATGGGACATGCAGAAATGACGTTTCCAGTCTTGGTCACTGGGTTCACGTCTGAGAGGTGGCCACCAGTTAGGACAAGTGGCTTTCCCAGGCAGCTGTCAGTCCTAATACACAGATCAGAGAGCCACTTTTTCCTCTTATGTGTGGTCAGAGTTATCACACAGAAAATGCCAAGGGCCTAGAGGGTGTGTCCCCTCTGGGCATCTTTCTGAGATTAAATATACCTTCTCCTGACTTACTCTGTGTGGATGGCAGGGCTGGTATCAGAAGTGCATGTCTAACTTTCTCCAGGTTCCCTACATTCTCACACCCAGCTCTCCACAGCAAGGAGGAGACTCTCAAGCTGGAGGTGTCTGATTGTTCCAGTGTGTGTGTGTGTGTGTGTGTGTGTGTGTGTGTGTGTGTGTGTG
>NC_064807.1:42485046-42679721 GCF_023721935.1 Panthera uncia
GTGTGTGTGTGTGTGTGTGTGTGTGTGTGTGTGTGTGTGTGTGTGAGAGAGAGAGAGAGAGAGAGAGAGAGAGAGAGAGAGAGAGAGAAGGCATGGACTGCCTGCATTTTTAAGGCGCTTTAAAAAATAGTAGGTACCTATTGAAGAGGACTGTATTTTAAAGAAGTCCACACTATCAGCTCTATGTCCAAACCCACCTCTCTCTGGAACTAGCAGCTGGCATACTGTTTGACACATAGCAGGTGCTTGTTAAGTGCTTATTGAATACATGGGCATAATGGACCAGGACCAAATGTATACAGAGTAATATTTTTTAAATTTTTTAATGTTTATTTAAACATTAGAGAGAGAGAGAGAGAGAGAGAGGGAGACAGAGTGTGAGTGGGGAAGGGACACAGAGAGAGGGAGACACAGAATCCAAAGCAGGCTCCAGGCTCTGAGCTGTCAGCACAGAGCCTGACATGGGGCTCGAACCCACTAGCTGTGAGATCATGACCTGAGCCGAAGTCAGACATTTAACCAACTGAGCCAGCCAGGCACCCCTATACGGAGTAATATTTAGATCTGAGTATTAATGATAGCTGGGAAGACACCAATGCTATCTCTGCTCTCCATCCTCTATCCCCTCTCTTCCACCCACCAGATGATGCTAAAAATGCCATTATTAGAGTCCCTTCTATAACTTTAAGGTTTTAAATATCAACTCAAAGTATACATAGACTTAGGATAAGTAACCCCTTATGTTAGCTAGCAGCCATGTATGGCAAAGCATCCCCCCAAATAATAGTGAGAGGGCGATCCTTAATAGAGGAGAGAGCGGACTCAATGGAGGTTGAGTGACTTGTTAGCACTACCCAGGGAGGAGTCTAATTGTCAGGAGAGATGGAAAGTAACACAGCCCTTAACAACCTTGCCTAAAATTGGCCAGAAGAAATTAGGACCGTTTTTACTTGTGAGCTGACAATGAGAATAGTGCATCGAAGTTGGTAGCAAAGATGTTTTAATTACAAGGAAGAAAAACTATTTGAGGTACCTTTAGCACCACCTCTGTCATTTGTGTCTAGAAACCCCTCCACTGCTCACCTTCACTGGTGGGCTAGACCAGCTTAAGGTAGAAATGTTCAAAAAGGGGCTAAAATCAGTCATTAAAAAAAAGTAAGCAATGAAAGAGCTTAGCCTCCTCTTCCAAGTGAGAAGGCTTCTGACTGTTATAGTTATGCAAGTACTATATGAATATTCTCACTCTTTAAAAGTCAAGCATAGCAGAAGTAATCAAGGAAGAAAGACATGTGTCCTCTTTTCACCACCAGACTCTACAGCTCCAGAACCTTCTCCCTGGAGATAGCCACCGTTAATGGTTTGGGACATAGCTTTCCAGACCTTCTTCTATGAATTTATATACATATATAAACATTTACACATACATAAGATTTTCCTCCCTTTGCAAATGGGATCATATTGTATATATTACTTGGCAACTTGATTTTTCACTTAATAATATGTGCTAAAAATCTTTCCCATCCCTAAGACCACCAAAATAAAAACCAGCAGATAGCTTTAGACCTGTGTTCAGAGACTGCTGTGTCATGTTTAGCTACATGACCTTTTTGGTTCCCTAGATTCTTCATCTCTAAATAGGATTTTAGTGGGAACTCAGAAAAATTCTCTTCTTCTTCTCTTTCCTTTCTTGGTGAGAAATACTTTTAGTTTGAAATAAAACGTAATGTTTTGTATTCTGGACTCACATTTGATGAGATTTTCTCTTATTCAACTGAGTCTGAATAATTAAGTTTTACTGACCATCTCCCTGGTTTATACGAGCAGTGACATGAACAGCCCAAGGAAAGCCAGAAAGCTCTACCTTAAAAAGAGAGAGAGAGAGAGAGAGAGAGAGAGAGAGAGAGAATGACTGTTATTAATTATAAGCATTTGATAGCTTGGCCAGCGTGTGTTGAAAAGATTTGGTAAACGTACGTGGAGGAGGGGAAAAAAGTAAGCAATGAAAGCCAGATGGCTGAAAATGAAGGAAATTCCAGGCAATTTCTGCAGCTTTGTTCTAACATACTTTTTAAACTAAACTTTTATTTCTGTGCAACAGAGAACAGCTGAGTGGTGCAGAATAGATAAACAGTGAAGGGGGGAAAAAGCCCATAATTCCAGGAACAGCACTTGGTTTCTGCCCCTCGCCCCAACCCCAGTCTCTTTTCTCAGACCTAGGGTGGTTCCTCAAACCAGCAAGAACTATAAAAGAAGTTTGAGAATCCCTATTTGAGACGAGAGAGTTAAGAAAAACGTCTTAAAGGTCACAGAGTCTCCTCTTTAAAAGCAGACTTCACAATGCCTATTTTATTATTCACTAACAAAATCCATGCGTACTAGCAGCAAATGATTTCCAATTTCTAATTTTCTTTTATACTGGCTGAAAATGGCTAGAGCAGAAGGTGTTGCCTTTTTACACAACCACGTTTTAATTTATTTGATGGAGCTTTCAAAGCTTTGCAGGCACCTTCCCCTTTGACAACTTGTTTTAAGGGTTACTGTTTCAACATGCTCTCCAAATATTGGTTTATCTTCTGCTGTGTTCCCAGACTTTCCATATGCTGCCTTTTGGCTCTGTCCGTACTAACTTTTAAGCACTTAAAGCAAAAGCACACCAAAGCTCACTGGCGTCCACAGAAATTGAGTCCAGATTTGGAGGCCATATTCAGGCGCCTTTGGAGAGTTAATGCTATTACTAGCGTCATCCTCCTTGGTAAATCCAGATGCATAATTACACCGTCTCCCTCTTTTCTTCCACTGATGGACAAGTTACAACAGAGGAACCTGCCAAGACCTGTTTCTTAACTATTGGCCCTGATTGGCCCAATGGCAGCCTCTGTTATTTCTCTCCCCAGGAATGTGTTGGCCCAGTGATCAGAATCATTGCCAGCAGCGTTTTGACATCAACAAGGATAAACGTCACATATATGCTTGCCTCGGGGCTTAAATCTCCATTTCTCACAAAGAGACCCCTTTCCATGGTTACACATCACCTATGATATCAACCGCCAACCTCTGTGAAATGAGCTTTGATGGTATTAGAAATTGTTTTGCATGCATAGAGTTCGTCGTTGCATGAGTCTGGGGTAAGAATCAAGGGACCGATTCTACCTTCCCATAATGGCACCTGAAAGCACAAACGACTCATTCTAAAAACATAGAAACATTAGCTTTAGGAAAACCTGCTCAATTAAGTCCCAGAAGACAAGCATTCCTTGTTTCTTAACATCTCTGTAATTGGACAGCCCCTTAGACCACATAGCTCTGCCTGGACTCTGAGAAAGTCCTTATATAGATCATCGATTGAAGTTAAACTTCTGCACCAAAAATATGGCAGGAAGTGTTTTATTTCTCAATTCATTAAAAAATAAAAGTTTTCTAAGCATCTTCAGGTACAGCAGTCTGCTCGTATTTGGCCCTAAGAGATGACTAGAGGACAGAATCCTGTTCTAAAGGAGTGACTCGTTAGCAGAGGAGGAAGATTTCAAAACAGAAACTGCTGTGAATGAGATAAGCATGGGGTTCTGTGGCAGCATGAGGCTGAGGAAATTCTTCCCGGAGGAGGTGATGCCTGTGCTGCGTCCTAAGGCATAATCAGGAGCTGCCTAAGGCAAAGAAGAGAGCAGAATGTTGCAGGCAAAAGGAAGGCATGAGCACAGAGGAAAGACAAGAATGGAAGCTGGTGTTAGAGGGTAAGCCGGGCCAGATCCAGGATGCTCAATGGGCTAGGTTAAGTTGTTTGAACTTTGTGTCCTAGAGGCAGTGGAGAGCCATTGAACGACTTAAACAGGGAGAGCAGAATAGGTATATGTGCTTGGAGAAAAGTGACTCTAGCTGTTCACTCAACAGAACAGAAGTGTTAACGGTGGCTAGCTTGTATTGTCTTATAGTCATCTGTACTTTTTCTCCTGTAGAGTCACAAATAGTGTGCTCTGCGTGATCTACACCATTACGTTTTCACTGAGAGTGATAATGACCTCTTGCCTGGGGTATGTTAGCATTTCCTGTGCTCCCACAGTCAAGCCAGGGTAGTGTGGACTCAGCTTGTGCACCTGCCAGGAGGATAGAGCCCAAAGCAAGAGAGTCATGAAGGAAGCAATGAGAGGTGCAGTTCGATAATTCCTGGGCCCTTCCAGCTCTAACACTGTTTGATCCTTCGGAGGTAATGATAATTAGCCACAGAACTGAAGCTTTTCAAGAACGAAAAAGTGAATTCTATTAGGAATATGCCTTGAGTCAAATTTAAGTCCTCAAGATATAGCATTTTGGTTAGTCAAAAAAAAGGAACTGAGCTTTAACTATAACTTAAAGAGCACTGAGAAGTCTATAGGGAACAAGATTTGGATTTCCATAAGAAAAATTTAGGCAAGAGCACTCAGGATGGTGGAACACTGTAAGGATGAACACTTTAAAAATATTTCAGTGGTGTTTGTCCATGTGTAAAAGAATAGAAAATATTCTGCATCCCCTGGCTTAGAATGTTCTGGTGTCCTTTAAGATAACAAGGATTTCTCTTCACTCAACCCCCATTGAACAATTTTGTTGAATGCCTATTTTGTGCCAGGCATTGGGCTGAGAATACAGTGATGAAAAACCCACTTTGTTCCCTGAAGCAGAGTCTGGGGAATGGTCCTGAGGAAGCCATTGGATATTTCTTATCGCAGCTACTTTTAAGTGCCGCCCTTCTAAAGATAGTTATTCAACTAAAAAACCTCCTGCATTCTTCACCGCTCCAAGAGCTGATGTATCTGAACCAGTCATCAATCCCGTTGCATGTAAGACCATGAGGATGGAACTATCACCACCTGATAGCTCCCTGTTGGAGATATGGTGATGAAACATTAGAGTTTTATAGTTCACAAACCTTCCAGCTTACAAATCCATCAACAGGGGTAGAGTGGAGACTCCCAAAGTAAATCTTTTTCACTTTTTTTTTTTTTTTTTGCCTTTTCCTATAAACCAGTGTTTCCAAAGTCTGAAGTAATTATTTAAGGGCAAGCAATAATTTGGCCAACACTTTGAAAGGAGACTTGTCGCTCCCTCAGTGTACCCAATGACTTCTTTGGAGATTTTGAATGAAGACCTCATGTGCAATTTGAGATGAAGAGATTTCCTGTGACCGTGGTGTTAGAAATCTATGTCACTATGTTCCTTAAGCTTGGAAAATAAAGACATAGGAAAAAGACTTAGAGAAAAAGAGATGTTGAAGCAACATAAAAATGAAGGACTGAAAAAGAGATTGCCCTGATTCGTGCCCAATAACCTGAGGGATACAGTTGAAAAACAGTTCATCCTTCTGAAGATATTATTCCTGTCATGGTGCCCACCCAAAATGAGGCATTTCTCAGGTTATCTGCCACAGTTACAGAAAGGTCTGTCACAGAGCAGAGCCCAGCCAACTTTCTTTCCTGTGG
Organism: Panthera uncia; assembly: GCF_023721935.1. Taxonomy (NCBI): domain Eukaryota; kingdom Metazoa; phylum Chordata; class Mammalia; order Carnivora; family Felidae; genus Panthera; species Panthera uncia. Next base: position 42,490,500 of record NC_064807.1, read on the forward strand.
TGAATCAGTGTTCTTTCAAATTCGTCTTTACTGTTCTTTTTTTTTTTTTTGGTCATCATTTTGTCTAATTATCTTTACCAGGGCTTCAGGAAATTTCTGTGTTTGTGTTAGTGACACACTGAAGCTTAGAGTGATTGTCATTGAATTAACACGGCTCCCAGACCCACCACTACTCACTACTTGCACTACTCACTACTTTCTCATGGAGCTTTTTATTTCTCTTGTGGAGTGACTATCCTTGAGGCCTGGACTGACATGGACACAGGCTGCATGCTAGCACAGCTGAAGGGGGTGCCTTCTCTGTGACTCACTGATATTGACTCCAGGTCCTGAGTGAGTGGATATAACTGCCTTTCTGGCTGGCCAGAGGGAGCTCCTCAGGTGATTCAAAGAGCCAAAAAGGGCTTTCTACCCTGGTTGCATAGACCTTGACACTTACTCCAGCCGTGGTTTGCTTTGATGGTATACACACCTCTGGGAGAGGTAGCTCATGATCATCTGAGCATAATTTTTTAAATATTGCTCCTAATAGGAATCTCAGTAACAAGGGAATGGGTGGCTTCAGGACAAGAACCAAAAGGAAACTTGGCGATGCCAAAGCTCAACATTCCCCAGCAGGAAGAGGAAGACTGCCAGCCATAAGGCAGAGATCGTAGGTTTTTGAGATTAGATAGATGTTGGCCTCCTTATTTTCTTCGTGGCCTTAGGCCAACTACTTTATTTCTCTATGACTGGCTTGTCCTTAACTGTAAGATGGAGATAATTGCCCAAACCACAGAGGGGGATTGTATAGATGATCATGTATGCAAAATACTCAGACAATTCCTACCTCATGTAATAGATGCTCAAAAAATAGCGCTCTTCCAGCCCTCTTAGTTCCCTCTGCAGGAAACCATACAATGTAAGAAAACCATCCTATTTATTTTATAGTCATTACAGTTTATTTTTAAATTTTCTAAACCAGCTAATGTAGGAGCAAAGCAAAGGGGCGGGCACAGGTAGAGCCTAGCTTCAAGCCAGCTTTCTGTACAGTTCTTGCCAGGTTCCTTAGGTGTCTTTGGAACAGGAGGCAGGGGTGCTGGTTCTCATGGATTCCACCAAGCCTACAAAAGTAGCAGTTGTTGGGACATTGCATTTAACTTTAACACCTAATCCTATGAGGTGTGTTCTTTGTAAGAACAATAATGAGATGTTGAAGTGGGAGCAGAGTCCAAATGTTGCTAAAAAGTTAATATCCTAGGAGATATGATTGAAAAAAGTAATGCTCATGGGCAAGGGAGGTGTGAGTCCTGGAAATGACGGGCTGTGTCCTAACAGTCAGAAAAGCCTGTGATAAGTCAGGAAGAAATATAAGTATTTATGTAAATATTGTTATTTACATATAAATAATGTTATTCCTAGCCAGTTGTCTCCTCAAATATTTGTGGGAGAGAGGAGGAAAGGGAAGAAGGAAGGAAAGAAAAAGAAAAAAGTCAGGGTGCCTGGGTTGCTCGGTTGGTTAAGCATCCAACTCTTGATTTCAGCTCAGGTCATGATCTCATGGTTCATGGGATGGAGCCCATGTAGGGCTCTGCACTGACACAACCTGCTCAGAATTCTCTCTCTCCCTCTCTCTTTGTCCCTCCCCCTCTTGTGCATGCCCGTGCGTGCTCTCTCTCTCTCTCTCTCTCTCTCTCTCCCCCCCCAAGATAAATAAATAAACTTAAAAAAAATAGAGTAAAGGAAAGAAGTAAAATCCTACCCAGAATACAGATAAGGTACAGGGCATCTTGTCTCCACATCCTTGCTAGCCTTCACAGGCCATCTTTGAGCAATGTAGGGTTTCCCTAAAAGCTTCCATCTAGGAGAGCTCACAATATACCAGGCACTGTGTTCCTCACTTTACATACATTATTTTGTTTAATTCTCCCCATGATTTTATGAGGATTTACTGTTCCTAACTTAACTTTATACCTGAGGAAAATGGGTCTTTAGATGGGTCATGTAACTAGCTGGCGGCAGGTGCAAATTTTGAACAAGATACTTTTAATTCCAAAGCCATTACTAAAGAGCTTGTGGTTCATCCCTTTAACCATTGCATCCTTTTAACCATGCCTCCCTCCATCCATTGATCTATCCCCTATCCTATTCTAGACATGGGAATTACCACTGTGAAAAGAACTAGCACTCTAGTCCCATAGAAGTTTATAACCTAGCAAAGATCACAAACAAGTTAATAGGCTCTTCTTTCTTTATCTCCCGCAAATAACCTTCATCTCATACTTCAGTTGCCAAGGGTAAAATATAGTGCTTAAGGGACAGTGAAAAATTCATTTACAGCACACGCTTCTCAATACATACAGGAAATGAACCATGCTAAAAGAGAAACTGAATAGACCTAAAGTGAATATCTTAAAATCCAGCACTTTCATTAGGTAAAGCACTCAGTTCCTTGAAAAAAAAAAATTTTTTTTATAAAGAAATACTAAGTTCTCCAGAGAGATGCAGCCTGGGCTTATGAATCTGGAAGCCATTGGTGCAACTATCTTGGAACCTTGCATCTTTGCCACTATGAACAACCACTAGCTTAGTTTATGCCTAGTTGATGGCCTGTTCGTGTTGTAAATTATCAACACCATTACTCTCTTACACACACACACACACACACACACACACACACACACACACAGTTCTCTTTCCCCAGGTTCCCCAGTGCAACTATGGGTCCCTGACTCTGACTCCTCTTCTATGCCACTGCCTTCTCTGACTCTCCTTGTACCTCTTTTCTCTCTCCCCCAGAAACTTAATTCTAATTACCTTGCCCTCTGACTACCCAAATTCCCAGATGACCCTTCTTTACCACTTGTGCAGGGCCCCAATTCTTTCAGCCCTTTTTCTCCCACCACCCATCTACCATTTATTCAACTCAACTCAACTGAGAATTAGGAGAGCAAAATGACCTAAGCTAATTCTTACTGAAGTGTAAGTGACTGACCCCCTGTCCTTCATCCCAGCCTTAAAAGCATGGGCTTGAGAGCATAAAATCTGGTATAACATCAGTTCATGTAACATACTTTCTCACTGACCTTGGCAGATGGTTTCAGAACTTCAGTTTCTTCATCTTTAACTCTTAGGTAATTGTTGTGAAGATATGTATATTAAGTGCTTAGCATAGTAATCAGCACATATCAAGTATACTCAGTGAATAGTGACAACTATTAGCTGTGGGTTTTTTGTGTTCTTTTTTTTAAATATCTCTGTAAAAAGTTGTGCCTGGGTTGGAGGATCCGGGTGATATGTGCTCACTTTAGGGAACTGGGGCTCTCACTTTTTTTTCCTGAAGGAAAGAGAGACAAGCTCTGTTACAGAGGAAAGTGACTGCCTAGTGTAAGCCAAGGATACCTGATTATACCTCATTCTATGAGCTCTAACCCCTGGGAAGTGAGTACTTTCTGCTGGTTAAGGAAAAATTGAACTCAGTTTAGCAAACATTTATTAAATCTTTGCTGTGTTGTAGGGTCTGAAGAAACAACCACATCTAAGATGTGAACCCTGAGACCAGGCACTAACATTTATTGGAGGCCGCTGCACAAACGGATCATTACAGTCCAGTCATAATGGCCATGGTAGAGATTAAATAGCTATTTTCTGGGAACAGTGATATGAGTCACATAATTCAGATCAGGGAAAGGGACCCAGAAAAGGTGGCCACTGAGCTGAGCCTCTTGTTCTTATAGATGTTGAAGTATTTTTTCCTGAAATTCTATTTAAACATGCAATTGAGGGGTGCCTGGGTAGCTCAGTTGGTGAAGCATCTGACTCTCGATTTTAGCTCAGATCATGATCCCACAATTCGTGGGTTTGAGCCCCATGTGAAGAACCTGCTTGAGATTCTCTCTTTCTCTCTCTCTGCCCCTCACCTGCTCATGCTCTCTAAATACATACATACATACATACATACTAAAATTTTTAAAAAATTTAACATATAATTGATATACTACTTATATATTCCCTCTAAGGTCCTACTTCAGGTATTTCAAAGGCCCTTGGGACAGTTTTGTGTCCTGCCTTCTGTCCCCTTTTAGTCTTCCAGATCAGTCTAAAAATGCATGATTCTTCTGTATTATAAGAGTATCTCTGGTTGCCCCCCATTAATTACCAGGGAGGTGATAGATTTATGTCCTATTGCCACATAATATAATAGCAACGATGCCAACTGCTTAAAATAAACCAGATTAATTTACTATCAGCTTTATTGAATCTCTGTCCCTATGGGTAATACTGGAACTTGAAACCTGATTATTTATCTATAAGTTCCATGTCTCTCCAAGGTACCATGCTGCCATCAGAGAGCTCTGATGGCTCAGGAGATTCGAAAGAAGACCTAGAACATAAGGCCTTATATCTGTGTAAGGAAGGACCACTTGGCTCAAACAGTCCCTGACATTTCCCTCAGCTGTAAATTCAAGGTTAAGAACTCTTGGGTTAGACAGTTTTGCAAAGTTCTCTGAGTTCTGTGAAACTTGGTGTTGTGTAAGTACAAGATACTGAATTATTACTGTCTGTTATTTCTTCTTTTAAGCCCCTGCTTCATCTCTTGCCATGTGAGATATTCCAGAGGGTTGGTTTTCAGGGCCCCACTGTCCAATCAGTCCTCCAAATATTTGCTTATTGCACCAGTGCCATCAGAAGATTTGCTTCACACACAGAAACAGCAGCATTACAGAGAAAGCTCAGTTTGGGAACTGACCCTGAAATTGTTTTGCAATTTCAGGAGTAAACAAACAGGAAATTTGTACTCTGGGCTTGGTTAAACGACACAGGCCAAACGTGGGTTTTTGCTTTATTAGAGTCAAAAGTGTATGTGGGAAGACTGTGTAGATCATTGCTGAATATGTGCAGGATGCCCTTTGAGAAGGTGAATTATAGTTCCTAATGGTAGAAACTGAAGCTTATTCATCACTGATGCATTTACCAGGGAAATTTCCTGGAATTAAAAAAAAAAAATCTCTGCGGGTGGTCTGTTGCCCACCCCACCATACTTTTCCTGCTTCAATTCCTTCCTTAGACTAGCAATCCAGCAAAATCAAAGACTGCAATGCCCAGAGCATGTACAATTTTAGGTTTTTTTAAGCCGTGGAAAATCACAGAAGGAAACTGTTATAAGCAAGGTATTTATTGATGTAAAATTCACCACAACTAGACAGATACCATTTATCAATGCTCTTTTTGGGAGGAAAATGATGCCAGAATTATAATGTGGGGGAGAGGCTGATAGCGGAACCAGATCTTCCTCACAAGATGCACCCCACTGTCAAGCTTGATTTTGTGGCATTTTTTTTTGCACTAATGGTAGGCCATTTATTTGCAACTGGGGAGATAGTACTGACAGTTGGGGAACCAGGAGAGCTTCCATTTCTCTCCTCTTCTTTCTAGGTTACCTATAAGGCATTTCCATGGGCCTTCTGCAGGCACATCCCAGGCACACCTAGAAACCCCTTATGTGAAAATGGGCACTGTCATGTACTTTATCTTTAATTTAATGGAGGTTGACAATATAACTGACCCATGGTGGAGTGAAGTGAAACCACATGTGGGCTGGATTGACCCTCCCTTGATCTAGAAAAGCAAAGTGTTGTTTTCCAGCTCACCCTTGCATACTTAACTCCTCCAGGAGGGTAGTTCTGCAGAACAAGGGGTTGGCAAGAGGTAGACTACTTTTCACCACACATGGTCTTGCCGCAGCTGTGTGTCTGTGTAGGTCTAGAAAGTAGGCCCATGGATTGTATTCCTTTCTCTTGACAAATAGAAAGGTAGTGTGTTGAAATCTTATATATTTGGCTATGATATATGATATCTTACTGCATCTTTTCATACTCAAGTGTGTAAAGTTCCCTTTCCATTGTCTCTCTGAGCATAAGTAAACTTTAAATGTAAGCCCATCCCAACATTTGGGCCAGTGCCATAATTGTTTAATTGTCTGCCTCTTAATCACATTTAAAAGCCTTGAAATCTCCTATATGGACAAACCAGTGTCTGAAATGGATGGGTTTTCTCAGCATCAAATGTATCCATTTGTTCACAAAGAACTCTCTCTACCTGAAAAACTCAATTGAAAACATGAAGTGTAGGTAAGGCTTCCACTCCAACTCCCCATGCCCATGGCAGTTAATAATGATGGGTCAAGAGACTTCACCATGAGTCCACAGTCCTCAGGTAGCATTGGGAATCCATGTTTGTTGTGGCCAACACTTTTTCCAGTCAGTTATTGGAAGGTGGGTTCTTTTACTTTTAGTGACTGAAGGATCACGGTCACATGAGGAACTTGGTGGACATCAAATTCTCATCACTTCTCAGTCTGCTCTGTTAGCACTATTATTAGTACCAAAAGATCATAGAGCTTTATTATTTACGCTCTAAAAAGCCACCAAGTGGCAGGGAGTTTGGCTGACAGACTTGTCTAGAATCTAAAAATCTGACAAATGAGTCTCCCTCAGTGAGTGGGGTTACAGAATCCCAGAATGTAACTTGGCCCAATTTCCTCATTGTATCTGTGAAGAAAGTGAGGTCAAATGTATTAAGTGACTTGTCTAAGTAGCCATGGCTAGCAGAGCTCAAATTAAAAGCCTGAAAAATAGTGTTTCCCAACTTAAAACTCAGTGCTTCTCATAAACAGGTGGACTCCAGAAATTGGTACTGAAATCAGAATTTAGATCGAGAGCCAGACTTCCTGAGTTCAAATCCTGGCTGTGCTACTTATCAACTGTGTGTCCTTGAGCAAGTCACCTTACCCCTCTCTATCCTCATTCCCTTATCTTTAAGTGCTAATAGATGATGAAATAATAGGTTCCTCAGCAGTTCTGTGCAGGCTGATGAGTTGATATATGTAAGGAACTTATGTGAGTACCTGGTTATTGAAAAATAGATTCCATATAAGAATTTACCAGTGCTAAAGATACACCAAGAGATGGACAAATTATTCAGATGACAGAATAGAGGACCCAGGTAGACATAATATACTCTTAACTAGAATAAGAAAGAATTTTTTCCCCAAACAACTGAAAGGATTTTTTCTTTATATCTCATTAACACTATAGAAATGAATTGAGTATTTTTGTACAGCTAAGAAGATACTAGTTACCTCAGGTAAAAATCTTTTATCCTTTCCAAAGATAGATAGATGGATAGATAGATAGATACATAGGCAAGCAGGAAGGCAGGCAGACAGACAGACAGATATCAGTAAGAAAAGCATTCCTTACTTTTTGAGAGTGAAGAGTAGAAGGTAAGGGGTCAGGTGAGATATGAAAGAGAAAGGAAGAAAATAGTTGCATTCATAAAGCATGAGGATTTTTCTAATAATTGAGTATGAATGATTAATAATCAAGAATTAGGAATTCAGTTGACTTCCATGTGGCATGAGGGTAAAAACCCTCTCAGTGGTTTCTTGAAAGTCATGGATTCCAGTGTTCCTATTCAGAATTTAGTTTCTGGGTTGCCCCACTATTTTTCTTTTCCTAACTGAAAAAAAAAATGGATGAAAATCTCTGAGGATCAGAGGGCAGCTAGGAAGTTTTCTGTGACCTGAGAAATGCTGGGCTGCGTGAAGTTAAACCATTAATTATTCCACGCATGGGATAAAACAAGCAAAACTGAAGAGCAAAATAGTTCCTCCAATTTGGATATGGTAATCGCAATAATTTCAAGGAACCACAAATAGGCCCAAAAAAGGAACCCCAAAGGCCCATTCTTCCTGTTGGCCTCTCTTGTGTATGAGAAATACTACTATAACAATAATGACAACAAAAATAGTAATGGAAGCTGCTAGGTGGTATTTTGCTCCCACTCCCTGTGCAGGCTACAGGTTAATAGGTAAGAATACAGCTAATAATTCTGGAGGCAGAACACTTAGAATTGAATCCTGGTGTGTGTGTGTGTGTGTGTGTGTGTGTGTGTGTAGGCATAATAACAGTACCTATGTCTTAGGTGGCCATGAGGATTAAATGAGTTAGAGCATGTGAAGTTCATACAACAGTACCCATAACAAGAATCATAACAAGTACATAACAAGAATCCCATAACTATTGGGAGCTATTTTTGTCATTTTTGCCCCATTTTACAGAGAAAGAAGTTGACATTCAAAATTGGTAACTTGCAAAAGGTTATAAAACACAGGTGGAAATACATTCCAACCCGAGCTGGAATCCAAGGTCAGGATCAGTCTGGTTGTTTGGCATTATGCTCATGTGCCTTCTCCTTGTTAAATATAACTCAGGGATTTAGGACAATTCATCAGTGCTATTCAGATCCAAGTGTGTTTAAAAATAGTGTTCCAGGGATGAAAGTGCTAGCAATAAATGAGCATCATGGATAATCAAAAACAAATGAGGGGTTTAATAAGCCAATATAAATCCTAAAGTGAGGATTTAAATTTATTCAGACTGTAGCCTGATAATAATCCCTTAACTCACCCTGAGATAACAAAACATCAAAGGGTGAAACATACATTCTATTTGAAGAGATCTTTGAACCTAACTTGAAAAATAATTTTAGGTCATTTTTGTGTGGTCTCATATGAAAACATTTGTGAAAGACCTCACTTTTACTCCTCAAATAAACAGCCTTCAGGGCTAGAGACTGCATGGGCTGCTGTTCTCCATGTCCTATGGATGGAACCCGTGTGTGTGTGTGTGTGTGTGTGTGTGTGTGTGTGTCCCTGCACTGACAGAATTCATCACATCCTGCATCCATAGCTAGGTGCTTCGTCTCCTGATTCCCCATACATCAAACTCTGGAGATGGGGAAAATGGCTCTATCTTTTGTTTTTCTCTGCCAAGCCAGGTTTGAATTGCATTTATGGTTTGGTTAAGCACGATAGAGGGCCTGCTTAAAGCACTGTCTGTGTCACCCTGTGCCATGAGCCTGTTGGAAGCCCCCCCCCCCCCGCCACCAAAGCCTGGCACTCCTTAAGATGAATGGGAAGGGAGCAGGCTGGGCATCCGGTCCTCACAGTGAAGCACATGCCATTCAGCAGTAACCTAAGAGCTGTAAGTTTGAACTGTAGTGAACTTAAGTCACCTTTGTCACTGGGGCTTTGGCTGGCCACAGTGCCTCTGTTTCCCAGGCTCCATTACCCACCCCTGTAATTATATCAAGGAAAACAGGAGTGAGAACCAGAGTTTTCCAAGGACTTCCTAGGCTTTCTACTCCTTCTTTCCAACCCCCAGCATGGAGATCAATAAATATGAGTTCCCAAAATGCATTGTGCTTTCCCACACCTCGTTCTGCATAGAATACCTTCTCTTTACTTGTGCCTTTGCCTGACCACCTCTTACTCTTCAAGCCTCAGCACAGATATCACCACCTCCAGGAAGCCTTCCATGACTCCATGTCTTCCCTCTTGACTCTCAGTCTATATTTTTGTACTTCCCTAACACCTCATGTTTGTCTGTCTCATTCCCGTGAGCCCCACTGAAATTCATGTGTCTGTCCCATTTACTGCTCTGTTCCTTCACATAGAACCTGAGCACAAAAAGTGCTTAACAAACACTAGTTGAATAAATAAATAAATGAATAGCACGTATTACAATGTTTTGTAGTTGTCTCACAAAGCCCTTAAGATCAAGAACTTTTTTTTAGGTCTGTGTCCCCATCATTTGGCATAATATTTAGTACACAGTACATTGTCAACAAATGAATACGTGACTGTGGGCACACATACATATATGAATGGCCAAATATGTGGGTGGAAGAAAAAATCAAGTCTACAAAACTGACAAAACAAGTATGATGAAAGGAAAGAGGAGGAGACAGAATCTCACTGGAGATAACAGAATGGGGTCTGTGGATCCTGACATAAAGGACTGACCTTCCCAGGCATTTCACTTGCAGAGAAACCCCATGAATATAAACATCCACAAAGGTTTCTGTTTACAATATAAATAAATACATTAAAACTACTCAAGAGAACTGACCCATTAGTTTCCTGGACTACTGTAACAAAGTACCACAAGCTGGGTATCTTGGAAGAACAGAAATGTATTCTCTCACAGTTCTAGAGGCTAGAAGTCTAAAATCAAGGTGTTGGCAGGGCCATTCTCTCTGTCTCTCTCCCTCTCTCTGAATCCTGCAGGGGAAGGATCCTTCCTTGCCTCTTTATAACTTTGAAGCGCTTAATCAGCAGCCTTTGGTGTTCATTGGGTGGTAGATGTATTCCCTGTCTTCACACGGTCATTTCCCCTGTCTGTCTCTGTGATCAGATTTCCCCATTGTATAAGGATAATAAGGACACCAGTCATAATTGGATTAGGACCCACCCTAATGACCTCATTTTAATTTGATTACCTCTGTAAATACTCCATTTCTAAATAAGGTCACATTCTGAGGTACTGGGAGTTAGAACTTCAACACATGTTTTCGGGAGGACATTATCGACCTGTGTTAGGGAGAAAAATCTTAGGCTTGGGAAGTTTTAGTGAGGAATGCCACCTGCAAATCAATAGACAGAGATCTTTATGGCCTGATTTGATGGGTGCCAAACTAATCCCTTAACTCCAAAAAACTTGATAATGCTTTATATTCTACTTGGGATGATGACTAGAGAAAAACATAGAATTACATCAAATAAGATGCCCCACCTTCTTGGTGTTCTTATAACACTAATATAAGAACTAGTGTTCTTATAACACAATGCTAGTGTTGTTTATTGTAAACAAGGGCCAAATGACAGTAAATCAGCTAGGGTTGCAAAGAGGATCCAGTTGATATGGGTTGGAATGGGGACAGAAACCTACCCCAAAGAAGAAGGGCTTGAATCAGACCTTGAAGTAGGAACATGGACAGCATTCCAGGCAGAAGTTTGGAAGCAAATTCACAGATGTGAAAAGGGAAAATGGTGTATCAGGAAGCCGACGTGTGGTTAAGCTTGGAGGAAGCTCACTCTGTTTGAGGCAGGTAATCTGGAAAAGGAAGAGTTCGTCTACTGGAAGATCTTCAGTGTGAGGATGCTAAGCAATTAAGATAAAAGTGAGAAAAAAAATAAAAACCAAAAGATGGTTAGAGGAAGAAAAAGAAAACCAACAAAATGACATTTGTGTTTATGATCTAAGTAAATCCTTCTCCGATCTGACCACAAGGAGAAAAGCCCTGCAACTATTTTTAGTAGAAAATTTCCACCTAGAATTCTAAACAAGCCAACTAAAATCTCAAATTCCCAAGGGCAGAAGTGATTTTGCGGATTACCGACCCTTCCAACCCATTTCTCAGGAAGCTCCTATGTGAGTTATAATAGCCAGGAGAAATTCTATCTCACTGAAATGTGCTGCCACCCAGATGACAGGGTGAGCAGAAAACGGGAAGCAGAATTTAGATGTTTTATTTAAATCAAGCTGCCTGTTGGTAAACAGGCACATGGGCATTTCTTGGGCATGGAATGTCATAGAGAATTGTTGGGGGTGTGGGAGGGAAGACACTCTGTACAATTGGGCCTAGTTTTGGTGCCATTTACAGTTTGATATGCTCCGTGAAGGGGGTATGTTTAAAGCAAATGGCATGCTAGTAATGAGATCGTAAATCTGTATGTTGCTACAAGTGCCATTTTTTAAGCACTATTCATTAATTAAAAACAAAAAGCAAAGAAGCCTTGACAAGAGTTATTTGCAATGTTGATAATCTTTATTTTATTTATTTTTTTATTTTTTTAAACAATGATTTGGGAAGTAAGGCAAACTCTCCTGGCTAAAACTCTCCTGGTCAAACTCTCCTTGACCACACTGTTTGCCTGTGGAAATGAGTGCTTTGCCATCTCAGGTGTTTGGTAATCCTGATTATAAATATTTTTATGGAGCCGAACCCTCATGCCAAACCAGCTGACTTCCAAGAGAAGTGTGGTTGTACCTCCTGTTTGCTGATCTGTGAAAGCTACCCTCTTACAGAGAGCCCTGCTCCTCATGGTGCTATTTATCATATATGCTTTGGGTTAATTTTTGGCCTTCAAATATATTTTTCCTCTCTATTGTCTAACACCTCCACTGATCTTTTCATTTGTCTTTTCCTAGACCACTTGAAGGAGTTTTCTAAAATACAGAGGTTGTACGTGAAGGTAGCACATCCATCTGCTATGGCATGTAACTGTTTTTCTAATTCTATCTAGCTTGCCCTTCACCGCTTCACAATCCCCTCCTCTGCCCATAGAGACTTAGCAGGGTAGAAGGAGTGAGCTGAGTTCCCTTCTAAGCTTTGGGGAAATCACTTGTTTCTTTAAGTCTCAGCTTGTTTATCTATGAAATGGATATGGGAATGCCTGCCTTGGGTACTTCCGAGATAGGAGGATCAGGGAAGATAACATAGATGAACGGGCTTTGTGAATTGCAATCAGCCATATAAACATTAAATGGTCATGAGCTCCATTGTAGCCTGTCTTCTGAAACTCTGCAGTACTCATGGTTTAGCCAAATCATTTAGCAATTAGCTCATTGCTATAACCTAACGTTGCTATGTCTCCTGGGCATCCTTCGGTTCTCTCCACCTTTGCCAAAAGCATGCCGAAGGTCATGAGCATGTTTCCCACTTCTGTATCTGTCCTAGTGCTAAGCAATGAATGCTTGAATGAGAAGTTAATGTAGGCAGGTCACAGACATCCTTTCCCTCAGTCTCCATAATGTATGGCTACTTTATTTCACTCCTGATTGACTCCAGGAAGAATTATCACTCTACTCATCTAATTTCTATCCTTACAATAATCATCCTTGCGTTTAACAAATATTTACTGAGCACCCAGTTCATGTAAGCTAATATTTATAGAGCCCTTAAGCAATGCCTCTGTGCTAAGCTCTTTTCATAGATGTTCTCATTTAAACCTCATAACAACCCTTCAAAGTGGCTATCACTATTATTGTCTTTTTAAACATGAGTACATTATTAAGTAACATACCCAAGGCTGGGCATTTAGAGAGTGGCAGAGTAAAGTTCCTTCATAGATAATCCACTTCCAGAGCCCAAGGTCTATGTTATGCCACACTGCCACCCTGAGCATCTACGACATGCCGGGCACTGCGGTGGGTGCTGGAGATACTAAGATGAATAGCTCATGGCCATTGTACCTTTGCGGAATGCAGAGTCTAGTGAGAGAGATGGATGTGTAGACACATACCTACAGTGTAATGAAGGGGAGTTTGAGGGAAGAAAAAAATGCCATTAGGAGGAAAGAGACAGCAGCGTGCTGCAAAGGGAAAGGTCTAGCTCTGCCTCATGGGACAGATATCAGAAAAGTTTTCAGAGGCGGGTGATGTTTAGAATCCAACCTGAGAGTCAGAAGAGTTTGCCAGCCAGAGAAGATGGGTATTCAGCAAGGGTGGGTGTAGGGGTGACCTGGGATTAAACCAGAAAGGTATATTCAAACTCCTCTGTGAAGCACACTATAGGCCAGCCAAGGAATTGAACCCTTTCTTGTAGATAACAGGGAGCCAATGGAATTTTTCTGTAACTTTTATTTTGAAATCATTTTATTTTTTTAAAGTTACAAAATTAGCACACAGAGCTCTCTTATACCAATTTCCTCATTTCTGTAGTCATTAACATTTTGGGGGCTTTTGAGAATAATTTCAGGGAATACACCATTGCATTTCAATCCTTCAGTGTTACTACCTACGTACAAGGATGCTGTCATAAATAACCGCAGTATAACTTTCAAAACCAAGAAATAACACTAATTCAGTGTCACCATCTCATTCACAGACTCTGTTCAGCTTTTGCCAGCTGTCCCAACGATGTCCTTTTTAGGTATAAGATCTGATCCAGGGTTACCTGTTATACACTGGGTTGTCATTTCTTTCTAGACTCCTTAAATCTGGGGCAGCCTTTTCTTGTCTTTCATATTCTAGATAGTTTTGAAGACTATAGGGCATTTTACTTTGTAAAATGTCACTCTCTTTGAGTTTGCTTGATGTCTCTTCATGATTCGTGAATTTTTAACAGAAGTATGCTATATTTTTTTTAGTGCATTGTATCAGGATACAATGAATGATGTTGTGTTGCATTCATTGCTGATGATGTTAACTCATTACTTGGTTAAGATGATGTCAGCCAGGTTTTCCACTGTAAGATTAATAAGTACATTGCATTTATTATTAGTAGCAAGTAAGTATTTTTATGGGAAGATAATCTAAAGCTAAGTAAATTCCTCATCAACCTTTTACCTACCAACATTAGTATTCATTGATGGCTCTTACCTGTATCAGTTATTATTATGGTTGACAAATGATGACTTTCTAAATTCTATCTTCTAGATTATTAATCTTATTTTATTATTAATAATCTAGATTTTTAATAGGCATTCTTCAAGATAGAGCTTTCTCATTTATTTATTTGTAAATTTCTATTTTACTCAAAGGATTAAAACCCATTACTATCAAATCATCCCAGACATGGCCAGTGGGAGCCCCTTCAAACTGGCTTCTGTATCCTTTTGACATTTACTCCATCATTCTTTGAGCACTTCCCAGTTTTCTGACACAACAAGATGTTCCAGGCTCATTTTTTTATTTTCACTGCCCCTGCCCCACAGCCATTTCTACAGGAACAGATTCCTTAGTAGAGAATGCTGTTTAGAATCCAAAATCTGGGCACTTGATGTACTTGATTTTACTGAAATGTCATTGCCTCTAGGCCTCTCAGTAGAGAGGTCTAGGAAATATTATATACATTATGCGTATTTATATACATTCATTTATATCTATTGATATGACTCTATCTAGGTACCTGTCCATCTGTTAAAAACCATGAGTTCACACTGTTTTCAATAGCAATCCAATTCCATAAGGTTTATTCTAGTCTTCCCACTTTCCATATCTGTAACTCCTTTCTCTGACAGTTAAGAAATCTGGATCCCATTCACCTTCATGTATTTATGTATTTGTTCAATCTTCCCTGTATGTCTGATCTCCAGATATCCTGGCCCATTACTGAGCCCTGTCACATGCCAGTGGACTACCCCTCACCAAGCCTCAGGCTAAAATTGAGCCCCTACAAAGGAGAAGAAGGAAAGAAGTTGGGGGTCAGGGAGGGAGCCAGTTAAAAAGTTCAGGTCCAGCCACATAGTGCCCCCTCACCCCCATTGGGTCCACTGGACCAAAGCTGAGCCCTAGATATACTGGGCTGAAAGCTCAGCTCAGACTCCAATGGAAGTTTTTAAGCAGAAGAAGTAAAGTCACATTTTAGAAGCACTGGGCTGTGAATAAATTGGAAACTGGGAGATATAGGGATAAATTGGGAGCCATCAGTAATAGTTCGAAAACCTTGAGGGAACAAAGGATCCTAGACAGTGTTCCAGTTGGAAAAAGAGGTTTCTTTGCCCTACCTTAGGCTTTCTAGAGCTGGACATGTTCCATGTGTCTGATTTATTATTGCTTGATTGCTTTCTACCTCCTGACCTCAGAGACATTCTAAAGGAAAGAGATATCTTTGGGAGGCTTTTAAAATATCATATGATAGAAATGTTTTTTTGTCTTTTTTTTTAACTTTTAATGTTTATTTATTTTTGAAAGAGAGAGAGAGAGAGAGCACAAGCAGGGAAGGGGCAAAGAGAAAGGGAGACACAGAATCTGAAGCAGGCTCCAGGCTCTGAGCTGTCAGCACAGAGCCTTATGTGGGGCTCGAACTCACAAACTGTGAGGCCATGACCTGAGCTGAAGTTGGACGCTTAACTGACTGAGCCACCCAGGGGCCCCATCATATGATAGAAATGTTAAATAGAAATGTCAAGGTGGAGGATTACACACAATTTTAAAGAAAGCTTCTAACAAATAATTGGAATTTCCAATGGTGTTGTACGTCTCAATAACTGCATCTTTAAATTTTGAATAAAGAAATAAGCCCTACTTTGCTGCAAAAAATCAGGGTAAGAGAAGATTCTTAGGACACAGATTGGGGTGTAGAGAGTCTACCTTTAGAAATTATGTGTGTTCATACCAGCAACCAACAATGAGTTGCTGGAGGCAATGGCCATTACCTTTTCTGAAATAGTATAGGAGAAAAATGTTGGCAACTCACATAATGAGCTCTTGTCCAAAAGAAGGCAAAAATTCCTCCTTTTATATAGCTAATACAAACACAAGCTACTAAGAAATGCCAACCACCATGGGTCTTTGCCCACATTGTCTCTGATGGCCACCTTTACAAAAAACAAACATATCCTTGGGGGGACCACACTCAGCCTTTGCCCATTTGCTGCCAAGTACCACTGCTGCTCTACTGAAATAACAACTCCAAGTGTATTCATAACCTTGGGTGGCATCAGTGTGTTGTTTTCTATTTTTTAAGAATAGATACGTCATTTTGTCAGTTGTCATTTCTGAACTTGTAAGCACCAGGAATCCTGGAATTTGTATCTTGGATCCAGTTTGAATTGCTGTATTCATCATTCTCACCCTAAGAGGCAGTACAATATAGTATTTAGGCATGCAGGAGCCAGGCTCTCTGGGTTTGAATCCTGATTTTCTTATTTACTAGCTGTGTTACTTTGGATATGTTACCTGACCTTTAAAAACCTCTGTTATGTCACCCTGTAAAATGGGGTAACTTACAGTACTTTATTCATAGGGTTGATGTGAATAATAAGTGACTTTGTATATGTATCACACATCTTGGGTAAGCTTTGCCCCAAGTCCTGCCAGGACCTCCGTGAAAGAGACTGGGATGATACAAAGTTGAAGCTTATAAATCCATAGTGCTGGCCTCTGTGATAGGAGCAGCCCCATTCTCAGAACTCATGTGTCTAAGTCATGGTAAACTTGGATGTGATGCATGTGGAATTGATCTGGCATTAGACATTCTAAGCCATGACTAATTAATCATTTAAGTTCTCCAGACCTCAGCTCCTTGGTGCTAAAATGCATAAAATAATACTACTTACCTCACAGGGCTGTGGAGAAGATTATAGGAGAGAGTGCATTGAAAACAACTAGCCACAGTACCTGACTCATTGCAAGTTCTGCGTAAATGTTAGAATTACTATTGTTATTGGCCATAATGTGTGAAGTCAGACAGATTGCTGTCACATCATGGCTTATGGCCATGGCTAAGGGTCTCTGCCTAGGCCAAGGCAAGAGGCTAGCCAGATCCAGGCAGGGTGACAGGATCAGAATGCAGTAGGCCAGATGTTGGTCAGAACTCCAGCACATGAGGGAAACAAAGTGGGAATTGGGAAACCAAGGCTAAACTTTAAAATCCAATTATAAACACAGGCCAACCCAAGTATATCTGATGTGGGGCAGAGGGCAAAAAGACTAATCCCAGCCCTGAGGGGTGGAAGGTAGCTTTCTGTCTCCTGGCTACTCTTGGTCAGGAGTCAGTTACTCAGGAGCTGGACAGGGTCCAGCCTGAAGCTACAGAGCATCAGCTGTGATCTGTCAGCTCCCAAGCCTCCTCTTCAAGCAGGTTTTGACAAAAAGCGCAGGAATACGGAGAAGAAGGCCAGAGAGAGAAAAAAAAGCAATATGGAAAGAGAATGCTAGAGGAACCAGAGTTCTCAATAACATTTTGGCGAAGCGCCTAACCATGAAGCTAAACACCTGAAGCCTAGAAGCTGAAGGAAACCATAGTGATCATGTGTATCCTTATAGAGTCAGGATCCTTTAGCCAAAACCAGCGGGGCAGATGTGTTTTAGAATTCAGATTTTTTTTGTACTTTAGAAATATGTTAGGGTTACTATAACATAAATTATGTATTATTACCCCTAGTAAATTCTGGGGGGAAATGCCATAATCCAACAGGCTAACACTGCTGCAGTAAAGTATATAAATATTTACACTAAGTGGGATGCAACCTATAAAGGCATTATGTCAGTTCCGATCCAGTGCTGTCACCAAACACTTTGCACCACACTGAAGAAAATTTTGTGTTCAAGGCTTTGGGGACTTTGCAATGGCTGCTGACAGTTGTTCAGTGGACAGAGATGAAATGGTTAACCAGCCGAGTGACTAAACCAAGCACACACAGTTCACTGGGACTCCACTCAGTTTGTGTCACTTCCCATTTATTGAACATCTATGTTCTAGGCATCACGCTAGATACAGTGATTACAGTGACATACTCGTGTCCTGGGGCTGCCATAACACAGTACCACAAACAGGGTGACATAAAACAATAGAAATGTATTCTCTCACAGTTCTGGAGGCAGGGATGAAGGTGTTAACTCGACCATGCTCCTTCCAAAACCTGGGAGGTGAATCCTTCCTTGCCTCTTCTAGCTTCTGGTGTCTGCTGGGAATCTTTGACATCCCTTGGCTTGTAGAAGCATCGCTGCAGTTTCTGTCTCTATCATTACATGACATTCTCCTTGAATGTCTCTCTCCTTTCTTATGAGGACACCATTCATACTGGAATAAGAGCCCACCCTACTCTAGTATGATTTTATCTTAAGTGATTATATCTGTACTCACCCTACTTCTAAATAACGTCATGTTCTGAGTTACTGGGTGTTAGGACTCCAACACACAATTCAATCTAAAGTGCTAAACCAAAACAGACATTGCCCCATGCTCTCATCAAGGTAACAGTGGAGCAGGGTAGTCAGATTATAGGTGCATTGAGCACAGCAAAGAAAACATTCAACAGAATAAGGAGAAAAAAATTACAAACCATATATATGATAAAGAGCTAATCTCCATAATATAGGAGGAACTCCTACAACTCAATAGCAAAAAAAAAAAAAAAAAAAAAAAAAACAAAGCAAGCTAATAACCCAATTTAAAATGGGCTAAAGACTTGAAAGACCTCTCTCCAAAAAAAGACATATCAATGGCCAACAGTGTATGAAAAATGCTCAACATCTCTAATCATCAGAAAATGCAAATCGAAACCACAATGAGATATCACCTCATACCTGTCTGGATGGCTATCATCAATAAAACAAAGGACCACAGTGTTGACAAGGATGTGGAGAAATTGGAACCCTTGTGTATTGTTGAGTAGGAATGCAAAATGGTATAGCCACTATGGATGACAGTATAGTGGTTCCTGAAAAAAATTAAAAATAGAACTACCACATAATCCAGCAATCCCATTTCTGGGTATTTATCTAAAAGAACTGAAGTCAGGATCTCAATGAGATATTAGCACCCCTATGTTCACTGCAGCACTATTCACAATAGGCAACACGTGGAAATAATCTAAATGTTCTTCAGCAGATGAGTGGATAAAGAAAATGTGGTTTATACATACAAAAAAATACTATTCACCCTTTAAAAAGAAGGAAAGTCTTCAATGTGTGACAATATGGATGAACGTCAAGAACGTAATGCTAAGTGAAATAAGCCAGTTACATGAGTACAATACTGCATGATTCCACTTGCATGTGATATGCAAACAGTCAATTCATAGAATCAAAGAATGGATGGTGGCTCCCAGAGGCTGGATGAGGGGAGAAAGGAGGAGTTACTCACCAATAGGCATAAAGTTAAGCAAGAGGAGTAAGTTCTAGAGATCTGCTGTACAACATTGTGTCTATAGTCAACAATACTGTATTGTACACTTAAAATTTTGTTAAGAGGATATTGTATTGTGTTCTTACCACCATAAATTTTTGTGAGTGTTGATAATTTCCAGAGGGGGAGGTAGCAATGAGACTATATAGTAGGCGAATTTTACCCAGTTGAGGGATCCATCCCTGAGTGAGTAACATTGTCAGCGAAGACAGAGATGAGTAAATGTCAACCAGGCAATGTGAGGGGAAAAAGCATAATGCCCTATCCTCTGAGCGGCTGCCTCCTTGCATCGCTGGGCTTGTGGGGAAGCCAGGCTCCAGAATCTCAGGAAGGCCTGTAAGTGCCTCACAGGCTGCAAGACACAGCCAATCCCACCCCGAGGGTGACTTCCCAAGGCTGCAGCACCCCCTCAGAAACAGCCAAAGGCACAGAAGGCTGGAAGGCAAGCAGCTGGCCAGACCCAAGGCTCACAATTGTAGTCCCTACACAGACAAATAGGGGGAGAATCTCTGTTTTCCTTTCCCCTCCCCTTTGGCCTAAGTTGGTCCAAATACTTTCAACCGAGAATCAGCAAAGTGCTTAATACACAAATAGTTTCTGCTGACCTCCTCCCTTGAAAATGTAATATACTTTTATCATGGGTAGGCAGATATGTCTGTTTTGTGATTTGATGAACAGTGTTGAAGTGGCCTCATGGCTGCCAAAAGGCCTCTGCTTCAAGGTCCCAGTGACCCAATTTCTTCCAGAGGTGAAGGCATAAGTGGGGGCACTAGAAGGGCAGAGTCCATACTAGGACAGGTTTTAACCTTGGACAACATTCACTGTGTAGGCAGCTCCTTTGTGAAACACACACATTGTGGTCATCAGCATTGAACACGGTTGTTGGATTTTGTTTTATAGCCACAACATATTAGAACTTTACTGAAAAGTAGGGGGAACACCCTTTTTTTGATGTTTATTTATTTTTGAGAGAGAGAGAAAGAGGCATAGGATCTAAAGCACACTGTGCTCTGACAGCAGAGAGCCCAATCGGGACTTGAACCCACAAACTGTGAGATCGTGACCTGAGCCAAAGTCAGATGCTTAACCAACAGAGCCACCCAGGTGCCCTGGAAGACATCCTTTTTTGAACCTTAACAAACATAGAGAAAAGTGCACAAATCCTATACGCGTGCCTTTGTGATTTTTCTCGAAGTGGATCCAGACATAGCACCCAGATCAAGATAACATCCCAGAATCCCTCCCCCCAAGTCTCCTCTTCTAGTTACTGCCCACCAAGGGGAACTACATCCTGATTTTAACATCATAGATTCGTTTTATGTTTTGAACTTCATATAAATGAGAGCATAGTATGAACTTTGCTTTTGTGCCTTTCTTTACTCAATTTTATGTTTGTGAGATTCATCCACGTTGCTTCTTTTTGAAGTTTATTCTCACTGTTCTGTGTTATTGTATAAATATATCATCATTTTTTATCCACTCAGCTATTGGTGGACATTTGAATTATTCCCCATTAGAGCTATTATGAATAGTGCCTCTTTGAATATTCTTATATATGTCTTTTGATGAACATACACATGTTCAGAGGAGAGAGTATGTACTTGTATTAGTTGTCTATTGTTGCCTAATACATTTCCCTAAATCCTGGTAGCTCACAACAAAAATAAGTGTTTATTATCTCTCACCATTTAATGAGTGAGGAATCTGGGAGAGGCTTGGAAAGGCAGTTCAAGGTCTCTTATGAAGTTGCAATCGTCTGGAGGCTAGACCCAGTCCACCGGATATGCTGGCAAAGTAGCTCACTCATGTGATTGGCAAGTTGGTGCCAACTCTTGGTGAGCAGCTTCAGTTCCTTTGCATGTGGACTTTCCTGAGGACTGTCTGACTGTCCTCATGACGTGACAGCTGACTTACCCCAGAGTGAGCAAAGAGAGAGAGAGCCAAATGGAAAATATATCCTTTTCATGAGTTAGCCTTGGAGGTCACATAGCATCACTTCTGCTTAATCTTATTCCTTGCAAGTGAGCCAGTAAGTTCAACCCAAACTCAAGGCTTCATCTTTAGAAGGGAGAGGCAGCAAAGAATGTGTGGATATATTTTAAAACACAACATTTAAAGCTAGGAATTAAGCCAAACTAGAAATCTAAAAATAAGTTTATAGAAATTCACACAAGGATCTAAAAGAAATACATATTCAATCCAGCCTCTCTTCCATTCATTTAAAACTTTGTGAATGTTTATAGAACAGTTTTCAAAGTATTCCCTGGAAACAGCGTGGTACAATAGAATGGACTAAGACTTTGGAGCCAGACGCACCCAAGTTTGAATCCTGGATTCACTACTTACTAATTATGGGTTTGGGGCAAATCAACCTCTTGAATTTTCAGATTTCCTCAAATATAAAGTGGGAGAAGTCAGTAGAGCCTATCTCATGTTGTTTTGGAGATAATTAAATGAGATAATGGGTATAAAGTGCCCACTATGCTGGTAAGTCCCTTCTATTTGTTCATTTATCAGGAAATTGTGAACCATGTACATTAACTATCTAGAAGGGGCCAAAATGAACACTGTGAGTGATACAAAACAGACTCACAGAGCTTGCCTTCAATAGGTGTATACTCCAATAGGGCCCTTAACATTAAGGCAGAATAACTGTAATATAATTAGGAAAATGATCAGTGTCTGGAGCAGGTAGGGGCACAATCCTTTAAACGTGGGTCATATTTGGATACAGAGAAATGGAAGACATCTTAAAGGATGGACCCGGAAAGGACAAAAAGTATTCCAAATTCAGAGTAACAGCTTGAGTAAAGACAGAACTAGAGAACCAGAGGGCATGAGCTGAGAATAATGAAGTTGTTTGCTACGTACATGACTTAAACACAGGATAGATGAGAGGAGGTAGTGGAAATAGGAGCTGGTAAGGTAGTTAGAGATCAGAGTAGCAGAAGGAGATTAAGAGAGTGTGCACTCAGTTTTGCAGTCTAATGAAAAACATTAAGGCCAAAGGTTTTTAAGCTGATTTTCAGGGCTAGCTACAAAAGCTAGGAGGGCCTAGCTACTTAAGGACCTACTTGCCATGCTTTTCTTGGCTAACTCCTGTTTGTAGAATTTTTGTGCCTCACATTGTAAATAGAACTTTCTAACACTGATCATTAAAGAACACTTCCCACTCCAAGCCCAGGCAACTTAGCTTTTCCTTATCATTCCCATTTTGGAGGCTGCATCAACAGGGAAATGGAATGGGATTGTTTTTATAGGCCTGCAGCTCACTGTAAATGTACTTCGAAAGACTTGGCCATTTGGAATGGCCAATTATGCACTCAACTCCTCTGTGTGTATTTGACTTCTACTTCCAGATAATGAGCCATTCTCTCCACTTAGTTCCCCTCAAGAAGACTGATCTATTTAGCAACCTTCATTTTTGTTACATTCTCCAGTCCTAGGTGGTGATGATATTTATACATTAGACAGAGACATTTCTATGCTGTGATGGAAGCTTGAAGGAAGTCGGAGCCAACGACCTTTTACTCTGAAGCCAAAAAAAAAAAAAAAAAGCACAAATTTTTCAGTCTTGCTAAGAATGGGGACTAGGCAAATTAGCAGAAAAGCTTCTTCTAGACCTGTTCAAGATATAGTGCCCAAAGCCTTTCTGTGCTCAAACCTATGTCATATCTATCATACCCCCGCTTATTTTGATGAAATTTGTATATTTTCTCAAATTAGACCCAGTTATAACCGTTCTTGGTGATTTTACGGGCAAAAATGGATGTTCCATTTTATCACCTACTTTGTTTATCGTAAAAGAATTCTAGAGCACCAAGGAGAGGATGGGTTCTAGGCTTGGGATAGAATTCTTAGCCAATCTTATGCTGGAACTTACCACATTCCCAGGTATGTATTTTTTACTCTGTTAGCAACACTTGATGTCATGATGTTCTCTGCGCAGGTACTAAGGGTGTCCTCGTCTCCTCTGATTTCTTCCCAGGTGGGAAATTGGCAAGTGGAGTCCATGCAGTCTCACCTGTGGGGTTGGCCTACAGACCAGAGATGTCTTCTGCTCCCACCTACTTTCCAGAGAGATGAATGAAACTGTAATCCTGGCCGATGAGCTATGTCGTCAGCCCAAGCCCAGCACAGTGCAAGCTTGTAACCGCTTCAACTGCCCCCCAGCCTGGGACCCTGCACAGTGGCAGCCAGTGAGTTCTGGGGCTACTCAGTTTTGGAGTTGGTGTGTACAGCTGATTCAGGACAGGGAACCCTCTCTTCAAGGAGTTTTGTCCCATTAAAGGAAGGTTCCAGGTCTGTTCCTCCCTCCCTTCTTAGTAGTCCCTCAACCTTATTCAAATCCAGATATTTTCATCATAAATACTGTCCTCTTTCTATGGTTTTGCACCAGTGTCCTCCAACAGCAATTCAAGACCCATCTGTTAAACTGAGTATATGCACAACAGAGTTTTCACCAAGCTAAGAAAAAAAATTTTTAAGTAAGGACAGTGTGATAGGTTTTCCGTAAAGCTACAATTATTCTGAATTTGTGCCTTTTCTAGTTTTTTACTGCTTAAAATTCTAGGAAGTAAGGGTCCTAGGCAATGAATTTTCATTTTTTTTTCTTTTAAATATAGTTACTTACTGGGGCACCTGGGTGGCTCAGTTGGTTGTGTCTGGCTCTTGATTTCGGTTCAGGTCATGGTCTCCTGGTTCGTGAATTTCAGCCCAGCATTGGGCTCTGTGCTGACAGTGCCAGGCCTGCTTGGGATTCTGTCTCCCTCTCTCTCTGCCCCTCCCCCACTCATGCTGTCTCTCTCTCTCTCTCTCTCTCTCAAAATATATAAACTTTAAAAAAAATAATTACCAAAATAAAAGATTAGAAATCAAGCCAATTCCAGACTTTTTAAAATTTTCCCAAGCTCTAAGAACTATTGTTTTTTAAAACAATAGGGGTTGCAAACTGCCATCCAAAGCCAGGGCCATCTCATAGACAGTTATTATAAATAAAGTTTTATTGGAACACAGCCATGCCCATTTTTTTTTTTTTTTTTTTTTTTATGTATTGTCTATGACTGTGTTTGCACTGGAAGGGCAGAACTGCATGGTTGTGACAGAGGCCATTTAGCCCACAACACCTAAAGTATTTACTCTGTCCTTTTACAGAAAAAGTTTGCTAACCCCACCCTAAAGCATACATTATAATAATACAAATACCATAATATTCTATTGAAAATACATATTTATCAAATTTTAATTAAATAATTTTTTGCATGCCTTTAAAACAGAGGAATTTTAGGTTATTTGGATAGAATCTTATTTTGCATTTCTTATTCATGAGGGTATCAGGTATATCTTTAAAGTGACAACAATGATCACAAAAAGTAAGCCTGAAAGGTGAGGGGGGGACATGCATCCCAGTTTTGCTAAAATAGTTTTCCCTCTCAAAAGTGTCCCAATTAAAATGATAAATTATATGGTTACCCAAGTGAGGAGAGAGCATTGCAGCTTATATACCCTTGCCTTAGTGCTGAGGTGGGCGGGGGCAGCGGGAGTCGGGGGGCTGCCTTTTCTAGACTGCCATGCGTTCCCATGCTTTTCCACCATCAGTTGGCAAAGCCACTTCCTTCTCTCTGCCCATCTTGGGACTGTGATTTACAAAGCACCCAAAGAATCAAAGAGTAATCAGTGAGCAAAACTCTAAAATGTAAAGCATCTGGAAAAAGATATTGACTACTTCCTTTTAGAGCTTAAATATCTGTGTGGCTAAACTCATAAATACCATGCTACTATGTGACAGTTTCTAGAAATCAAGAGGATGTTATATATTTTGAATGCCTGTGTACCAGTGTTCTTAAGAAATATTATTACCTAACTGAAGTTAATCTTCACAACAATCAGTGGAAAGTAGGTTTTATTATCTTCGTTTTAGGTTTGAGAAAACTGGGCTCATGCAGGTAGCAAATCTAGGGTTGGCCATCAACCCAGTTTTATGTGATCGTTTCCACTATACCCCGTTTTAGAGACGACTATGGCTGAAAGAGCAATCAGGAATTATATAGGAGTCTTCTTGTTTTACACATTATGTAACTGTGGCCCAGATATGGTCTTGCCCAAGATCATAAAGCCTGGTGCAGACCCCAGGTCTCCTGATTTTACACTGATTTTATACTGATTTTAACTAGAATGAATCCATGACCTCAAACTGTAACACAAACTAATGCCAACCCTAAGACAAGACCAGAAATCAATGCACATCAACCTCCACTACTGTATTAAGTCCCCATATTATTAACTTGTGTCTCTGTTAGGTACATAGTTCTGGAAAAAATACTTATTGAATGAAAAAAATGAATAACTAGATCAAGAATACTGCCCCACAAGCCCTGAAAATGCTGACCTTATATCTTATTGATAAGTTTGTTTTATGGTTATAGGTCCTAATAATGAAACTAAATAACGAAACACTGCTGTGTTATAGCACCATGATTGAGAACCACTGTTCTCAATCTGAGACACTTTGATCATGACAGTCTTCTGCTAGGATTTTTTTCAGTGACATTCCATTGCCATATAGTAAAGCCAAATGGCATGGTCAGGCCTACATCCCCCTGCACATCTGCTCCTGCCCATCTCCCACCATGTTTCTCCCACCCCTGCTTGTACATTCCTAATGACCCATGCTTGTCCCTGCCCACACGCAGTTCCCTTCCCCTCTGCTTGTCATATCAGGCAGGAATCCCACCTCTTCTACCAGGACCCCTTGCTATCTTCCTGCACATGGTGTTCATGGTCAGTGCTGCTCACTGAACAGTCACATTCCACCTTACTGTGTGAGCACTTTTCCATGACTTTTGAGTAGACCCTAAGGTCAATGAGACAGAGACTAAGTCTCAGGTATGTAAAGCATAGAGGATGGTGCTGAAAAATTCCATGGCAAGTCTGCCAGTCCATTTATTGAGCACTTACCCCATTTCAGGACCTGCTTCTCTTTTTAATAAAAGCAGCATTACTATGTTTCAAGTTCTAGGCACTTTACATATTTAACTCCCTTAATCCTCACTACCCTATGTGATCATTACTACTGTCCTCCCTGTTCCACAGATGAGGGACGTAGAGCACTATGAAGTTAGCATGAATTCAAACTTCATGTAGCAGAACTCTTTCTACTGCTCTCATATTTTCTCTTTTAATCCATTCAGAACAATCCTGTGAGGAAACAAGGCTCAGAGAGGGTTCCTTGCCCCAGGTCACATGGCCAATAAATAGCAAAGGGGGCCTGTATGCCTCAAAACCCCTTCTCTTTTCCACTATGCAGTTCAGCTTTCCCAAGACCTCTTTACCATTTCCTCCAAAGTATTAAATTGTGAGGAAATCTAACACCAGCCCTAAAATCAGCAGTTTACATAAAGCTCACTATTTGTTGTCTTATCCAGGGCAGTTAATCTGTGCGTGTTTCCTGTTGCTGCTATAACAAATTACCACACATTTAGCAGCTTAAAACAATGTGAATTTACTGTCTTATAGCTCTGGAGGTCAGAAGTCTGAAATCAGTTTTACTTGGCTAAAATCAAGGTGTTGGCAGGCCTGCGTTCCTTCTGGAGGCTCTAGGGGAGAATCTATTACCTTGCCTCTTCCAGCTTCTAGAAGCTGCTTGCTTCCTTGGCCCATGGCCCCTTCTTCCATCTTCAAAGTGCCTCACTTCAACCTCTGATTCTGTCCTTTCTCTCTGACTCTGATCCTCCTTCTTCCCTCTTATAAGGACCATTGTAATGACACTGAGCCCACTGGGATAATCCAGTTATCTCCCCATCTGAAAATGCTAATGACATCTTTAAAGTTGCTTTTACCATGTAAGATAACATTTTCACAGGTTCCAGATTTTAGGACATAGATGTCATTGTTCAGCCTGCCAGTCTTCTATATTTTGGGCTATGCATTAGTCTCTATTAGCACAATATTCTTGAGATTAAAATTAAATTACCACTGCACTCACCACTATCTGTGAGCTTCACGTGCACCAATCTTTCTTTATTCATTTTTATTCTAAAAAATAAATGGAAAAGAGAAATGAGACGAAAAGAGATAGTTGCTAGAAGGGTTAACTGAGATGAATTAGGGAGTCCACTCTGAAGCATAATTTATATTTCTCTGTATTATGCATGTTTTATGATCAGGATTGTGTCCACCCAACTACACACACATATTGCACACATCTGTGCAGAGACTAAAACAGTCACCATGGCCCCTGTTTTCTCCCTTGCTTAAAACTATGATTATGCGGCCATTTCCCTATAAACTGTTTTTTTAATCAGGGTTACAATTCAAAATGCCTATAGTTTAGCTATATAAAAAGGTATATGCGAGCAGAGTCACGGCTAGTAATAGTAAGAAAAAAGAGGAATTTTAATGACAACTACAAATGCTTGAGACCTCACTTTTTTCATTTTTTGGACTTAAACACACACACGTAAAAGAATGACTTTGGTCTGGATTCGAGGATTGTAAACTGGCAGGAAGAATCAATTGAGTCATCAGTTTTGTTACATTCCAGTGACTAAAATATAAATTCTCATAATTTAGAAACCATGCTTATTTAAAACATTATATTCAGGGGGAAAAATATCTATTAGGATGTTTATCTCAGTTTTGGCAGTGTGTTTTATAGGGAAATGAACACTTGATCCTACCTTTAGAATCAACAACAAATGTAAGCAAAACAGAGATTAGAAGCAAAATGTCACATATGCAGTGCTTTTGTTTTTGTTTATTGGCAGAACACTTTTTGTAATAATTGCTCTGGATTTCAGTGGTTTTGTAGCCCCATGCTTCACGCGGTAACAGGAATATTAAACCCAGAAGATACACTGGACACCACTTGTGTGTCCAGGGTTAAGAAAGATCATTTCGTATTAGATCAACAAGGTGATTCTAATCCACAAAATAGTTGGGGTATAAATTCTGTTCTCATTTAATAATTTTGAGCAAGACTCCAGGCTTCATTTTCTTCGTTTCTCTGAGGCCTAATTCACTGTGGCTCAGTTTGACCTCTGTTGTATACCAAGCACTGTCTCTACCAGCCTTTTGAACCTCTCAGTCTTGCATATCACAAAGTTACATCAAATTCCAAAGGTCTAACACCAAGCTTGATAACCCAGTCACCTGGGTTTGCCAGCAGACCTCTTCTTCCTTCACAGGGCATACTACCTTCTAGCATGTTCTCTAACCCATTGCCTTGGTTCTAGTCCTCACAACTAACCAAACTATCACAGCCTTTTACTTGGTGTGTCCCTGTAATTGTCTTATTTCTCATCCATTGTTTCCCAACTTGGTACAGTTGTTCTTTACTACAGGCCTTCTGTTGAGCCTTTAAAATATTAATATGTGCTGAGGGCCCCCAAACAGCGTATGGTATGGAGTGTTATTTAGACTTACATGGCCTGGAACCTTTTCTCCATGGTGCACCTATTAATGGCTCACAGGGCAGTACTCTCTGGAACCCATCAGCCTTCATTGCCTGAATAATTTTCTACAAATTGGATTATGTTACACCCGATGATCTTGAGATTGTATCCAGATATGCCCAAGGCCCTTCACTGTTTGCCCCTCGGCCGGCTTCTCAGTCTCCTTTCCCAACTGCAACCTCCCCATGAACTCTATCCTCTACCTTCTCAGGTCTCCTCAGAGATAGGCTTAGCAACCAGGTTTTAGTCATCTTAAATTCCCAGCACCTAATACAGTGCCTGGGACTCAGCAAGTACTCAGTGTTTGATGAAAGAATGAATGAGTGAATGAAGAAATGAATGAAATGAGTTAGAAACTATAAGTAGAACACATTAAAACTAGAAAGCTGACCTTAGAAAGAATATAAATGTCACTTTGTGTTGGGCTCAATGATATGACTTGAGGGACCAAGGAAATGAACTCAGATCTCAGTAAATAAGGCTACCAACATGAAACCAAAGGTGTCAATACAGGCAGAATTTCTTAACATGTGATCACGGGAAAATCGTTCAAAGTACAGGACACTTAGGCCACTGTAGTTTTATATAGAAACCTAACTTTTAAATGCTCTCCTTACTGTATATTTTTTACTTTCTTATAAAACTACTGAATCTATGACCTTATAGCATGAAACATGTATGGCAGCAAGGATAATCATTAGCATAAATACTATTTGTTGTTATTTATTCTGTTTATGGCACGTATTTAAAAATAATACCCGTACTAGAGATCTACCTCATCAGGTAATCTCAACACGTTCCCAAAGTTGTCGCAGACTTTGGAAACTTTATTAATTTGAAATTTTATCTGTAGTTTTTAAAAGTTTCTAAAGACACCCTTTCAGCCGTGCAAACACAGCAAGGAAACTTTCTGAGCAAAGATGAGGCAAGTGTTTAAGAGCAAACATCCCTGACAATAGTAACTTAGCTGGATGGTTATCTGCCACACCTGGAGGGTCACAGCACCCAGCAAAGGACACGTTGCGTCTGGCTAAAACCCACTGCTGACTTACTTAGAAACAGCTCCTGGCTAATGATAAAACAGCTCGATAAAAGGTGGATGTTCAGCCTATCATCTGGATGTTTGTGTCACGTCTTTTAAACATCTGGATTTTTGGCTCTTTTGTTCATCCAGTCGTCAATTCAACAAACATTTATGAAGTGTGTGCTCTTTGCCAGATGCTACATTAGGCACCGGGGAATAGAAAGATGAGTGCATTCCCTTTCCTCAAAAGATGTGTAATCCTGTGGGGGGGTGGAGGGAATTGCAGACACATAAACAAGTAGCCCTTGTAGAAGACATGTAGCACCCTTCCAGGTCAAGGCAGGGTGGGAGGTGACTCATTCTTTGAGCCTTTGAACTGGTCCTTCAAAGGTGTCTTGGAAATTTCTGGATAGACAAAGAGGCAAAGGGCATTGCTCACAGAATGAACAAGGTGATCAAAGGCCTGAGCAGAGAAGGCATCTGTGTGCCCAGGGAAGAGCAAATTGTCCCCATGGCAGGCCACCAAGGAATGTGGCTGGGTAGCTCAGCATGGGTCAGAGCATGAGGGCTCTCAAGGGTGTTCTCGGGAGTCTGAATCTGACCTCCTAGGTGTTAAGAATTTCCTAAAAGTTTTCTGGGCAGATCAAATCTTGAAACAAGCTAATTTTCTTTACATTTTCTTGTAACTGCTTTGTCATCACATTGTCACAGACTTCTGCATATTGCCGGCGGGGGTCACCTAAGGGCCTGTCCCTGAAATCAGTCCTATCTGCAAAGTGATGACCCAGCTAGATTATGTTTCATGAGTGGTCACCCTCTATAGCACAATTTTATTACATCTCCACCCATAGGTGGACCAATTATTTTCATCATCTATTTCCTCAATTTGAAAGAGAGAGAAAATTAGCCTGCGTTTTTCCTTATTGCCACATTCACTAAGAAGTTCTAACTAAGCAGCTTGGATCAGAGAGCTGTTCTTATGCAGCTACTTGTTTATTTTTGGAACACTTACTCACATTGAACGGAAGCCGCTGTGCCTTCTTAGATAGTTAGAAAAGAAAATTTTAGCCATCAAGCATTGAAGAGATCTGTAATCCCACAAATCCAGTGTCACTAGTGAAGTGACTAAAACGTCTGTCACCATGTAACAGAAACTTCAAGAGCATGTTCTTTATGGCTAACAAACTCAATAGGACCCATGGGGAATTTGTGAATTATAATCAAAGGATTGGAAGAAAAGTGGCTTAATGTAATTTTGAGGTTCAGAGAATAATGATTTTATGAATCAGCTATTAGTTTTCTCAAAGATAAATACACTGCATTTTCACTACAGTGTACATATTTATGGACCATACCTAGATGTCACATTCTTCCAGCATCAGTTATAAAATGTCAGTCTGCTGTTTAGCTCATACCCTAATTACTTCTTTACTAGGAAAAAAATCATTAATTTTAAAAGAAAAAAAAATAGGGTGTAGAGGAAAACTGGAGATATCCAATCCTAAGGTCTCCTATTCAAGATATAACACTATCATGCTGGGGAAATTTTTGAATGCAATTCTCAAGCACTAGTGTGAGCAACAAGAGAACCAAAATCCCTTTCTTCATAGAGCTAATAGGATAATGGATGATAATTTCCAAAGGGATGAGACCTATTTAAAAGAGGTATTTAAAAACAAAAAATAATGAATACATAAAATGAGGTGACAGAATAGAGACTGCTTTGGCTTTTCTAGCTAGTAGGTTAAGAATGGCTTCTCCAAGGGGCACCTGGGTGGCTCAGTCAGTTGAACATCTGACTTCGTCTCAGGTCATGATCTTGCAATTCATGAGTTTGAGCCCCGCGTCGGGCTGTGTGCTGACAGCTCAGAGCCTGGAGCCTGCTTCAGATTCTGTGTCTCCTTCTTCCTCTGCCCTCCCCCACTCGTGCTCTCTCTCTCTCTCTCTCTCTCTCTCCCTCTCCCTCTCCCTCTCTCCCTCTCTCCCTCTCTCCCTCTCTCCCTCTCTCCCTCTCTCCCTCTCCCTCTCTGTCAAAAATAAATAAGCATTAAAAAAATTTTTTTTTTAAATAATGGCTTCTGCAAGTAGGTGAGAATGGAATTAAACCTGAATAATTAGAAAGACTCAACCATGTTAAGATGTATGATGAGAGTGAGCCAGGTAGAGAGAAGAGCAAGTGCAAAGGTCCTGTGGGAGAAATAAGCTTGGGATGTGCAAGGACCACACACACACACACACACACACACACACACACACACACAACCAGTGAGGCCAAAATATACAGGGAAAGGGAAGAATTGTATGAGATGAGATTGCAGAGGTGTGTCTGGTTTCTCTTGTTCACTGCTACAACCAAAAACCTAGAACCATGTTTGGTCTATGACTGGTACTGAATAAATTTCTGCCAAATGAATGAATGAATTTAAAATTTGAGTTAGACAGTCTCAAAGGTTCCTTCAGGGCAGGGACCAGAGCATGTAGAAATTTGCAGGTCAGGGATAGAGGAGTTTGGATTTTATTCTAATCATAAAGGAAAGTCATTGAAGGCTTTTAAGCATGGGAATTCTGTGATCTGATTTATGCTTTGAAAACATCATTCTTGCTACTGTGTGGAGAATAGATTGTAGATATGTTGAATATCTTCCATTGCTCCTATAGGTCCACTCTGCCTTTCCACCTGTATCTCAGAAGGCTAACCTAGATAGACTCTACCCTCTGGCTTCTAGTTGTGTTCAACCAATGGTGTTTTCAGCAGGCCATCAGAAGGCAAGAGAAGCTGTCTTCAAAACTGAGTATGCCATCTATATGCTACTAGGACCTAACTGAGAAAACTAGAGACATGTTTAGGAAGCTTTGTAGTAGTCTAAATGAGAGATTATGATATCCTCATTTATTATTTGTGGTGGAGGTCAAGTTTATTTTGGAGGGAAATCTGACAGTATTTGCTCATGGATTGAGTGTCAGGGAAGAGGTGGTAAGAAAAAGGAAATGCTCAAGGGTATTTCCCATGTTTCTGTCTTAGATATAGAACCATCCAGTAAATGGGGAAGATTGAGAGGAGAGTGGATTTGGGGCAGGGTTCAAAGGGCAAGATCAAAAGTTCCATTCTGGGCACATTTAGGTCAAAATGCCTGTTCGCATTTAAGACATAGGGGAGAGGTCAGAGATTAAGATTTAAATTTTGACTCATCAGCATAAACTTTTTTTTTCCAGACAGTTACCTGTTGAACAAAATTTCATTAAGTTCATGGAAGAACTTTAATAATTCATAGAATAGAAAGAATTATAGAGAACACAGTCCCTACCTAAGTTTGGCAAATTTTAGAAATCAGAAATTCACATCGCTAGTTGTCTAATTATAAAAGAGTCCGAAGAAGGGCTGAATGATAATGGTTATAACTAATCTGATGATGGAATAACTGGTTGGCTAGAAGTGAGAATTCAATAGAAATGAGAGAAGACTGGCCTAAGAAGTCGTGAAAAAGGCTATAAAACCAAATTTAAAACCTTGGTTGTCTGTAATAGCAAGAAGGCATGTTTTAAGCAAATGGAACTCTTGGCCACTAATTTAAGTTTCCCCCAACCACCAACTTCAATTCCACAAATATTTATTGAGAATTTACATTTACAGGAGGCACTGTGCTGGGCAGTGTGGGTACAAAATGCATTGAAGAAGTAAATTGAACTTCTACCAAACAAGAACTAAAATTAAAGTTTGCTTCTGTCAAAATGAAAAGACCGGGGAGTCATCAAAATGAGCCAGAGAAGCCTAAGTCCTGGCCCACTCACAGCTTGAATCAGGAGCTCCGAAGCCATAGATTTTTCCTTAATTAAGGTTAAACAACATGCTAGACAAGCCCTTGGAAGGAACTGTTTGGATCTGTAATGAATAATAACAGGCTGCAGACCACTTCCAACGGTCTACCTACACGTTCAACTTTGTGGCATAGCCTAGAAGCTGTGTTCAACTGTGGCCTTTCAGCTCAGAAATCTCTAGGGAAAATACATTTCCAGGCCCACCACAGTGTAGATAAGCCGTTTGGAAATGTGTGTCCCCGACCTGGAGCATGGACCTTCTCCTGCCTGTCAGGGATAGTCCCAGAGTGGAGGCTGAGGATTGAATTGCAAAGCACCGCCCCTCCAGTGGCAGAAAGGATGAGACCAGGCTCTGGCAGGCTTGGTGCTTAGGAGGCCAGGGGCCCTCAGTGGGAAGCAGCAGCAGAGTACCCTCCCACTGCAAACAGAGAGAAGCTCCTACAGCCACAAGAAAGAAAAGCTGATCTTGGGCTCCTCTCCCGCTGTGTCCACACTCCCAGCAGGGAGCATGTGCTCAGGAGGAGCTGGGTGAATGTTGCACAGAATGGAAGTAAACCAGTTTTTGCCCAGGTGTGGCCTTAGTCTAATCTCTTCACCTCTCCAGCCTCAGCTTCTTTATCTGTAAAGTAGGGATAAGATCTACCTCCCAGGACGGTTTTGCCTTTACCATTACCCTTCTCTTTTTGTACAGTGGTTAGGTAGTTGAATCCAGCCATAAGAAAATATATTTAGAGGTGGGGGGTGGGCCACCTGGGTGGCTCAGTTGGTTAAGCATCTGACTCTTGATTTTGGCTCAGGTCATGATCTCATGGTTGATGGGTTCAAGCCCCACATTGGGCTCTGCGCTGACAGCGAGGAGTCTGCTTGAGATTCTCTGTCTCCCTCTCTCTCTCTCTCTCTCTCTCTCTCTGCCCTTCCCCTGCCCTCTCTCCAGTGGTTCTGAGGTCTTACACCACTCACAACTGCAAACAAAGAGCAGGTTTGCATAGGCCAGTTGCAAACAATCACTGGTTCTAACAGAGGCTCCTGGGTCCCATGTACCCCTCCATGTTTATTTTATTCCCATTGAAAATGGTGGAGGGATGGAGAGATGGCTCATTTGGAGAGATGGTTCTCGATCCTGGTTTACAGAATTACTTGGGAGATTTCTTTTTTATTATTATTTATTTAAAAAGCTGATGCCTGGGAGGTACTTCCCAAAATTTCTGATTTAATGGATCTGAGATGGGACCTAGACCTCAGTACTTTTTAAAAGCTCCCAGGTGATTTTAAAGTGCATCCAGGGTTGGGACCACTAAGAGACAGTGACCGCTGGGCCACAGCAGCATTCTGACCATACTCAATCACCATCCTAACCTTGACCATGAGCACAAATCCCCCCTTGCACTTCCAAGTACAGCCCATTGAGCACAGACGCCCACAAGTCCTAAGAGGCCCCTGCTGCAGCATGAGCCACTCCCGTAAAAACTCTCAGGTCTGTATATCCAGGCCTAACCCCCCAGCGAGCCCAAGGGCAGCAGGTAAAAGGGAAAGGACTATTCTTGAAGAAAGAAGAACACTCTCTAGAGCTTTGTCAGGAAAGTAGCCCCAGCAAAGAGTAGCCACTGGAAACTAATCTAAAAGTGACAGAACACCCAAAGCCACAATGGCTTAAATAAGAAAGAAAAGTATTTCCTTCTCATTTAAACACAGGCCATCCAGGGCCCATGTGGTAGCTTCACCATCAGGAGGACAGGCTACTTCCATCTCTTTGCCTATCACTGTCCAAGATGGGAGGTTAAAGTTTAGACCTCATGTTCACATTCCAGTCAGCAAGGAGGGGAAAGCGAAGGGCGGGATGCCACACTCTTTTTGTGGTTATTTCCCTAAAATTGCACACAACACTGCCATGTATATCCCATTGGCCAGCACTTAATCATAGAGCCATGTGCATCTTCAAGGAAGATCAACAAATACAGTGTGTATGCTGAAAAGTCATGTGCCTAGCTAGACATGCTAAAAATTGGGGGTTCCTTTGCTGTTGCAAGGGAGGGGGCTACTGGGAAAACAGCCAATAGTTGATGCCACAGGGGCCTCCCTTTCCCTTCATGCAACTGGACTGTAACTATTAAGTTACATGTAAACAATGTGTTTGGGGTCCCAGTGAAAACCACTGAAATAAGACTATTTTCCTATAGCCCAAATTCCAGTGGCTGTAGCTCCCACTGCCCTAAGAAATCACCAGTCCTACAAGAGGACTTCCAGGCGAGTTCTTCAGAAAACGAGACCTTAAATCTAATGTCCCTCCAATAGGGTAGAGTGAATATTCACACTGAGAAGGAAAGGGCTGACTTCTGTGCACATTAATTCCTCCAGATTTACACTGATGGCAGGAGCTCTCTCTTGCTCTTTCTGGAAGCTGCACAGATTATTTTCACTGGATCGTAAATATGTTTAACACCCTATTATACTAACCTTTTAAACCAGTTGTCTTGGGTAGCTGTAAATCATAGTTTAGGAACAACTTTCTATGATTCAAAGGCCCTTGAAATTCCTGGATGCTGTAGTTAAATACTTGAAATTAAGATTGGAGGGTATAGATTTTGCTACATTTCAAGGAAAGGAAACAAAATCCTTTGGGCTGGTTCTTAGTTTTCTTTTTCTTTTTCTTTTCTTTCTTTCTTTCTTTTTTTTTTTTTTTTTTTTTTGCAATCTTTATTCAGCCAGGGCTAAGATAAGAATTGGCAGTCAAACATCTACTGTCCTATGTTAGGTTGACTTTCTCTTCCTTCCCCAGTGTTCCCGAACCTGTGGCGGGGGCATCCAGAAGCGCGAGGTTCTTTGCAAACAGCGCATGGCTGATGGCAGCTTCCTGGAGCTTCCTGAGACCTTCTGTTCAGCCTCAAAACCGGCCTCCCAGCAAGCCTGCAAGAAAGATGACTGTCCCAGCGAGTGGCTCCTCTCCGACTGGACGGAGGTATGTAGGCTCCTCAGAAGGAAATAATGAAAGAGGCGTAAGGAAGAAAAGCAGGCACCCCAAACTTACACATAGAGAGGATAAGAATAGAGCAAAATAATCCTCCTAGCTTACGGAACAGATTTTTGTAAGCATTTATACCACAATGTGTCACTAGCTTTTAACTAGGCTGCAGGGACATGAGGTAAACAGCCAGCCCTGACGCAACAATCAGAAGCATGGAATTGTAAACGGGCTCCTCGTGGAACAAAACCAGACCTTGTTTGGCCCAGAATTCTTCTCAGAACACTGCGTTGTTCTACCTTCATCCCCACACCCACCTCCCCGACCTCCCAGCACCTCCTCCTCCCAGATGTTTCTAGTCTCTACTCAGGAAGGGCAAAGCCTCTCTCGTTATTCCCTTCCAAGTTACTGGACAATAAGGAACATGATTTATTAAGAAGAGAAGACCAGGGAAATCCTGCCTCTTTACTGTCAGTTTCCTGGCTCCAAGACGCTAACAATTTCCCAGCAAGAGAACTTGATTTCCCCTGTTGCTTGCATTTGGGGGGATGATTACATCAGCATCCACCATTCCTGACTTGCCTCATAAGTT
Organism: Panthera uncia; assembly: GCF_023721935.1. NCBI lineage: Eukaryota > Metazoa > Chordata > Mammalia > Carnivora > Felidae > Panthera > Panthera uncia. Next base: position 42,527,804 of record NC_064807.1, read on the forward strand.
AGGGATATACCCCCAACTAACCTACTTTTCTAAACAGTTCCTACTCTAACACTAGCATCAATGAAGTCATTTACACTCACTTTCGACTTGTTTTCAGCCCCTTTGACTACTGTGAATTGCCTACAACTCCCTCAGCCTCGTAGGCCTATGTGTCTTCCATAAAGAAGTCACCCCAGAAGTACTGCCTCCTAAGCAAATGTAGCCAAGAACAGAATCGCCAGGCCCAAAATGAAAATCTTTGTGTCAAGAACAGATGCAACACTGTGCCCTTTCTTGCATATAAGCACTTGAATTGGCCTTGCTGATCCCACTGCCTTCTCTGTGGTTGTGTGTATACATGTGTGTGTGTATGTTGTACAGATACACAGGATGGGGCTGCTGCTGGTTGAAATACATCCCAGGGACACTTGCTTCCACAGAGAGAAAAGCTGCCTCTGAAAATTAAGATGCTACCTCTTTCAACCTGTTCTTAGACTTCTTGCCCTTTATCGTATCCACTCATACAGAGTTCACTCAGATGATACCTGCTAAGGGCATTGCAATTGTGAGGTAACCTACATTACCACAGGTTTTGTAATTTGGCAATAAATTGCCTTCTGGTGGCATCTCACCCCAAATGTCTCAGAACAGGAGTAGGGCATGATTATTTTTTTCAAATTTTAGAAACAATTTTCTTTCAGCAAGATAAAGGATTAGAAGCATGTCAAATAAGTGTGTGTGTGTGTGTGTGCACGCACACACACACACGTGTGCATGCATGAACATGTGACTGACAGTTTTTCTATGGAATGTTGATTTGGGAGTATAGTATTATATCTGAAAAAAATCATAAAACTAACAGTGCAAGAGAGTGTAATCATATAGTTGCCAAGTAAGTGACTCTAGATGAAGATTTCCTCCCAGGGGCATATTGTGAAAGGTGTCCTTCTACAAGTCTATTGGTGACAGTTGCCATGAGTGGAATGCTGAGGAACGGACTTGTATGTACTATAATTGTCCTCCCGTGTTCCTGGAGTTTGTGGCCTCTGAGCACATGAGACCCACAGAATTCAGAAAAAAATTATTTTAGGCCCTCAGATTTGAAGCAGGGACCATTGTGATTAGGCGCTTAGAAAATGAAACTGCTGAATTGAGGTACTCTGGGTCCCATTAAGTACAGCAGACAGTTTTTTTTTTTTTTTAAGAGAGTTGGTGGGGAGGAGAAGCAGAGAGAAAATCTTAAGCAGGCTCCGTGCTCAGTGCATAGCCCAATGTGGAACTTGATCCCACGACCCTGGGATCATGACCTGAGCTGAAATCAAGAGTCAGATGCTCAACTGAGTGAGCCACCCAGGTGTCCCAAGTATAGTAGACCGTTAGAATTGTGTCATGTGTGCTTAGGAGTTAGACTCATATAGGCAAACTTAGGTTCTAATCCTGACCTTGCCACTCTGCTCTGTAACTTTGGGCTATTTAACCTTTCTCAGTTTGCGTATATGAATATTGGGGATAATAATGTCCACTCATATGGTTATTGGGAGGCTTCAGTTAAATGATGCATATAAACTACTTTGTGCCTAGTAAAAATTAACCCTATTATTGTTATGATTCTCTTCCATCCCTGCTCATTGTCAGGAGGAGAGGAAATAAAAGAAAGTACTTACCTTGACTGGCCAGACTCAGGGTCATGGCCTAGGCTTCCTGTGGGCTTTCCCAGTCTTCCTAGGAAGAAGAAGTTACACTTTGGGAAGTAGGACTACTCAGCCCTTATCCATGGAATGTTATTAGGTTCTGAGTTACCTGGGTTGATGAATGGAAATTGCAAACACCGGGGAAGGACTGGGAATGGTGGGAAGTAATCACCAATTCACTGGGATTAAACTCAAGCTGGTGCCATGCAACAGTGCTCCTGGGGGCGTTCACAGAGGCTGTAATTGGCCCTGTCATCCCAACAGCCCTTGCCCTGGCCCTCTGGCTGAGATGAAGCATACATTCCACATCCCCTGCCCCCAAGACTCCCCTTGGAGAAAGGAAGACCTGGATGATCTATGGGTGTTTTTCATCCTCAACTATCTGGACTCAATCTCATAGTTACTGCACAGAATCCCTTAGAGACAGAATTAAGCCAAAATTTTAGACACTTCAAATAAAATTACTTTCAGATTTTATTCTGAGAATACGACCTCTTAAAAGTCCTTACTTCTTTTTTTTTTTTAAAAGAATTCCTTGCATCTCTTGACAGAGTTGGCTATTATATATTTTTAAATCATATTTTTATGAAAGTCATTCCCCCCCCCAAAATATAAAAGAAATTAAGGTCAGAATAGTCCATTTCAGAGCTAGAAGGAGCTTAGAAGATCCTATAGCCTGGTTGTTCCTTTAAAAATTAAAGCCACAGAACCCTTTTTTTCAATTGAAATGTTACTATGAAGCCAAGAATCTAAAACAGATCAAATCAGAGCTGTTTGGATTGAAGTGTGGGTTAGGGTCCCAGATCTCCATAGGTTGGGTCTCCAGATCACCGGAAAAGCCCCTGAATCACTTCCTCAACATAGAACAGGGTTTGACAGGGGCGCCTGGGTGGTGCAGTCGGTTAAGCGTCCGACTTCAGCCAGGTCACGATCTCGCGGTCCGTGAGTTCGAGCCCCGCGTCGGGCTCTGGGCTGATGGCTCGGAGCCTGGAGCCTGTTTCCGATTCTGTGTCTCCCTCTCTCTCTGCCCCTCCCCCGTTCATGCTCTGTCTCTCTCTGTCCCAAAAATAAATAAAAAACGATGAAAAAAAAATTAAAAAAAAAAGAACAGGGTTTGACAATCCCTGCTCTTACTTAGTTTTATTTTAGAGATAAGGAAATGGAGTCTCAAGAAAGAACTAGACTTGACCGAATCATCAACCAATCTTCGGACACACAGTCTGTTTTTCTGCTTGGCAACACTAAACTGACCATGCTTTTAAATTTTCCAGGCTCTTTGCCTCCATCCCACCTGATTCCGGGATTTGGTGCTGTCATTTACAATAAAATAAGGGATGGGTGGAATCTGGAATCCACGATCATCAGGGAACAAAAGCAATGGGTTTGATTCTTACACCCATTTTTTGCATCTTAAATGTCGTTCAGGCGGGTGTATATCACAGTACATTGCAGGGAATAGTTCATTTCAGTGGGTTAGCATATAAAACTTGAGAATATAAGATGATTTTTTTGTTTTTAGTGTTCATTTTTCAAGTGAACGTGGCATACTGCCATGACCCTAGTTCAGGTCTTTATCATCTCAAGCCTGGACTACTGTGGCAGCCTCCTCAACTGACATCCCCGCCTGCCATAGATCTCCTACTCCCATCCCTCCCAGACACTGTTGCCAGATTAACCTTCTCAAAACACCTCTTTCATCATTTCACTCCTCCCTTCAATGGCTCCTCATTGCCTTGTGGACCAACTCCAAACCTCCTATCTGAAAATGAAGTCTCCAACGTCTGGCCCCAAACTACCTCGTGAGCTCCTGATACTCTCAACTTGTTGCCTCTGTTCAGTCAAACTGGCTTAGCTCTGCCCCCAAGCCTGCCTTGGATTTTTACACTGAACTCTTCAACATTTGTTCTGGATATGCCCCTGCCCCCCATGCTCATCCCAGGTTTCTACACCCCTTCAGACTCTACCCATCTTCAAAACCTAGGCCAGGAAATCACAAGTGTACCAACAGCATTCAACAATTGTGAGCATTCATTTTATAATACTTGTCTTCTAGCTTTATATTTCTACTAAATTCTTCTATTACTCTCTAATTCTTTAAATAGCTTTATTGAGGTGTAACATATACTATAAAATTCAGCTGTGCATTGTTTCCAAGGTTTATCTGTTTACCACATATTTAAGAGACCAACATTCCTTTTAAGGTACAATAAGATTCCATTACATAGATAGACCATATTTTTATTGATCCATTCACCAGTTGGTGGACATTTGAGCTGTTTCCCTTTTTGTCTATTACACACTTTCGCATACAAGTCTGTGTGGATGTACATGTTCACTTGTCTTGGGTAGATACCTATGAGTGACATTGCTGGGTCATGGGGTAAATGTATGTTTATCTTCTTAAGAAATTATCAAGCTGTTTGTCAAGAAGACTGTAGTATTTTACTTTCCACCAGCAATTTATGAAGGTTCTAATTTGTATATCCCCACTCATAGTAACATTTGTTATTGTCTTTTTTACTATGGCCATTTCAGTGGATAGGAAGTGGTATCTCATTGTTGTTTTGGTTTCTATTTCCCTAATACAGTATTTCATTTTAGCAATGTATTTGGATTGCCCTCCCCCATTATTGATGACAGCTCCTTGAGGTTACAAACCACCTTGCACAGTTTTTCCTTAGTATCTAGCACCCTACCTCAAACATAGTACATGTATAACAACTACCTCATGCTTGACATTAAAATATTACACTTGTGAAGGAGGAGAAAAAATTAGCATTGAGTGTCATTTCTGTGTGTGAAACTTAAAATATATTATCTCATTTAATTCCCCACCTTGAAAAATAAGTCTAAGAAGTGCAAACAGACTCTGAGTTGCCAACTGCTAAAATGCTGAGCAGGGATTTGAACACAGGACTCTATGACTCTGTAACTCTAAAGCCCAGGCCATCTAAGTAAAAAACAGGTAGAGTGTCTACAGGAAACTTTAGAGTAGAAAAATCTTAGAAGGGTTCCTGGGTAGCCCAGTTGGTTAAGCATCTGACTCTTAACTTCTGCTCAGGTCATGATCTCATGGTTCATGATTTTTTTTTTTAATTTTTTTTTTAACGTTTATTTATTTTTGAGACAGAGAGAGACAGAGCATGAACGAGGGAGGGGCAGAGAGAGAGGGAGACACAGAATCGGAAGCAGGCTCCAGGCTCTGAGCCATCAGCCCAGAGCCCGATGCGGGGTTCGAACTCACGGACTGCGAGATCATGACCTGAGCTGAAGTCGGACGTTTAACCGACTGAGCCACCCAGGCGCCCCTCATGGTTCATGATTTTTGAGCCCCGTCGAACTCCTCACTGACAGTACAGAGCCTGCCTGGGATTCTCTCTCTCTCTCTCTCTCTCTCTCTCTCTCTCTCTGCCCCTCCCCCACTCACACATGCACGTGCTCTCTCTCCCTCTCTCTCAAAATAAATAAACTTTAAAAAAAAAACAGAAAAATCTTAGAGCTAGCAGGTGGTTACAATATGGACAATCTTCCCATATTGTTACATAATTAGTATTTCTTTTAGTGACTGTTGCTTTTCCAAGCAACTTTTCTCATATTTGGGGGTGTTTGAGAGTCCATACAAAAACCCATTAGCCTCTACACTTACATGCATTTGACCTTTGTTTTCCCTCACCAGTGTTCCACGAGCTGTGGGGAAGGCACCCAGACTCGAAGTGCCATTTGCCGGAAGGTGCTAAAAACCGGGGTCTCGGCTATTGTCAATTCCTCCCTGTGCCCTCCCCTGCCGTTCTCTTCATCCATCAGGCCCTGCATGCTGGCAACCTGTGCACGTGAGTATGTCAGAACTCTGGGGATAGGGAGACAGAACCCACGTAGAAGCAGCTGTAGCCACGCAGTAGCCTTCCCTAAACCCAAGACCGGGTGGGAGATTGTCAGTCAGGAAAGCCTGAGGAGGGCAGCAGGCTGGTAAACTCAGCTGGAAGTGGAAAAGGAATCTTAATTACACGTGGCCAGGCAGAATTCTCTTCTCGGCTGGAAAAACAGTTTGCAGGGGGTAGAGCAAAGTTCACTTGCTGGCATACAGAGATCTGGAAGCTGGAGTCAGCAGATTACTAATGAAATCGAATGTGGTCCACTCTGGGGTTTTAAAATGCTCTGAACAGATTTGTTCTGTTTAATAGTAATCCCTAGAGTTGTACTACTTCTGGACTCTTCCCCCCAGGCCCCCACCCCAGAGGCCACTAGGGCCTTGGTGCTCTGCAGACCCCAAAGGGTAAACATGGAAAGGGAGACATTCTCCTTCCCTTTGTCCTCTGCCTCTTTTTATGATTCTTTTCTTTTCTTTTCTTTCATCGTTCTAACGAGAGGAACTGCCTTTCCCCTGGGATCCCCCTCCATCTAGAACCTGCCTCTCAGCTTCTAGGGGTGGCCAGCCCCAGCAGGGTGAGAGCGGGCTGCCCCGCGGCGCCTAATTAGTTCGAGCTTTGCCTGTGCAGCCGCTTGATGGTCCACGGCTGGTAGCCCCTTCCTCCCCGAAAACCTAAGGCGGCCAATGAAGGCCCTGGCCCAAATCAACTCTGAAGCCGCTTTCTCTCCCTCTTCCCTTGTGTGTGCCTCCTCTGCCTTCCTCTTCACCCTCTCTCTTGTGCCTGTGTTTGTTGGCTCTCGTTTTCCTCTGACATTCCTTCTCTTTCTGCATCTGCCTGGCTTCCCTCGCATTCCTTTCGTTCCAGGGCCGGGATGGCCAGCCACCAAGCACAGCCCTCACATTGCGGCCGCCAGGAAGGTCTACATCCAGACGCGCCGGCAGAGGAAGCTGCACTTTGTCGTGGGGGGCTTTGCCTACCTGCTCCCCAAGACGGCTGTGGTGCTGCGCTGCCCCACGCGGCGCTTCCGCAAGCCCCTGATCACGTGGGAGAAGGACGGCCAGCACCTCATCAGCTCGGCGCACGTCACCGTGGCCCCTTTCGGCTACCTGAAGATCCACCGCCTCAAGCCCTCCGATGCGGGCATCTACACCTGCTCTGCCGGACCCGCCCGGGAGCAGTTTGTCATTAAGCTCATCGGAGGCAACCGGAAGCTGGTGGCCCGGCCCCTGAGCCTCAGGAGTGAGGAGGAGGCCCTCGCGGTGAGGAAGGCCAGCCCAAAGGAGGCCCTGCAGACCCACAAACACCAGAACGGAATCTTCTCTAACGGCAGCAAGGCTGAGAAGCGGGGCCCTGCCACAGACCCGGGAAGCCGCTACGATGACCTCGTCTCCCGGCTGCTGGAGCAGGGGGGCTGGCCCGGGGAGCTCCTCGCCTCTTGGGAGGTGCAGGACTCCACGGAAAGGAACACGTCTTCCGAGGAGGACCAGAACGCCGAGCAGGCCCTCTGGCACCTGCCCTTCACCATGGTGACCGAGCAGAGGCGCCTGGACGACATCCTCAGGAACCTCTCCCAGCAGCCTGAGGAGCTTCGAGACGTCTACGGCAAGCACCTCGTGGCCCAGCTGGCCCAGGAGATCTTCCGCACCCACCTGGAGCACCAGGACGCGCTGCTCAAGCCGTCTGAGCGGAGGCTACCCCCGGTGGCCATCCCCCCTCATAAGCACGTGTCTGGTTTCAGCAGCTCCCTCCGGACCTCGTCCGCTGGGGAGGCCGGGGGTGGCTCTCGCCGGCCCCACCGCAAGCCCACCATCTTGCGGAAGATCTCAGCTGCCCAGCAGCTCTCGGCCTCCGAGGTGGTCACCCACCTCGGGCAGACTGTGGCCCTGGCCAGCGGGACACTGAGTGTGCTCCTGCACTGTGAGGCCGTCGGCAACCCAAGGCCTACCATCAGCTGGGCCAGGAACGGAGAAGAGGTTCAGTTCAGCGACAGGTGAGCCTTGCAGCTACCAGGGTCTGGGAAGGGAAGGGGCAAGGGGCCATATCTCGCCCAAGGTGCTTTATTGGCCCTGCAGGTGGTTCCAAGAGTGGGGCACAGAGCCCTGGGTTTCAAGTCCTCTTTTAGCACCAGTAGGGCTATTGAAACAAAGACGAGGTGTTTGGTTTTTCTAAACTGTATTCTGCCCTCTTTATAAGGTAATAGCAACAATGCCTATCCACCCCAAGCCCCATAGGGTCCCAAAGATTAATGAGATACTTTGCAGATAGCTTTGAACTTCTGGCAGAAAGATATCATTCCAGGCCAAGGCATTTTTACATTACTGCTCTGTGAGATGGACCATTGAAAAGCTTATACGTAGGGATACTGTCTCCATGTGTGTGGTCCCCCAGGGCTGGGGAGAGAGTGCAGCCAGCACCTGCTGCTCCCTGTGGGTGAGACCATCCTCTGTGTGGGCCAGACAAGGCTGTTTGTTCCAGAAAGCTTTTATTCCCAGTCAGACCTGTGATTAATTATCCTAATACCTCTTGGTGTCTCTGTCTTGATGTGTCATTACTAGGATGACACCACGTATCACTTACTGGTTTCCTTGGTCCGTAGCCATTCATAATGTAAAATCAGTAGTGGTGGTCAAAGTTATAACAGTAATATTTTAGAACACCGCATGCCAAGAAGCGTGCCATAATTCCTGCATGCATTCTCTTAATCTTTGTAGTGGCCCTGACAACAACGATAGCTGCCCTCGAGCAGTGACAGTCTGCCAGGTAAATGTGGTGTTGGTGTGCTTTATCTCACCCATTTTAACTGTACCTCTGAGAAGTGGGTACAGTTTTTACCCATATGTTACAGAAGAGGAAACAAAGTCTAGGAACTTGCTGAAGATCACAATTATTGGGTGGCAGGGCCAAGACACGTGATGCTAAGATAGGCAATCAATGGAAGAATCGTAGACTCTGGATAAGAGAGGACTCTGGGCAGTCCTCCAGCCCAGAAACCTTGTTGTACATTTTTATTTTCTCTGAATCCATGTAGAATGCCCTATTCATTAAATATACTTCTAAATACTATTCTTTGGTAATCCTCTTCCCTAGTTTGCTAGCTTTGGGGAAGGACAGAATGAAGGCAGGATTTGTTGTGCCAAGCGGTTTGCCAGGTTTCTTTAAATGTGACTGCGCCTGTTAGGCTACCCGTCAATCTGCAAAACTGACATTATCCTCCAGTGTCACATAGAAAATCAAGCTTTACCAGCTCTCTCAAGAAGACCATGCTTTAGTAAGAGCCGGGCCAAGGATTCAATATCAAGTTTACTTGAGTCCAAAGAGTACACAGCTCTGTCTACTCTTCTGAGACTTGGTGAAAAAACGTGACTTTGTCTAGCCTGCCCACATCTTTTGTGCCTTTGAAATGTCAATGATATTGCCTGTCAGCCTTACAGTACTTACAGACCAAACAGTTAATAACAATACTAAGTGTTTTTTCTGTGTACTTTTAGTATATGCCAGACACTGTGCTCAGTGCTTTATGGGCACTATCTTGTTTAATCTTCAAAAAAGAAAAAAAACCCTAGGGGGTAAATACTATTGTTGTTACCATATCAACGAAAGAAAGCTGAGGCACAGATGTGGGACCCCCACAGAAGCACTGGAGAGAGGGTTTGAATGCAGGCAGCATGCCTTGAGAACCTCTCCTCTCATTTGCTTCTTGGTCCTCCCCAGCTCATACTTTCCTTGACAGCTTGATTGCTATGATTCTTTCTGTGATTTCTTTCAAGAAGTCTTTCACAACAAATTTTGGGGTCAGGCTAAAGTTGGAGTAAATCCGCTTGAGGTCACTGGGTCAGTAAGAGGTAGCCCCCGTGTCAAACCCCCAGGATGTTGGGTATAGGGGAAGAGTGGTGCCCTGGTACTCGGGTGGGGGGGGTGCACTGGAATTCCTCTTTTTTAGTGCACCTGTCACACCCACTGTGACCAAATCATGCCATCTTCTCCACCAGCCAGTCAGCTTCTCAAGGGTAGGTAACATTTTATTGCCCAGGATCGTACTACTGGAATTGAAGGGAGTAGCAGTTGGCTGTGCATGTGGAACATGCTTTTCAGAGATGAGAAAACTGAGGCCCAGGGTAGTTTGGGAGCTTGGCAATGTTAGGTAGATAGTAAAAGGCAGAATCAAGAGGGCGGATTCAAACGCTGTTCTGCCCAACTCAAGCCCATGGTGTTTTGAGTGAATGAGTAACTTCATGGTTCCACTCATCTGTACTTGGCTCAGGATGCTAAGTTGCCTCAAGACCCTTGCTATTTTTTACCAGCTCTTTCCAGGGTCCCTTACTTCTTCCTAAAAGCCGTAGACAGATAAGCTGTTGGGAAGGGGGAAAGTGGTCATCAGGACTCTGCTGTGCCTGGAACTGCAGGGAGAACATTGAGCCCATGGCTTACTCAGAGGTTGTGACAATTTCCTTGAGTGCTAAAGATACTTTTTATGAAGGCCAAGGATCACAGCCCATCTAGATCACCTGGTGACTGAAGGAGGGCTTCAGAAGGAGTCAGATGGGCACTGAGGGCTTCAGGCTGATCTTTGAAAGCCCCTTCACTTTGGCCTTAGTCCCTTCATTTCAAAAGTGGGGAGGGACAGGGCATCTGGATGGCCCAGTTGGTTAAGTGTCCAACACTTGGTTTCAGCTCAGATCTTGCAGTTCCTGAGTTCAAGCCCTGCATTGGGCTCTGTGCTAGCAGTGCAGAGCCTGCTTGGGATTCTCTCTCTCTCTCTCTCTCTCTCTCTCTCTCTCTCTCTCTCTCCCCCCACCCTTCTCCCACTTATGTCTATGTCTTTCTCAAAAATAAATAAACTTAAAAAAAAAAGTGGAGGAGGGGGAGAGGCTGTACCAGATCATCTCTGAGGTCCCTTCTACCTCCTTTACTCATTTACAAAAGACCACAGAAGATAAAAACCGGTATCTAGTGGAGAACAGGAAGAGCCATGAGTACAATAACTTCAAACTTTGTTGCAGCTTTTTCTGAGCTCCACAAAATGGGGGTACACTGATTGCACAAGCTTGGGATGTGTTCACTTGAAGCTAAACAGATGTATTTACTGCTGGATTTTACCTCTATTTTTTTTAATATAGTGCTTGATATTTTTTCTTGTTTTTATTGTAAAAGTAATAAAGGGTCTATAAAACAATTCAAATAATACCTAAATCTATAAAGTACAAATACAAGTCTCCCTCATCCTCTCACTTCTGTTCCCCAGAGTCTGTCTCTCTCAATAATCTGGTATACATCCTTTTGGAATTTTTATATATTTTATTGTATTATATATAAAACACATACACACACATATGATTTGGTTTTTTAATGGGATATTACTCATGTTTAGAAATTTGACGTGGTTTCTACTCAACAACATGTCTAGGAGACATTTCATTATACTATGTTGAGATCCGTATCACCATTTTTAATGGCTGATTACTGTTCCCGAGTGCATTGAACTATCCCCCAATTGAAAATTATTTTGGTTTTTCCATTTTTTTAACTCCTTTAAGCATTCCAGCATGTGCTGTGACTTTCCAAGTGAACAATAGAGTATGCATGATTTTCCACATAGTTCCTTGATCAATGAACAATTTTCTGCCCCAGCCATCTCCAGGATACCAAGAGCTCTTGAAATACCACCTAGGAAACATTACTGTCACCTTTAAATTTTCACCTCCTCGGGTGTGCACCTGGGTGGCTCAGTCAGTTAAGTGTCCAACTTCGGCTCAGGCCATGATCTCACAGTTCATGGATTCGAGCCCCACATCGGGCTCTGTGCTGACAGCTTGGAGCCTGGAGCCTACTCCAGATTCTGTGTCTCCCTCTCTCTCTGCCCTTCTCCTGTTCATGTTCTTTGTCTCTCTCTCTAAAATAAAATAAACATTAAAAAAATTTAGTTTTCACCTCCTTGGGTATTGAGAATCTGACCCTAATGTCTTTATGATGAAGAGCGTGCAGTGGAATCTTGCTAGAAAAAGACACATGAAAGCCAGGTGCTGAAGATGCACTAAAGGTGCTAGACGAAGACAGCAGAGGGCCAGCCCTGGCTCTTCAAAGTTACCAGGACATTGGTGGGAGTGTGGATGAGGAGTAGCATTAAGAGGGATCACACGTGAGGGGTACGGACAAAAAGTTTTACAGTTTGGGCCACTCTCAACATTTTTCTAGATCTAGCCTTAACAGAGGTTTCTGATGCAAGTTAATGGCACACCGTAAGGAAAATTAGAGATTTCAGATTCTGATCTCTGACGTCATCATTTCTCCATTTAACTTAGCTGGCCAGTCAGAAATATGGCTGGAGCTTCATTTTCTGTACAGTTTTCCAAGTCCTGTTTGAGAAAAGAAAGTGAATATATCTGCACAGAGCACACAGGCACAGAGCCGCCATTGGGACTGCTTTGCTATGGGCTGTTGGTGACCTCTCTGTGTTGGGTTTCATTGCTTGTCATCATTCCTATGTCCGGTAGCAGTTCAGAAATGCTCATTTGTTTTCCAACAGAGACGTGCTGAAATGCCCACTGTTATAGTTCCGTTAGTCTGTTTTTGCTTAGTACCAAATCCATCTTTCTGAAAGAATCTGCAAGATTCAGCTGGCTATTGGTCTGTATGACTTTGCAGTGTATTAAAGTATACTCTCAGTAGCCTGAGCCAGCAAGATAGGTCGAGAGAGGAGGAAAGTAACTGAAGACAAGTCTACCACATCTTTGGCTTTTAAATATGCCAAAGTTTTATCTGAAAGAAATTCATTATATGAAATAATCACTATCAATTTGGTACTACTGTATCTCATCATACATATAATTTACTAGTTGAAATGAATTTACGTGATTCTTAGAAGCACATGCCAGCTTCTCAAGCAATAGTTTTATGGGATGTCTCTGAATGTATTAGGACAGACTGGTTCATCATAATCCCTGCTTCTCCTTTATTTCACAAATATTTCCATGCATACTTGGACCAGACCCTATGTTAGATACTGGGGATAGAGAAAAAGAAGACTCATTCCCTGTCAAACTAAAAGTCTCATTTGGAAGCCAGAGAAGTAAATGCAGTGCTTAAGTGCTAAAAGATGGTATAGGTATTTATTCATTCCATAAGCATTTATTAATCTACCTATTATGTGTCCCACACACACCTAGCCACTGGGAGTATTATGAATGAAAAAGTCTGCATCCCCTAGCAATTTACATGCATTTAGATTTCTGCTCAAATTTCTGCGTCAGAAAGACCTTCTGACGGTCACTGTTCAAAAGAGCACTCCTCATCACCCCTTATCCCTTTAACTTTGCTGTTTTAGTCACAGAATTGTATCACCATCTGATATATATTGATTTGTTGATTGCCTGCCCATAAGGGTGGAGACTTTCTTTACTGCCATATCCCCAGTGCTAGGAATAGTGCCTGGTACCAAACAGGTACTGAGCAAATAGTGAACGAATGAATGAATGATTAGAGTAAGACAATAAATGCAGAAAAGTACACAAGAAAAGCATCAGGTGGTGATATATTTGGGACAGAAAATTGAAATGGGTGATAGGGAGTGATTTGGTGGCCATGTTAGGTGGGTGATCTGAGGTTACCGGTAAGCCAAGATGTGAATGATGACCAGTGTCTAGCAATATGACATCAGGAGGAAGAGTAGTCTTGGACAAGGGGAAAGCAGTGGAAAACCCCTGAAGTGAAAAGAGTTTGGTGTGTTGAAGGAATCCCCCCAAAAAGTTAATTTGGCTGGTCTGTGGTAGGCAGAAAGTAGAGGTGATATGGGATGAGGCCATAAGGCTAACCAGGGACCACAAGAAGGAATCTAGCTTTTAGTTTGAGTATCACAGGGAGGTTTTGGAGGATATTAGGCGGGAAAGTAAAATGATCTAATTTCCATTTGTAAAGACTCACACTGGCTCCTTTGTGGCAAGTGGATTGTAGAGGAGCATGAGTGGAAGTGGTAAGGTTTCCTCTCCAATCACCCCTTCAACTCCACAAATACATGCGTGACATCAGATACAGTGGTAGGCGCCAGTGAGACTATAAATAAAAGCTGCTGTTCTCCAGAAGCTAAGAAACACCAAAGGGCTGGTGTGGAGTCAGATACCTTGGGCCCTGAGTTTGTTTTAAATTCCAATGGGCAGAATACTTCTCTTAAAACTTCTAAACGTTTAGAAGCTCTGACTAGAGTTTCCAAGTTCAGTGTGCACAGTAATCACCAGGACCTTGTTAGAAATGCAGATTCGCACATCCTACCCTACCCCAGAAACACCTTCTACAGCAAAGCCCCAGAATTCATACTTTACAAGCACCACAGGTGACTCTGAGGCTGGAGGTTCAAGGACCATCTTTAAGAAGCATGTTGAGAGAGAAAAGGGGAGGAAGGTGCACTTCCTAATAGCACTCGCTTTTAATTCTGTTAAAAGATCTGGTGGAGACAGAACTCAACACCGAGGTGACACTTAGGAATTCCAGGCACCCTCCCTGGCCCCTGCCTTCCCTCACAGACTCCCATCAACCCACACACTTGCACATGGGTTGGATTGAATTCACACCAGGCCTTGGACTTGAGGCAAACTGCATAGTGCCTGTGTGTGAAGGGAGCAGACATGTGGAAGTTAACAGGCTCCAAATCTGCCAGTTTTCAGGGAACATTCTGGACTGGCTAGAGGTTGAAATAACCAAGTGTGGCTACCTGGTTCAGCCTGAGAACAAAAAAGAACTGGGCTTTCCAGCACGGCCAGGGGAGTAAGTTAGAAACTTGTTTTCAAGGGGTCGCGATGCCACTTGATTTAGAAAACAAGAGAACTCTGCCCTATTCTCTCTTTGCTTTCATTGCTGTATCCTTAGCTCTGGGGACCTGTAATTGACTGGTTTCACCATATTGCTGCCCTACAATGTCCACCAAGAAAGAAGTATTGTAGCTTCACCTCATGGGTCTCATGCACTAATGGTACCTGAGTGGTTTATAAACATTAATATGATAGCCCTGGAGTAGCCAGCCTATACCCTGGAAATATTTTGCATATAGGTGGCTATCTTAGGTGCCCCCCAGCATTGTTAATTATGATTTTTAAGTACCACCTAATATTCTCCCTCAGTTTATTATAGAGTTGTCTTCTCTCGGTCCACCTCATATTCTTTTTTTTTTTTTTTCATAGTTCAAAGACTTAAATATATGGCATCATCTTTATTTTTTTCTCCAAATTTTTACTTACATTCTAGTTAGTTAACATACAGTGTAATATTAGTTTCAGGTGTAGAATCCAGTGATTCATCACTTACATACAGTACCTAGTGCTCATCACAACAAGCGCACTCGTTAATACCCATCACCTATTTCACCCATCCCCCACCCCCCTCCCCTCTAGCAACCCTCAGTTAGTTCTCTATAGTTAAGAGTCTATTTCTTGGTTTGCCTCTCTTCCCCTCCCCCCATGTTCATTTGTTTTGTTCCTTAAATTCCACATAGGAGTGAAATCAAATGGTATTTGTCTTTCTCTGACTGACTTATTTCATTTAGCATAATATATTCTAGCTCCATCCATGTTGTGGCAAATGGCAAGATTTCATTCTTTTTTTATGGCTGAATAATATTCTATCATATATATACACCACATCTTTATCCGTTCATCAGTCCATGGGCATTTGGGCTTTCAATACTTTGGCTCGTGTTGATAATGCTGCTATAAACATTTGGGTGCATGTATCCCTTCAAATCAGTATTTTTGTATTCTTTGGGTGAATACCTAGTAGTGCAGTTGCTGGATCGTAGGGTAATTCTATCTTTAACCTTTTGAGGAACCGCCATACTATTTTCCAGAGTAGCTGCACCAGTTCAAGAAGAAGAAAGTGGTCTCTGAAAACATTTCTTATCTGATCTCTGAGTAGCATTCCATAGAAGGCTAAGCACCTCTTCCTAAAAACACATGCTGGCCTCTTCAGAAACCACACACACTTGGTTTGCTTCCTACTTCTCTGGCTATACTTTTTCAGTCTTTGTGCATTTTTCGTCCCCTGCCTGCCTCCTATCTACCCTCTTGGGAGTCTCACTCTCTTCCCCTGGATGCTAATGATTCTCATGTGTCTAGCACCAGCCCGAATCTCTCTTCTGATTCTTATGCACAGCTGCCTACTGGACATCCTTACCAGATGCCCCACAAAGATGTCAACTTTGTATATCTAAAACTAAACTCCTGAATCCCTATCCTAGGAAAGTGTACTCCCACCTATCCAGCTTCCCAAGGCAAAATATTTTTATTTCTAGACTGTTCTTATTCCTCAGTGGCTCTTTATTCATTCCTCCACTTTTCTCTGTTTTCACTGCCTCTACTTTGCTTTACCCTTGTCCACTCTAGATGATTCCAACAACCCTCTAATTCTGTATTTGCCTTTTCTAGACCAGGGTTGGCAAATTATAGCCAGTGGCTCTTATGTTTTTTAAAGGGTTATTAAAAATGGCTTTTAAAAATGTTATTCAAAGAGCTGTTGAAATTGAGCCCAGAGTTTTTGGGTCAGCTTGCTCAAGGTTTCACACTTGGTAAGTGGTAGAGCTGGCATTTGAACCCAGGTTATTGAAGGGTTATTAAAAGAAGGGTTTTAAATTTTTAAGGGGTGATTAAAACAAACTAGAAATAAAATATACAACAGATACTATAGGTGGCCCTCAAAGACTAAAATATTTACTGTCTTGTTATAGAAAAAATGTATTGACTCCTGCTCTAGATCATTTGATATGCTACTGCCAGAGTATCTTTCTAGCAAACCTGTCTATGCAGCTTTCATGCTTAAAATTCTTTTAATGGCTTGCCATCACTTGAAGAATAAGTTCCAAGTGACTTTGTATGATGTGCAACACCTTTTGTCATCTGACATTTGTCTCCCTCACTCGCTTCATCTCTTACCATCTCTTACACTCCCCCCATCTCACCCCTCTGAGCTATGCCTTTCACCAGTACCCAGTTACTTGCTGTTTATGAATTTGCCTGGGCTTTAGATTTACCTCATCCTACCCTTCCTTACCAGAAGCCTAACCCTAAGGCTCAGTTGAGCTGGCATAGTAGAGCTGGGATTTGAACCCAAAGTGACACCCTACATGACCCACATAGTACCCTACACATTGTACTCTGTCTCAGATCACCCTACCACTGTGTGTTAGAATTCCTTATTTGTTTTTCTACATTACCTTCTGGATTATGGGCAGAAGGCAGATATTCTTCTTCAAGGGCAGATATTTAAGAGTGTATGTTAATTTCTCCACAATTCCAAGAACACATTAGACACTCAACAGATGATAAAATGATGGATAAATGAATTTTAAAAATGATGAACACTAGCGATTAGCAGAGAGTTTTCCTAATCACTGGAGACTATAGACTATATGGTTTTGCATAATCTGAACTTCCAGTCTTTAATATGCAATTATGGCAGAGTTCCAGAGTGGTACCCACTCCCAATTAAACATTTCTGCCCTGCCCACATGTTCTCCATTAGAGAAGTGTCAGGAAACCCTAAGGTTCTGTGCCACACAACTGTACAATTTGAAAAGGATTGCTGTAGAATGAATAAGTACAGAGAATAGGGGCACCTGGGTGGCTCAGTCAGTTGAGTGTCTGACTCTTGATTTTGGCTTAGGCCATGATCTCATGGTTCGTGGGGGTTAAGCCCCACACCGGGCTCTGCACTGATGGCATAGAGCCTGCTTGGGATTCTCTCTCTCCCTCTCTCTCTGCCCTTCCTCCACTTGTGTGCATGCTTTCCCTCCCTCAAAATAAATAAATAAACTTTCTAAAAAGTTAAAAAAAAAATAAGTACAGATAATAAATACCTTGTGGCATCCTATCTCCCATCACATCTAGGCCAATGATGAAATCATCATCATCATCAACATTTATTAACCACTTGCTTTGAACGAGGTGCTGGTCTGAGTGTTTTACAGGTCTTCCTTTATTCTTATAATAATGCTTTGAGGTTACTATCCCAATTTTACAAATGTTGAAATTGAAGCATAGAGATGTTAGATTAACTTGCCCAAAGTTTCACACTTAATAAGTAGTGGAGCTGGGATTTAAACCCAAGGAAGTCTGGCTCCAGGGACTATTTCTTTGTATTGATTTTAACCTTAGTTGAATACATGGACTTGGCCATTGTTTTAAGAAGAAGCCACTGGGGTCAGCTAGATCTAGCATAAGTTAACATTCTGTCTTCTAGCCAGCTGGCTTGCAATCCGTGAGCCTTCATTTTTATTTTGGCACATCTGTTTTAGGGAAAGCCTTTCTTCTATTTTCTATTGCTCTACCTTTACACACACTTTCCCATATAAATATGCACAGTACTGGGCACATAATAGGTGCTCAGTAAGCACTGTAATCATGACATATGTATTTGCATCTCTAGCTGTGTATGTTTACAGTGTTTATGGCCTGTGCACATGTGTGTCTAGAGACCTAGACCAAAAAGAAAGCTGAAACTAAACTGTTCCTTGCTTTTCAGTTACTCTGTACAAACACTGAACGCTTAGTGGGCCCTCCTAGACTTCATCACATTGAGCTGAAACTCAGGCAGAAGCTAACTCCAGTTTGCATTTGGATGGAGTGTAACGCTAGCCAAAGAATCTCACAAGTAACTCTTCCCCGCATCTAATACCAGGAGGCTCATGTAATATGGACAGATGTACATTCAGCGTTCCTACGTCTGAACCCAAATCCAGAAACAATACCTGTAAGGACACTGCTGATTTCCTTATAGAAAAGAAAAGCCAGATTCTCTAAACTAGGTGCTGGAAGTACGATTACCAAATTGGGGGGAAAGCTGGCTGAAGATTGATCCTTTTCTCTGAGAAAATCTAAATATTGCTGATAGCCCACACTGGCGGAGAAGTCTTGATTTGCCATTCAACACTCTGGCCCAGGGGTGAGCTACAGTCAACATAATATACATAGTTCAGTTAATATAAGCCTTAAAGCATCTAAACAAGACTTTCCTAAAAGTTACGGGATTTTTCAAAGGAATGAAGATGAACATGAAGAATAATATGAAATTAGATATTTTGAAGAAAACACTGATTCCTTTTTAAGGGTGGGAAGTGACTCACATGTGATAATCTATCTACATGGAATCATAGGGAAAGGGCTAATGTCAAGGAGTTTCTGCCTTTTAACCCCTAAGCCTGTCCCTGTTTTCCTTCTATTCGGGGTCTGCCTGATTCATGCTGGTCATTTCTGACCTACCCTACCCCCCTCCTTGGTCAGGAAGGGCAGCCAGGTGGTTCATCAGTTAACACAGAGGGCAGCCCACAGTGGTAGAAGGACAGTAGGGCAAGAGCAACTTAGGTTGGAATTCCTGTTCTGCCACTTAGTATCCATGTGAGCCCTCTTTAACCCCTCCGAACCTTGGTTTTCTCATTACTAAATTAAAACGATTATACCCACCCTACAGAAGAGCAAGAATATGAAGAACATATAGTATCTGTAAAGTGCCTGACATACAATGGATGCTCATACGTCAGCATCTATAATCATACATAGAGATATAATCATAGAGATACATAGATAGAAGGTCATTATATCATACCATCTTCCAGGACATCACAAAATAAGGAGCCTTATTCTCATTTTGAGGAACTAGGGAACAACCTAGGCAGTTGTTCAAAGAGATGAGATAGAAAGGTATGAAGGAAAACATAGTGTGATAGGGAATTAGCCTAAATCCAGGCAAAAGGGGAGAATGCTTATATTCTTCTGACATTTTTTTGCTATTGTTTCTGGTCTGGTAGAAAAGAGAAATGTGTATGCTCTCTATGCTTATACTTCCCAGACAGTTTTGGACAACTTTCCAAAGTGGTGTTGAATAGGAGATGAATTAAGGAGTACTTGGAAGCCTTTGGCCTGGGCAACACAGAGTATTTACAGATGGAAACTTCTCAGAATGGAGGAGAGAATCAAATGGGAAATGCCTCCAGGGTCAATTTGAGAACCACAGTTGTGAATAACGCTATATGTAAAAGTCATAAGCATACGAAATGCAGTTTCCAAGTTTGCAGAGACTATAAAATCTGGGAGCAGGGCAGATAGGGAGAGAAGAAACCAGTTTTAGTTTGGTTTGGCTTGTTTCCTTCGTAGAACTAAAGGAAGTGGGGATAACAAATGTTTTTCCCAGTTGAAAACTATAGGAATAGTAAGTCAGAGGAAAGGGGGCCATCCCAGTAAATACCTGTGTCTCGGGGGGGGGGGGGGGCGGTGAGAAGTATTGAAGGTCAATGCAAAGGTCACAAGAGCATCAGAGGACACAAGATTGTGACAACCAGGTGGCACAAATGAAGCTTAGAGTCCAGCCTTCTCTATTCCCCAAAAGGTTAGGAGGTCTCCAAAGATCCCTCTAGCATTTATTCTTCTTAGAAAAATGGTCCTAGAAAAAGGCAGAGTTCCGATAAAGTGGTTAACATGGTTATATAAATGAGGAAGGCACTGAAAAAACCTGAAGCGAAAATTCTTCCATGTTCTAGGTCACAGCCAGCAAACTCTTCTAGTAAAGGGCCAGATAATAAACGTTTTAGGCTTTGCAGGCCATCCTATCTTTGTCCCAACCATTCATTTCAGCCATTGTACCCTAAGAGCAGTAATAGAAAGCACTTAAATGAGCATGCTGGTGTTCCAATAAAACTCTGTTGACAAAAGCAGGTGGCAGCTGACCAGAGTTTGATCCCTCTCCCAGGCCAAGAGGAAATCAAGTCAGAGTCATTTCATGCATAGCATGACAGTTTGAAATGAATTACCCAGCTAGCAAATAAAACTACAAGTATTAGCAAATTCAAGATTTCATGAGTTTCTGAAGAGAAAGATGTTGAAGAGTTTGGCAGAAAGTACTAGGACAGGGTTAAGAATGTGTGGTCAGGTGGCCTTTCCCATTCCAAGAATATTTTCTATACTTCCACCTGGAGCAGCCCTGAAGCTTCCAGCATCAAATAACTTTTAGTTGGCAATTACATTAAAAACAGCCAAGGTTATAAAAAGTTGCCCTAGCCAAATGGTGATATGAAACTCTTCGTGAACCTCAAATCGGTTCCCCAAAATATCTGTACAAAACAAAACTCTCCCTTGCAAGTCTCTAGGCTACTATAATTTTTGGTTTCAGAAAAAAAAAGTTCTTGCTCACAGAGGAGGTCTTCTCACAGCATTCTTTTTTTCCTCCAGCTTCAAGCTATTTAAAATCTAGAATATTCTTGTGAGTGATTATCCATTTCCCTGAGTAACTACAAACTTTGGCATAAATTACCCCCCAACAAAAATGAGGCCAAACCACATGCCTTCTAGTTATTTAAAATCCAGAATATTCTTGTTAGTTATTGTCCATTTCCCTGAGTAACTACAAACCTTGGCACAAATTACCCCCCACCAAAATGAAGCCAAACCACATGGCTTACTATTAGGCCCCAGTGGATGCCTGGATATGGTCAGTTTTTTTAAGGGTCAAAGTTCACTCCCCATTCCTGATTCCTCCATGCACTAGCTGAGCAAGTTGCTTACCTTCTCTGAGCTTTTGCTTTCTCTCTCAAAAGGGATAAAAATATCAATCTAATAGGATGACATAATAAAATTGTAGAAAACTTATACACTTGTATAATAAGTAACAGCCCCCACTGTCCCTTTGTGCTAGATTTAATTATCCTAATCTAAAAAATTTCTAGGCAGAGAAAAAAAAAACCACCTGCATTTCAGAGTAAGTAAGAATCCTCAGCATCTTTTCCTAAGAGTTTGGAGCTGATGTTCTTTACACAGCTGGCTTTCACTTCATGTATTTCCTTGTAGACTCACTTTTTACCAAATCTCATTCTTTTACTCATTATTTATATACTTTTTTTTTTTTTGCAACTGCAGGATTCTGGCTTTTTTTTAAGCGTTCTAAGATTTCAGCATTTGGTTAATAGTGTTAAAGCAGTTATGAAAATAAGTAGTTGTACTTATTCAGAAATTTTGGAGTCAAGAATAGAACTGAGATGGTTGCCAACCTGACATGCCATGTGACCTCAGTCTCTGCTCCTCCTTTCCACCCCCAGTGCTACCACCAAGGTAAAGGCATTGTGGCTCACTCCCTGCTCATTCACACACAAAAAAACCCTTGTCCACCCACCTCCACGTGCCTGGTTTTATTCCTTGAAAACTCTACATTTCTTAGTCATTTACCCTTGTCAGAACAGTTCCTCACAGCATCCAAAATACATAGGCTCAGACATGAAGAGTGAATGATAACGGTGATGGTCATGTCAATAACAACAACAACCTGTATTTCCATAGGTTTTAACACATTGGGCAATCATCTGCTTTGTTTTTGTTTTTGTTTTGTTTAATATAATTTATTGTCACATTGGCTAAGATACAACACCCAGTGCTCATCCCAACAGATCATGTGCAATCTTTAAATACCTGAGCGCAGGTAGAATAGTCACAACAATCTTAGGTGCTATAATTCTCCTCATTCTATAGGTAAGGAAACTGTGACATTCAGAAGTAAAGAAATGACTTGCCCAAGGTTACAAAGTGACTAAGGGTAAAGCTGGGGTTGGAACCCAGGCAGCTTGCCTGCAGAGTCTATTCTCTTAACCACTATGCTATATTGTCAGCATGATCATTTTTAGCTCCATTATTCTGAAGTCTCTATCCAGCATGATAGCACTGTGCTAGGGAACTATTGAAGAGAGAACTATGAAAGAGGTAAAAAACTCTCAGCCCTTGAAGTATTAGTTTACCACCTAACTGAAAAAATGAGACCTTGTAGAGTAGAAAAGGTTTTGTAGTACAGCTCAGAACAACTCTGGATGATCAGGAAAGGAAGAAATTCTTGTGGACAGTGGTAACACAAGTGGTAAAACTTGACTCATTCTTAACTGAAAGGGAGAATTTGGAAGGATAGATGGGAGGAGAAAGAGCATGAATTCAGCCCCAAGCTAATGACAAGGAGAGCCAAAGAGGCCATCTTGACTAGAGCAACAAGTTTCTGCTGGGATGTGGGACAGGTTAAGTTTGCAAGGATGAGAGAAAGATACTGTTCTAAAAAGAAAGAATGTACCTATGATTTCCAGCATCCAGTCCTGTGTTGAGACCTAAAATGGGTCTAAGAATGCTTGTTTATCAGAGGTACATGGGTGGCTTGATCTGACTCTAGATATCAGGGTCATGAGTTCATATCAGGGTTATGAGTTCAAGCCCTGCATTGGGCTCTATGCTGGACATGAAGCTTACTTTAAAAAAAAAAAAATTTTTTTTTTTTTTAAATACTTGCTTGTCATGGTGGGAGGCCTGAGATGGTACAGCATCGTGGCCTGTGTTGCCAATGGCTGTTTCTGTGTCCAGACCTTTAAAATTTCCTCTCAAAAAGGAGTTCCAAGATGATAACATAGGTGACTACCACCTGAATCATTTTTTAAAAAATACCAATTTGTTAAATGCATTTGATGTCGAAGCTTATTTATTTTACTTACAAAACCATAAGAATGGGTCTCCTTCCTTTGATTCTTATAAGAATTGTCTGAGGTCAGTATTATCCTCCATTTGCAGAAAGAACTTAGAGGCTCAGAGTTGAAAAGCTTACCCACGACCTCCACATGACTCTGTCTCTCTTGACTGAAATCAGAACCCTTCCTCTCCATAGCAGCTAGACGTAGTTGGTCATGGAGGTCACTTTGAGAGATGGGCCTGCACAAGACCGTAGTGTTCACAGCTAAACCAAGGATTCAGAGGAAGGCATCATGATACCACCCCACTCTCAGAATTGCTAGAAGCTTTCTTTTAGACCCCCAGAGCCGCCTCCTTTTCAAATAAGAGTACTTTCTCACTGACCATTACAAATGCAGAGGAGACAACTTCACTTCAAGGAGCTTGTCCTTGATAGGACTGGCCCATGGACACTTTGTCCATATCCTACTCACAAGGTTGATCAGGGCCATACTTCTGTAACTATAGCAATTATTTTTACTCTCTCAGCTGCTCCTTCATTGCTAGAATGCTTGAGAAGACATTCTGTCACAAAGAAGCTTACAAGGCCACCAGAAAAGCAAATTCCTTTATTTTCTGGCTAACACTATGACCAAAGAAATAAAGCAGTTAAGTTTTAGCTCATTAAACCAAAAGGGAAGTGGGGTATGGGTATGGGAGAAAAGCAGCTAGTATTAATATACCTAATGTGACCACAGGACCATTTTCTATGTAGGCCTTAATTATGCCCCATTTCATGTCCCCTCATTCTCTGATTCCTTAAATTCCAAAACAACCCCAGAGAAATCTTTCTGGTTTTGCTTGGAAAGCAGCACTATGTTTCTGTGCCTGTGCATTCTAAAACAGGCCTGTCAAATCTGAAAACTAAATACAAGCTGACAGAAATCAGCTACTAACAAATTAAGTTAAATTAATAGAGTAGACGCCTGAAATACAAAGAAAACGTTTTTTCCCCAAGAATCTCTCTTTCTAGATGCCAGGCTATCTAAAGAGACTAAAGCTGACCTCATTCTCCACAGCAAGCCCTTTCCTTTGCCTTGTCATGTTTCCTAGAGAGCCCTGCATGGGAACCCTCTGCATAACTACTGCTCCCCCTGGTGGCAGCCTCCAAACCCCCAACAGTCAATGTGAAGGACATATCAAAGACATGATAAATGGAAAAAAAGAATGCTAGACTGAGAATCTCCACTTCAAATTCTGACTCTGCTACCAAATAACTCTGTAGCCCCCCTTTGGCTAAAAGGTTCAGTTTCATGAGTATAAATAATTTGTAAGTATATGCAATAAGTGACAAATTCAGATTTTGTCCCATGTAGGTTTTGTTATCTTCTTTATCTCTATGTGTACATTTTATGGAATAAAAGAACATGCAAATGGTGAATATCAAGGCTTAGGTTCATTCTTTTCCATTCCCACTATTGCCATCCCTTATGGCTTTTAGCCTGGTGTGAAAGCTCTCCTCCTCCTCTTTATCACCTTTGTGGAAATCTTTTCCAAGCTTCAGACTGGCTCAGAAAGCATTATGGCTCACTCAGTAGCACCTGTGCAAAAGCTAACCCCCACCTTAAAAAGTAGGTGGTTCAGACCCACTGTGGTTTACCCTTCCTGCATAAGATCAGGCAGGTACAGTAGTTCTATGGGGGAAAAAATGATCTGAATATGGAGTTCTAATAAATCGGGGGCTGGAGAGAATTGGCCAATAGCATCTCTTCCTTTCTTACAATCTTACCACTCCTGTCCTTCCTTGCATTGAATTCTTCATTCAGAATGTCCAAAGTTACCTATAAAGCATCATTGGAAATACCAAAAGATAGTCTGGAAATTTCTTATATACCTTATTTTTACAATTTCCTCTGAGTAGAAAAACCTACTTCAACTGGGTTTTAGATATTGATAAGCTGAAATGTAGGAAGGTAAAGAGATTTGCCAGTGGTGACTACTTAAGCAGTACCAGGACCAAAATAAAGTTCAGAAGACGTGTCTTCTAGCCTCCTGCTCTGAATGTTCAAGATACCTTTCTGTAGGGAAGAGAGAGAGGGTGCTGGTTTTAAGGAGGCAACTATACCAATGGACTTGGGAATGTAGCAAATTCTAATCCCTACCTTTTGATTGTAGTAAAACTGAATAATGATTGACTAAACTCAGTCATCATGAAATTTGATTAAGCCTGCTTTTATTATTGCTGTTTGGAAATCATTATGGAGGCATACATGTTCCTGGACATCATAAGATTTATATCATAAAGTCAGTCTTTGATTTTCCTTAAAACAGTCTGAATACCTGAAGGGATTTAACAATGATAATATGTGGTGTCTATTAAGATTCCTTTTAGTGACATTATTACATATTATGTGGTTTACCAGAGATCAGAAATTGGATAGTCATCTTTCTCTTATTAGCTTCTCTGAAAGAAACTAACATGTAATTGTTTGACTTAGAGAAAAAGCACTTCACATTTGATGGATGTGTGAATGAATGAGTGGATGAGTTTTACCAGTTTACCATGGTGTCTCTCCCATCCCTCTTGAAGCTTCAGTTCCAGTTCAATGCCACAAAAGCTTGACTGTCCTCAGCGGTAAAGGTGATGGTCTGGAATGGCACTGAATCAAACACAGACCATCCAGAAACTTTCCTTTAGCTGAGGTTTTCTATTTCCTTCCCCATTTTTACCAGAACTGCATAACTAGATTGAAGATTGAAACATGTAAGCCTTGCTTTCCCCCCTTCCTGCCTTTCTCCTGACAGGAAGTAAGAATAAGCAGTGCAATAGGCCCAAGGCCAAAGACAGACTTGAGGGAGCCTGATTCATTGCCAGACAGGTCACCCTCCTCAGAATAACTAAGAGCTGACAAGAGACAGTGCCAAACTGCCAGTCCCATAGAGTCTGGAGAGGACCCAACAGGAGAAATAGTGAAGAAAGAAAAGAATTGTATAGTGGGGAGAACGTGTTGTTGGGGCAGGAGGTCTGACTCCTAGTGTTAATTTCACCACCAAGTCTTGTGAGTTCTTCTGACATTTTCATGTGCTTTTTCCCCCTTTCCTGAAAAATGACCCCTGTTTCCAACTTATCTCCTACAGATGGATGTTAATGTGATATTAGGTAAACAGATCTTTGGGCCTTTTGAAACTAGGGAGGTGGAAATTATCACAAAGATGGAAATGACTGACTATAGGAGGCCACAAGCCACCTCTAAGGCATTTCTGTGTGTTGAATGGTTTACAAACCTAAGGCCCTGGCAGGTCCAGGCCCTGGATCTCTGAGCCTCCTACCCTGTTCTCCTCCCTTCCGTCTGGATCCCCACCTCCATCAACAGATTCCAGTTATCATCAGCCTCACCAAGTCACCAAGACATCAGTTTCAAGTCATCATTAGTCACTAACTGCCATGATGTAGCAGCCAGTTCTTAGAAATGACATAATCCAGAAAAGAAAAAATAGTAGACTGAGACTGGAGTGGGTTTTGAAGCTCATGTTAGACACTCACAATGTGATTCTTATAATTCTTTTCAGAGTAAGCAAAGTGTCTGAACTAGATGGGGGTTATTCTGGAATTCTCTACCATTGCCCTAAAGGGCAGGCTTTGCCTTCATTCTGTTGTGCACCTCCCCTACAGAGGGTCTTTCATTAAATATTATGGGAAATAATTAGATCTGAGTTTTACACCCCCTAATGTTCACAGGCTCTGAAGGTAATAGATGAATGTATGACTACCTAGAATTGAGAGGTATTTAGGCATACAATTTCCTTCAAACATATGCATCAAGATTCTCTCATCAATATTTTTGACTTTTCGCTTCCTCTCACCTCTGAGTCTTTACTCCAGATGCCTTTCTCCATATCTGGAAGCCCTGCCTACTGTTCACCATCCAATAAAGCTCCAGTCCTCCTTTATGATTTTTCCTTTTCCATAAGCCTTTTCCAAATCCATCTGCACCATTCATTCCAACATCCCCTCTTATCCCTGTTGTGGGTGTTCTATGTATTCAGCACACATCTGCTATCTACTCCAACTGGTATTTTTAGATCAAGTAATCAACAAGCTGATTAAGCAATCAAAAGGCTCATTTGGGGTTGCTATCAGAATCACACCAATCATAGTAGCAAGAGAGCCTGGGTTCCTGAGTGTCACTGTGGCTGGTTTGTCTCTGTCTTAAAACACTGTTCTTTCCTGCCTTACCAGTATTAAATGCCAAAAAGGAGCCAACTGACATGACCAGGTCTACATTTCTTTTCTGTTGCTCCAGGATTCTTCTACAGCCAGATGATTCCTTACAGATCCTGGCACCAGTGGAAGCTGATGTGGGTTTCTACACTTGCAATGCCACAAATGCCTTGGGATATGACTCTGTCTCCATTGCCGTCACATTAGCAGGTAACATGAAAATCCTGTGTAGTTTGACTCGCTGCTATGTCGTTATTGAGTAGATACCTACAGTGTGCCAAGCCAGCCCAGGAACACATCCATAAATGAGATTTAGACACTGCCTTCAGAAAGGTTATAAGCTATAGTTATAATTAAATGGAGATGAAGTATAATATGAGGTATAATGAATGAATGAATGAGTGAATGAATGAAATAAGTGCTGTAAATAACCTAAGGGTATGCAAGGACATTTCATCCCATCTGGGAGATGTCAGAGTCAGAATGAATGGACTTTGATAAGTATAGGTGGGTGACATATTCCAGGAAGAAAGAACAACATAAGCAAAGGAGTTGTGTACTAGTAAATAACATGTTAGGGAACATAAGCCATGACCTGTCATTTCTCCTTGTTACACCTGTTGCAAAGAACACTTCAAGACTCATGGGTAGTTGGAATTCTGTGGTCATGGTTTAAAGCAGGAGTGTTCTTCTCTCTGATTCTGTTTTATTTAAACCTCTTGGTGTACTGCACCTGCCAACACTTTCCCTTTATCCATAAAGGTCAGGAAAAACATTCTACACATGTGATGTAAGAACTTGCAATGCAGAACATGATGTCTCCCAAGGTTGTAGTCTTGTCATCATGTACTTTATAAAACCTCATTTACATAGGACACAAATCCTTGCCTGTGAAACTGAAAAAGACCTTAGATACCAACTGTACCAGTGCCCTCATTTCTTAGAGGCCAGGTAAGCTGAGGTCATGCAACCACTCAGCTGGTTGTAGAGATAAGAAGGGAATGAGGCCTCCTAACTCCCAGCTCATTGTTCCCTATCCACCTATCCTACCAAAGGAGGATCTTTTTTCTCAGATCTGGGCCAGGCAGTCTTTTTGGCAGTATGTTGCATGTGTTTGTATTTATTCTTTTCAGTTGCTGCTCCCGTCAGATGATTCAGTAGATGCTAGAAAAGCCAACATCACCCCACACTGACCTCATCGGTCCATGCTGGGATTATGTTGTCACACTGTTCTCCAGTCACACATGCTACTCCCTTGCATATCTGTTTAGCAACAGCATTTCTGCCCCCATGACCTAAGGCTGATCAGAAAAGGGACCTTTAGCAGGAGGCTTTCCAGGGAAGATGAAAGTCAGCAGTGCATAAGGCAAGCTGAGGGGCCCAGGGGTAGATTAAAGACTGATAATTTTAATGCCTATTTTGTGTGTGTGAATAGAATACTTGCTTTTCTCCTAATGTATTCCAGCTACAATCTTTATTCCCCTCTTTATACAGAGTCCAGATGCACAGCACCAATCTCCTAAAATCTCTTCTGCCTTCCACACTCCAGCCTGCCGTAGCAAGGGCACTGCTGACATGCTTCCAATTGTTGGCAAAGAGTGGCTGTTACGGAACTAACTCTCTTGTTTATATTTATCCTGATACGGTTCAGCTCCGTCACAGACTAAATACCCTTTGTTCACCTGAATTTAATACGATTAATGGAAACCTGTCTGGAATTAAGTAAGGCAATTGTAACATCAGACTTGTCTTCAACTCTTTGGAGAAGAGCTATTGGAGGCTGCCAAAGTGTTCAAAGCCAGAAAAGAGAGAGCAGCAAAAGAGGCACTAGGGAATGGAAGGAAAGGATTTGGCCTATGAATTTGATCACAAACACCACACCTAGGACTGTGCCCTTGTACTTCAGTGCTGGGGTTTGTTCAGGTGTGCTCACGAATCCAATAGTCCCGCTAAAAATTAAGGCTCAAAATGTGCATGTGTTGCCTTAAGATTGTATTTGTGTCTTTACCTGGAATTATCTGCTACCCCTGTGCCAATGTCAACACATAGTATTAAGTGGCACACCAGCTACCGTTCTAAGCACACCCTCTGCCAAGTACTGGGGAACAATGAGCAATAAATAAGGCCTGAGTTTTGTGCTCCATAATGCTTACAGACTAGTAAAGGCAATAGATGTATACAGGACTACCTAGAATCGAGAGATAATTATAATTTCCTTCAAATGTATGCAAGATCCTATGTAGCAGCATACAAAACACCACCCAAATATACACTAAATTTAAGGGGGAAATGGATGTCAAGCATTTCTAAATTTGATTACCAATTATACTGCTTATCTTGAACAAAGTATGCAACCTCACTGAGTTTTCATTCTCATCTGTAAAAATGAAATTAATAATATTTTATGGGATTTTGTGAATTAAATAAGATTGTGTATGTGAAAAAGCACCTAGCCCAATGCCAGGCATAGTTCACACTTGATAAATGTTTCCTTTCTCTAGCTCTTCTAAAATGAAATACCTCCTGAAAGCAATTCTAAAATGTGTAAAACATTAGTCCAAGTTTGCTTCTATGTATTTTTCATTATAAGTCTTCATATTGAAACTCTGTGTACAGACTTAGGAACTGATTCAGCTCACTTGCAATTAAATCTTCATGGTAAGGGGCACCTGGGTGGCTCGGTCAGATAAGCCTCCGACTTTAGCTTAGATCATGATCTCACAGTTTGTGGGTGCAAGCCCTGCATTGGGCTCTGTGCTGACAGCTCAGAGCCTGGAGCCTGCTTCAGATTGTGTGTCTCCCTTGCTTTCTTTGCCCCTCCTCCACTCGAACTCTGTCTCTCTCTCTCTTTCTCTCTCTCTCTCTCTCTCTCTCTTTAAAATAAATATTTAAAAAATTTTGTTTAAATCTTCATGGTAAATCTCAGTGCTTATGCACATCTAAAAACATGGCAGGTTGTGTGTGTGTGTGTGTGTGTGTGTGTGTGTGTGTGTGTGTTTTCCTTGACTTCAGTATGAATGTTAGACCAAAAGGGAAAAACATCTTTTTGAGACTCAAGATACTCAGGTGTGTCCACGATTTTGAACTTTGGTCTGGCCAGTGTGCCTGAGTTGACCAGAAATGGGGAAATTTGTTCATAATAATTCACAAGAGCAAACAGAGCCTGACAGTTAAGCTTGAGGGCTCTGTAGCCTCATGGTCTGGATTGGAATCCTGGCTCTGTCGCTTCCTGGCTATATACCCTTGAGCAGCTTCTTTACTCTCTCTGACTTGGCCTCTTCGTTTGTACATGGTGATTAAACTAGCACACGATTCAGTGGGGTTTTGTGAAAATTAAATACATTCATTCATATAAAATGCTGATAATTGTGCCTGGCGTATAGTAAGCACTCAATATTTGTTAGCTATTATTATTGTGAGGATAACACATAAAACAAAAGCCAAGTTGTTTTTACAGTAGGGAAGACTCCTTCTCAGAGACTGGAATGCTCACAAACCCTTTGTAGAGCACCTTGCTCTCAATGTCTCAATGCCAGCTGGGGAAGTTGAATTAGCCATCTGGAAAGGGCTGGCCTTCCTGGATTCAGAGGAAGGGAGACAGCTTGTGGTAAGGAATATTTCACATGGACCACAGGAAAGGGGGCCTGATGAGCTCTCCTTGGCTCACAACCAGACCTCTTCCATTGAGTTGCCCCATCCTCTATAGGGAGTATGCCCCATTTCTGCTTCTCAGATTCATTTTTGGTCCATTGCTACTCTCTACACAATTTTTCTTTAAACACAATTCAGCTTCAGACATGCTATTACAGCCAAATCTTCCTCCTTCTGCCTTATTCGGTCCTATAAAATATTTTCTTCAGTATCCTTTTGCTTTTCTTCAAACCCATCCATTATGTGCTGACTTATCTTTGAGTCTCAGAGATTTGAGACTACTTTGCTTCTCAGTATGGAGATAGCTTCCTGTCAACCTCCCTGGTTCAGAATGGAAGCCCACAGCCATGTAAACACAGGGGCACAAAATTCCTTTCTGTCCTAAAGTGACTTAATTGGATACGTGTTTCACTGCTCAGAATGTAGATGACAGTAGCATACGGTGGATGGGAGGGTAATAGGAGGTAGGGAGGAGTGTAAGATTATCCCCAAAATGTCACATACCTAACTCTTTGAAGTATTTATTACTTTACATGAGGTATAGACAGTTCTGGGTAAAAGGAGAGTTTCTGGTGTGCACAGAGATGGGCACAAAGATTGGAGAACCCTCTTGACTAGTCAGATTCAACATTCAGCCAGGTTACTCAGAAACCAAGCTGAATGGTAAAGCAGAGTTTTGAAGGAAAGCAGTAGTTTCCTGGCAAATTGCTTCAGTCTGGATCAGTGGAGTTTAGCTCTACTTACCAATGCAGATGAGTCCTGTCCAGGTGTAAACCATGGATGAGGTCATAGCCATGAGGGAAACGTGTTTGGTTGTCATTGATTTTATAAGATCACAAAAGAGATACTGTAAGGCCTGCCTGACATCATCACTGGAAAATGGGAAGAAGGTGAGGGATGAGCTTATCTTTCATTGAAAAGAGAGAACACAGATGAGCTCATCTGAAGTTTTCACAGGAAGAGAGAGACAGAAAATATTTCTCCTTTCCTGGCATGCTTTTCTGCTTTTTGATGAGTTGAATAGCTGACACATACTGTGTCTAATAAAGAGATCACAGAAAAGAAAAAGGAAAATAAAAAGGCAGTTGTCCTTGAAATTCTTCTTTCTCTGCCCCCTCCCCATCATGATTTAGTAGCTGCAATAAAAGATGAGCAGTTTTGTAAGGTTTTATAATGTAAGTCATTTTAAATTGGCATTTCTGAATTTTTTTTAGCCAGCAATTCTGTTAACCAGAGAAGGGCTTTTCTTTACAGATGACTAGAGAGGGTTTCGTCACCAGTGGCAAAAACAAAGGGAGGTTTTCTCCAGTGCTCTGGATCGGAGGGAAAGGTAGACAAGTTTGGCTATGTTCCAGATGGTGCTCTGGACCACAGGGTATTGGCTATTGACTAATCCAAGCTGCCATCAAGGGATTTTATTATCTGATATAATCCTGAGTAATCAGCGTCCTTAAGTTTTGTTCTGTATGCACAGATGTGTAGCCTGCCTACTACAGAGCACTAGTCTTTACAGAACTTAGATAAAATGGGCATGAATTTAGCAGGAGAATCCAATTAACCTGCTCTGCTTTTCAGTAGACTAAAGGAAATGAAGTACACACGATCCTGGGGCCCCTGGGTGGCTCAGTCAGTTAAGCGTCAACTCTTGATTTCAGCTCAGTTCATAATCTCACAGTTCATGAGCTGGAGCCCTGCATTGGGCTCCACGCTGACAGCACAGAACCTGCTTGGGATTCTCTCTGTCCTCTCTACCCCTCCCCTGCTCACGTGCTCTCTCAAAATAAACAAACATAAAAAGTACAAATGATCCAAACTAGCCTGTCTCAAATTCTGAAAAAGTGATGCCCACATCTGTGTGAAGGAATGAGGGAAGGATGGGTGGTTGGACAGATAGCAGGATATAGCATAGCCTGGATTAGTTGTTTCTGAGAAACGCTGCAGCATCACATGGTTGTACTAGATGTGGGGTCACTTGTCTAGGATTCTGCAGTGGAACATGCAGAAAAAGCGAGGACAGCACCACTTGCTGCCTTAGTCTTCCAAGAAATCATCGACTCCACCTGAATCATTAGAAGAGGTAAATGTCACACTAACAATGGCAAAAAATATCTTTAGGAAATGGTATTGAAAACAAGAGAGTAGAAGGAAGCCACACAGCCTGGGAATGTTCTGAAAAGGAGTCTGAGCCCTGACCACCACCTTAGGCCCTACAATGTTTATACTAAAGGCACACCAACTAAACAGGATAGCAAGGTCAAAGAAATCCCAATTCCTCTCATTTTTAGTGCCAAATAATTAATAGTCACAATGTTCCCGAATCATCACAAATAGATTAAATTGGGTTAAAACTATTTTTTCAGCTTTATCAAGGTATAATTTATATCACCCATTGTCAGTGTGCTATTCAGTGATTTTTTTTAGCAAATTTTTTTTACTTTTTTTTTTTTTAACATTTATTCATTTTTGAGAGACAGTGAAAAAGCGTGAGCAGGGGAGGGACAGAGAGAGAGGGAGAAACAGAATCTGAAGCAGGCTCCAGGCTCTGAGCTGTCAGCACAGAGCCCAATACAGGGCTTGAACCCCTGAGCCATGAGATAATGACCTGAGCCAAAGTCAGAGCCTTAACCGACTGAGCCACCCAGGCGCCCCATTTTTAGCAAATTTTTAAGTTGTGTAACCATCACTCTGATCCAAGGTTATTGTTTTTTTAAAAAATATTAAATTATTAAATTATTTAAAATTTTTAAAAATGATCCACATACTACACAATTCAGCCATTGACAGTATATAATTCAATGGCTTTTAGTACCTTAAGTTGTACATCTATCACCTTGCTCAAGTTTAGAGCATTTTCATTATACTGAAAATAAAATCCATACCCTTTAACTATCACTCCCTAGTCCCCCCATTTCCTCTAGCTCTATGCAAGCACTGATGTATGTGTCCATCGATGTACCTATTCTGGGAATTTCATATCAATGGATCACACAGTACATGGTCATTTGTTACTTTCACTTAGCATAACGTTTTCAAACGTCATCCACATTGTAACACATATGCTAAATTTTTTATGGTGGAATACTGTTCCATTGTATGAATATACCACATTTTATTCATCAGTTGATGGATATTTGGGTTGTTTTTACTTTTTGTATGTTGTGAATAATGCTGTGTGAACATTCACGTGCAGTGTGGAATTATGTTTTCCTTTCTCTTGGGAGTAGATACCTAAAAGTGGGATAGCTGGTTTATGTGCCACATTTGGATTTAACTTTTTAAGAAATTACCAACTGTGTTCCAAAGTGGCCGAACCATTTTGCATTTCCACCAGCAATGCATGAGAGTTTCAGTTTCTCCACATCCTCGCCAATGCTTGTTATTGTCCATTCTTTTTATTATAACCATGCTCATGAATGAGAATATTTCATTGTGATTTTAATTTCTATTTCTCTCATGATTAATGATGTCAAGTATCTTTTTTGTGCTTACTAGTCATTTATATACCTTCTTTGTTGTAGTGATAACTTTGTCAAAACAACACAAATATATTATCTTACAGTTCTTTGGTCAAAGTCTAGTACAGTCTCACAAGGTAAAATCAAGATGTCAACAGGCTGCATTCATTTCTGAAAGCTCTAGGGGAGATTGCTTTTTGCTTTTTCCTCATTTAGATCGTTAACAATACTTAATTCCTTGCTACCTAGGACTGTGGTTTCTGTTTGTTACTGGCTATGAACAGGGTGCCATTCCCAGATTCTGGAAGCTACTGCATTGCTTGGCATCTAGCCCTCTTCGTCCATCTTCAAAGCTAGAAATGGTGGACTGAGCCCTTCTCATGATGCCTCTCTCTGACACACTTCTCCCTGTTCTGATTTTAAGAGCTCATATGATAGACTGAGCCCACCTAAATACTCTAGAATAATTTCCCTATTTTAAAGTCAGCTGGTTAGCAACCTTAGTTTCCTTTTGCCACACAACATAACATGGACACCAATTCCAAGGATTAGGATGCAGACATCTTTGGGGGGTGGGGGGCATTATTCTGCCTAGCATACCCTGTCTGAAAGGCATAGCTCATTTTCATCTAACTGTTGACATAGAAAAATGCATATAGATAGACCTCCTAATTTTTCCAGATAAGCCAAACCAAAACAGACACAGATCTCCATTTTTAACTAAGCTCAACTAATTCAAACTTTAAAAAAAAATTATTTTGAGGCTAAACATGTCTGTGCTGTGAACATAGCCTGGAGTTTACCAGTACTGTCTGGTTTCTGTATTTTGTTTTCTGTATTCTCTGATCACATGTTACACCACATTTCCCAGTGTTGTCAGAGTATTATGCAAAGCATAATAATTTATTAGATTACACTAACTAAAACCATGTAACAGTTTGGATGAAAGAGAAGCATTTATTTTTTGCTATTACAAAAAAGGAAACTATTGTAATAATGGAATAAATAAGATTCTAGGCAAAGTATTTGCCTCATTTCAAAATTTAGAAACAGATTTAGAACTATAAATCTGTGTCCTTGTTATAAACAGAGGGGTTTTAAACAGATGCACACGTGAGTCTCTTGAAGACCTAAGACTCCTATGAATTTCTTACATGCAAATCAAGAACAGCAGTCCCCACTCCACCACCACTACCAGCTATAAACTCGCCGTACCTGAAATCCTAGCATTTACAAATTTATTCCTTTCTTTGGAAAACCAGAAGACTAGATAGCAAAGAAGTACAGCTTTTGCAGTGGTAGAAAAATAATAGGTGAGAGGAAAGTTTTCCAAAGGACCAGTGATGAGAAAGGGGACAGGGTAAGCAGAGTGGACTGAAAGATCAGATGCCAATCAGGAGGCAGGAGACGGAAGAGGAGGAGACCCCACATGAGAGACAGCAGGACAGGAAGGAGTTAAAAACTCCTGAGCTATAAAATGTGAAAGGTATTTGGAAGGAGAACCAGACTAAGGGGAAAAAATCATGCTTTTCAGTATAACTATTATCTGTAACAAAGCAACTCTTGTTGAAATTGCCAGGTAGCCAGATCCTGAAAAGTTTCTGGCCGGCATGGGATGGTAACTGGTAATAGTCAGTATCCATCATTACTAATTTCAGATGTCTAAGATGTTGGTATTTATAAGGGCTTTTATGAGATCGCACTGATCGTGGTTAACTGTATTTAACTCATGAGTCTCAAATTCTTCAACCGGGAATTCTCACTTCAGAGAGCTTTTGCAGATTTACCTCCAGTGGCCCGTGTGAGAAACCGGTGATACTTACAGAAGTGAGCATTTCTTATGGCATTGTTTGGATAGTCTCATTTATTACAAGACATCATCCATTGATTAAATCTGGGCTGAATACAGTTTGCTTTGTTTTAGATATTGAAAGTATGTGACATTTGTAACACCTCATTGCTGAATACTCTAATCTTTTCATTAGTGGGTGTCACTACCTTCTTCACCTTTCTCCTGAATTGAGATTTTGGGGCCACTGTGGCTATCACAGCTGGCTTCCTGAACTGTACTGCAGGGGTCCCCAGCAAGTCAGCCTAGCATACGCAGTCTCATTTCTCTGCAAGTAGATGCTTTCTGGGGTCTCCAACAAGACCAACCCCGGGGTGACTTTTAAGCTCTCTGTGTCTGTCCAGATGCTGATGGCAGTTTCAGGAGAATCCATCGTATTTAAATTTCTTCTTTTTGTAATTATCCTGAAACCTTCACAGTTTTTCAAAATTGAAACAGTTGAGTTCCTTCTCACTAACAGATTTGATCCTTCTCTTTTTTCTTGTTCATTTCCTCTTTATTTTCTTTAAACTTGCTTTCTTCTTAGTTTACCAGAAGTTCCC
Organism: Panthera uncia; assembly: GCF_023721935.1. Taxonomy (NCBI): domain Eukaryota; kingdom Metazoa; phylum Chordata; class Mammalia; order Carnivora; family Felidae; genus Panthera; species Panthera uncia. The sequence continues at coordinate 42,564,497 of NC_064807.1, forward strand.
AACACCGTCACAGCATTTCCTCCCATTTTGCAGATCTGATGCCGATAATCGCTAACATTTATTCAAACCTCATACTGTGCTAAGGAATCCTTCTAACAGCTTTACATACATTAATGTGTCTATTCTTCTCTGCAGTCATAGAAGTAGAAAACCAAGGCACAAAGAGATTAAATAACTTGCCTAAGGTCACTCTTCAGTGATGGAGTCCAGACACCTGATGTGTGGGCTGCCCCTTCTCGTGCCCATGCCCACTGTAGACATCACTAGTTTATCATGCTTTTTTTTTTTTTTTTTTTTTTTTTTTTGCTGCTCAGTCCTCATGCACATTACCCAGAGTCCATACCTGAATGGTACCCTAGGAGGACTCTGCCAATCGCTAGTTCAGGCTTCAGAATCTCAAACCTATGTGCTGTTGACACATCCGTTCTGGAGCTCTCAGGTAGTCTCTAAACCCACTGCCCACAGTTCCCATTTCTGTCACTGCCCTGTACCACAGTCATCTTCAACATGTCCCATTCTGCCTGGGAATGAACGTACATGCACATTTCCCAGCATAGATTGCCTCCAGCTACACAGTAAGAACCTCAAGTCTTTGAAGTATGATTCACTTTTGATGGCTCACAATAGTAAAGAACCATTTTCAAATGATGTTTGTGACTCATAAGGTTAGGAGAATTGAAAGAAGGACCCATTTGATTCATTCAGTGAGTTAACAGATATTCACTAAGCCTGGATTAATTAGCGCTTGCTAACTACTGTAACAAAAAAAAAAACACAAAAACCCGCAAATATATGATGGCTAAATATGATAGACTGTTTCTTGTTCACATAAAGTCTGAAATAAATCATTGCTCAGGATGGATTTCAAAGGTAGGGCCAAGAAGTGGTATTCTCGCATTCCATCAGCTAGAACTTGGTACCTTGCTCACACCTAACTGCAAAGAGGCTGAGAAGTGACCTAGCTGTGTGACTGAGAAGAAGAAAGGAGTTGGTTAGTAGTAAATCTGCCTCAGCCGGGAGCTTCTAAAATGGAAGGCATCATGCTGTTAAAAACAAAGTTCCTATTAGCAGAGGCCTGGACTTGGGCCCTGAGAAAAAGTTACTCACAATGCTCTCTGTTCTTGGCTGCACTCAAAAAACAAACCTTCCATCTCCTCTGGCTCCTCTCTCAATCACCTTTATACTGGGCCAAAGATATTTTTCAGGCACATATGTTCAGATTTTTTCCCATTGGGTTTTGATTTTACCCAGAGCCACACATGCGGGAAAGAGGCATGAGCCAGAACCTAGGCTACACCCAGGAATGTATTTCTGAGCATTTGCTCCTGGGGCTGCTCATTTATCCATACCTGTCTCTCCATTGCTCATCCTTCAGGGTAAGGACAGTGCCTGGGTGGCCGAACTCCTCTGCTGTAGAGGCATCACAAGGTAGCACACCATTGGATACCGACACACGGGTTTAGCTGTGCCTCACGTTCACCCTGTGACAAGGGCTGCCCTTGCTTATCACTAGTGAGGCTCTATCTCCCCTCTTCCACATGACTTCTAACAGGAACCATGATCCAACAGCTAAGGGGTATGAGATCTGAACTGAGCAAAAACGATTCCTTTCATGCTGCTGTTTCTAGGTCTGACTCTCTCGGACGGGCTTGATTCCTCATATTAGGCCCAGTAAATGGAAACACTTGCCTTTGTTTCCACTTCTTTGTTTCTCTTAGGCATGTATAACTAGGCTTAATCTCCTTCTCTCTCGCTCTTAGTCAGCTGTAAGAGAAATGCATAGATTAAAGGAAAGCCTAATCTATAAACCCTATCAGTTTACATCAGTGAGCGTGAATTTACTCTGCTGGCTGATGCTGACTTGAAGAAGGGAAGAGCTGCCAGCAGCATGTGCCCACCAGCCCGACAGCCCAGGTACCCCTCACACTGCAGAGGCCCTGCCGTCACGGCCCAAGTCCCGTGGGACTTTTCTGTTTTGCCTACTGTGAAAGCCATTCTGAGTACAGCATGCCATGACTTTTGTTTTTGAGCATCGTCTTAGCACAAACATTTAATTTATCATCTCACTCCCTCTGTGCATCTCTAGTCTTTTTTTTTGTTTTAATTAACTTCCATAATTAAAAGTCATACTCAGGGGCGCCTGGGTGGCTCAGTCAGTTGAGCGTCCGACTTCGGCTCAGGTCATGATCTTGCAGTTTGTGAGGTCGAGCCCTGTGTCGGGCTCTGTGCTGACAGCTTAGAGCCTGGAGCCTGCTTCGGATTCTGTGCCCGCTCATGCTCTGTCTCTCTCTGTCTCTCAAAGATGAATAAACATTTAAAAAAATTTTTTTCAAGTCAAACTCATTAATGTGAATATAATCAGACACAAACCTAGGCATGGCATCGCTTAGCAGCACTCACTTATTAGGTCATCATCCAGATGATCTAGAATAGGTTCATGTTGTTGCTGCTGGTGGTGCTGTTGTTGTTGTTGTTGTTGTTGTTAGCTGACCATTAAAATCAAGGTCCAACTTGAAATTTTCAAATAGGAACTAGCAAAGTTCTCTTAAAAGAAATCTTTCCAACTCACCAGAATCAGAGAAATCAGTTACAGAAGAGTGTAATTTGTTGATTTTCAAACCTGGCTGTGTATCAGAATTACCTATGAACTTGTTGAAAATGGAGATTATAGCTTCCATTCCAGGACAGAAAACTTTATCAGAAGTCTGAACTCTGTCACTGGCGAAGCTTCTCCTGTATACTGGAATGCCATGGTTATGCACACTGGATGAATCTGTTTCCTTGGGAACCACGGTGGAGTAAATCAAAGGGGACCTAAAACCATCTCACAGTTGCCTTACTCTTGGGGTAGGGAGAAACTTTGTGTCCCAAGTCAAAGTTGTTGCCCTGTGTGCTGGTTTTAAACCACCTAAGATTCAAATTTAGCAGGTCTGGAATGGGACTCAGTAATATATACAAGCTTTTTCTAATAGATGTAAGAGGTTGATAAACATTATTTTCAGGGGCACCTGGGTGTCTCAGTTGGTTAACCATCTGACTCTTAATTTTAGCTCAGGTCATGATCTCATAGTTCATGGGTTTGAGCCGCATGTGGAGCTCTGTGCTGACAGTGCGGAGGCTGCTTGGGATTCTCTCTCTCTCCTTCTCTGTCTGCCTCTCCTCTGCTCAAGCTCTCTCTCTCTCTCAAAATAAATTGATAAACATTAAAAAGAAAAAAAAGAGAAAGAAACAGTATTTTATAATTACAAATACTTGGGTAACGTGATTTGTCTTAACAATGGATCATGAAGGTAGGGAGAAATGTACAAGTAGCCTCTGCAAATGAGAGCACCTCTAGTGACAGGACAAAAGGCCATTACTTTTGAGCAAAAACTCAATATAATTAATTAAGGGCTGGATTTAATTCAGTGACATTTGAATTTTATAGCTATACACTTGCAGCTATAAAAAAAACTTTATTATTAAAATTCCTATAGGAAAAATAACTTAGTAATTGTAAGCCTGAAACTCTCTGGTCCCTTACCTACTTTTCTCCATTGGCACCGTTGTTTTTATTGCACAGTGAGGCAATTTGTATTATAGCAGGAAGATTATGTTTTTAATAAGTACCCAGGGAGTTCTGAGACAGCCAGTCCACAGACAAGGATTGGAGATTCCGTATAACAAGCACCAGACTTTAGGTCAAAAATCTAGGTTACCCCTACTACCTGCTGCTCTGTGATCTTGGGCAATCCGTGAAGCCTCTCTGAACCTCAATTCTTTGATTACATAAAAAAAGTACTTTACCTGCCTCGGGGTTGTTACGAAAGCAAAAACAAATTCAGACTACACATAGCATACAAAACACACACATATATTCACTTACTAGATATTGATTGAGGACCTACCAATGTGCCCGGATTAGGCAGTAGGAATAAAGAAGAGAACAAGAGTGATGTGATCCCTGCTTTTTGGAGGTTACTTGGTGAGGGATGGGGACAGAGAATACACAAATAAATGATAAATTTGGATATTTCTTTGCTTATGAAGTTGGTGGTAAGAGACATAATGACTGGCCAGGGATAAAGGAATGCCTGATTTAGATGGGGTGGTTAGGAAAGGTCCCAGTAGGAGATATTATTTGCACCTGAGGAACAACTGGAGAAGACAGCCATGCAGAAGTCTGTACCTAGAGACTGTCAGGAAAAGGGAAGACCCCTGGTACATGAGCCAATGTTTTAGGAAGAGAAAGGAGGTCAGTGTGGCCAGAGCAGTGATTGATGGGGAGTGTGGCTCCAGTGAGGTAGGAGAGGTTGACAGTTGGGCCTGAACCCATAGAGGACACGGTTGGTTGTGAAAAGGAGTTTGAAATTTTGTTTTATGCGCACTGATAAAGCACTGGATAATTTAAACTGAAGAGTTACATAATCGGATTCATGTTTGAGAAAGATCACTGTAGCTGTCACAAGAAGAGACTATAGTGACAGGTGGAAGTGAGATCAGTTAGGCTGTGCTGCAGTCCAGCCAGAGAAGGTGACAACATTAGATTATAGCGACAGAGGGGCGGGTTAGGCTTAAGGTATATTTGGAGTTAGAGCAGGGAGCTTTCTGCAGGTAGGGAGGTAAGGAAAATACGCTGGGATTTATTCACTGTCATTCCAGATTATTCCCCTATTATCACCCTGTGTTATTCTTGGAAACCATCATAGTTCAAAGTCACTCATCTGCACTTCAGGTCTTACACGGTCTCGTATATATGGAGTACATACAGGTAAGATAAGGAAAAAGACCCCTAAACAGTCAAAATAAGGATGGAAAGCCTATGCACGTATTCAGACCTTACTCAAGCTTCTGCCTTGGAACATAGTTTTAATGAGCTTAACAACCTATACCCAAAGCACAGTTAAAAGGGAAGAGAAGAAAGAGGACAGCTTGTAACAGGAGGCTGTGTGACAGTGCAGGCAGGAATGATGGATAAATAGATGAGGGAGAAAACATAAAGTATAAAAAACAAGTTAAATGGCATTGTTGAGTTAGGGGTTTCTTCACAGTTAATGAAGGTACAGAAGAGGGAACAACCTTGTAGTGTCCTGCCTATTAAATGGTTAAAACAAAACTAAATCCATTTGGCTTACAAAGAAGTAAGCTTAGGGTACATAAAATATTATTTCATGTGGACCCTTATTTCCCCGAGGTGCTTAATAAATGGTTCTTTTAATTGTATCTTGTGGCCGTGTACACAAAGTGCTGGATTTTTAGCCCCAGCTGATAAAGGCCCATTAAAATGTCACGTACACAGAACCTCTACTTCCGGGAAGGTGGCGCACGTGCACTTGTCCCCACTTTTCTTGTTAAATACAATTAAAATCCATGGCGACTATACATAAAACAAACTGAAGACTCAAAGGTGGAGAGGAAAAAGCAGACTGGCTAGAGACCTTGGGGACTGTGGTACTACACAGTTGTTACCTCCTTGGGTTCTCTTTTTGCCTCCTAACTCCCAAACTCAGAGCTGAAGAAGCCAGCCATCCGCAGATGCAATGGGAACACGAAAAAAATGCCTCAACCGAAGACCTCTCTCTCTAGCCAGAGGACCGGGAAAGGGGTGGCTTAACCAGACAGAAAACTTTTGGGAAGCTCTACTTCAAAACAAAAAACCAGGATTCATTGCCACCCACACCAGCAAAGGCTGAGTGGGGAACCTAGACTTCACCTCATCTGATCTGAAGTGATTGTTCCTCAGTACCCCCATGGATGTGGTGTCAGAAAAGACAAATTTCATCCCCACAGGGTGAAAAGCAGGGTAGAAAGCACATTGGGAACCTGGAATTCTATCCTCACCTTGCGACACCTTCTTTACCCTTTACTCTGGGGTGGTGTTACAGAAGGCCTCTTGGAGAGTCAGGACTTTCACCTACTACCCAACAGCACTAAGGCCCCTCCCACAGTGGAGCCAGGAGAGACCATGTGGGGAGCCAGAAGTCCCACCACTGCTCTGCTCGACACAGGAGTCCCCCATTTGAGTGACAAAGGAGGCAGCTGGAGAATCTGGACCTCTGTTTCCATTGGGTAGTAATAAGGTGGCCCTTCCCTGCTCCCCCACCTTAGTGGTTGCAGAGAAAACCAACTAAAACAGTAGGCTTAAATAAGATCCAGATTTGCATAACGTATGAAAATGTCCAAGTATCAATTAAAAATCACTCGTCATAGCCCAAACCCACTATCACCACTCTTACTCTGCATTCTTATTCAGTTCTAGCATTCTTACTCAGGGCTGGAAGCTCTATCCAGTGAAATAATGCAAGAAAAGGAAATGAAAGGCATACAGATCAGAAAGGAAGAAATAACACTATTTGCAGACAAAATGATCACCTACTTAGAAAATTATAAGAAATCCACCCACAACAAGTCCTGGAACTAACATGTAAGTTTAACAAGGTTACAGTATATACAAAAATCAGCAGTATATCTATGTACTGTCAGTGAACAGTGAAATTGAAAATACAATGTAATGTACCATCCCTCAAAAAAAATCAAAATAATTAGGTATAAATCTAACAAAATGTATATAGAACGTGTGTGTCAGAAACCATAAAACACTGATGGAAGAAGTTAAAAGAGATCTAAATAAATAGACATACAGTGTTCGTGTATTCGAAGATTCAACATAGAATGTCAATTCTCCCCAGATTGATACAGTAGTTTAACGTAAATACTGTCACAATACCAGTAAGAGAAAGTCTTTGCAAACCACGTATCTGACAGAGGACTAATATCTAGAATGTAAAGAACTTGCAAAACTCAACAGAAAATAATATTCCAGTTAGACACTGCTCAAATGATGCAAAGAGACATTTTACCAAAGAGGATATAAAGACAGCAAGAAAGCACGTGAAAAAATATTCAACATCAGTAGCATCAGGGAAATGGGAACTCAAACCACAATGAGATATCACTGCACACCTATCAGAATGGCTAAAATTAAAACTAATGGCAACACCAAATGCTGGCAAGGATGGAGGGAAACTGGATCACTCATACGTTACCGATGGGAATGTGAAATGATATAGCCACTCTGGAAAACAGTTCAGCAGTTTCTTTAAAAACTAAACATGCAACTACCGTATGCCCTAGCAATGGCACTCCTGGGCGTTTATCCCAGATGAATGAAGATTTATGTTCACACAAAGACTTGTACAGAAATATTTATAGCAGCTTTATTTAAATAGACACATCAGGAAACAACCCAGATGTCCTTCAACAAGTGAAGCAAGCACACAACCATGGTACCATTAGAGACCCCATATAATCTCCAAAGAATTATTCTGAGTGGAAAAAAAAATTTTTTTTAAATTAGAGTACTATAGGACTCCATTTTTATAATGTTCTTGAAATGACAAAATTTTAGAAATGGAAAAGAGATTAAGAGTTACCAAAGGATTAAGGCAGGGCTGGGGCAGCATTTGGGCTCCTTTAGTGATGGGAATGTTCTTTAGCTTAACTTATCAATGTCAATGTCCTAGTTATGATACTATAGTTTTATAAGATGTTACTATTGGGGGAATCTAGGTAAAGAGTACACAAGATTGTGTTATCTCTTACAACTGCATGTGAATGTATAATTATCTCAAAGTAAAAAAATTGAAAACAAGAGGCCCTTGGGGCACCTGGGTGGCTCAGTCAGTTAAGCCTCTGACTTTTGACTTTGGCTCAGGTCATGATCTCATAATTCGTGGGATCATGCCCCATATCAGGCTCTGTGCTGACAATGCAGAGTCTACTTGGGATTCTCTCTCTGCCCCTCCCCTACTTGTGCACACGCTGTCTTTCTCTGTCTCAAAATAAATAAATAAACATTTTTTAAAGCATAAAAAATAATAAGCCTTTAAAATAGAATATATACTATCATTTATTAATTTAACGATAAAATGCACAAATCACAAATCATCCCAGCTTGTTAGATACTATTCTCCATCTTCAGATTCTTCAATCTTTGTTCTTTTTCTGACAGTTCTATGGTGGGCGAGCAGGTGGGTGGATGGCTGCTCTATTGTGCAGTTACAGTTTTTTCAAAGGAAAACGTGGTTAGTGGTAAAAGCCTGGGTATGCTAGTTATTCATTGTGGGTCATCCCATGTTTCAAGTGAATGACCCAAGCCCATAGCCACCATTTAGTAAAATCTCACATTCCTTCCCACTTTCAGGAAAGCCACTAGTGAAGACATCACGAGTGACTGTGATCAACACTGAGGAGCCTGCAATCACAGCTGATGTAGGAAGCACCATCAAAACAGTGCAAGGAGTGAATGTGACCATTAACTGCCAAGTTGCAGGTGAGAAATGTATTCATGTGTTAGTTCATCTGTTCAAATATTAATGGAGCCTTGTGCTAGGTCAGGGGATACAAAGATAAATACAGATTCTATTCTCAGGGACTCAGGGCTAGTAGGAAAGCTAAGGAAAGAGCCTCAGTCACCCTGAAAATGGAAAAGGCTACAGAAGTTTAGAGGAGGAAAGATGAATTCTGGCTGGGATGAGGTGGTTTCTTATTTTAGCCTTGCACACTGATAGAATGTGAACATGCAAAGATGGGGGCAAAGAGTGTTCCAAGTGAACAAAAGAGTGTGAAAAATTCATGGAAGTAAGAAAGCCCCAAGACAGAAGCAAACAGTATGTGCTTTGGTCTGGCTGGAGCCCAGAGTACAGAAATGGTGTGTAGGAGCTTAAACTTTAGGAAGGTGGGTTGTAACTACGCCATGGGAGACCCTAAATGCTTGGCCAAGGAGTTCAGAAAAAGGTGGGTGGAAAGTGACATTAAGGAGCCATACTTCCAGAAGACGAAGCCAACAGCAGTGCATAAAATGGATTGAAGATAGGAAATACTGGAACAGAGAGGCCCGTTAAGAAGCTGTCATAGTAGTTGGGGCACCTGGCTGGTTCAGTCAATAGAGCATGTGACTCTATTTCATGGCTGTGAGTTCGAGCCCCACGTTGGGTGGAGAGATTACTTAAAAATAAAATCTTAAAAAAAAAATGCTGTCACAGAAGTTTAGAGAAGAGGTAATGGGGCCTGAACTCAGGGCACTGGTGATAGAAAGGTAAAGGGTAGAGGAACATGAGAGAGATGGCAGAGGTAAGACCAGCAGGAATCTGGAGCTTACTCTCATCAAAAGTGGGTAGGAGTCATTGATGAAAACATCTGGTGCTGTTAGGAGTGGTGATACAGGAATTGCCCTCCAGTTGGCCTTGCAAACCCAGAGGCCTATAGGGAACAGAAAGTCAGAGGAAAGTGGAGGAGTGGTAGACAGTAGGGGGTGGTAGTATGCTCTTTATAAAGATACTTACCTCCGATTAAAAAACAACAGGGGTGCCTGTGGCTCAGTCAGTTAAGTGCCCAACTCTTAATTTTGGCTCAGGTCATGATCTCATGGTTCATAAGTTCAAGCCCCTCATTGGGCTCTGCACTGACAGTGTGGAGCCTGCTTTGGATTCTCTCTCTCCCTCTCTCCCTGCCCCTCCCCTGCTCTCTCTTTCTCTCTCTCTCTCTCTCAATAAATAAACCTAAAAAAAAAAATCCTACAAAACCCAGATGCTGATCCTCCCTTCCTGTGGACCACTACTTGGTGACATCTACCCTAAGGGTTTTCACTGCCACAATGCAGAGAAATGCATTGTACCGGGGCCCAGCTACAGTCCCCTGCTTGTTGTCCTCAGTGGCTGTACCCTTCTGTGGCACACCCAAACCCAGGTTACCCAGTCATGCTCAGTGGACACAGTGGACAGGCATTGGCACCCTGTTCTGGGGCTTTCTCGACCTCCAATCTCTACCCCATTACCAGAGGCTTTACCTCCACTTAGGATTTATGAGCCAGATAGCCCATTTTCATTTTTTTAATATAATTTATTGACAAACTGGTTTCCATACAACAACTACCCTCCTCAATGCCCATCACCCACTTTCCCCTCTCCCCCACCCCCCATCAACCGTCAGTTTGTTCTCAGTATCCAAGAGTTTCTTATGGTTTGCCTCCCTCCCTCTCTGTAACTTTTTTCTTCCCTTCTCCTCCCCCCATGGTCTTTTAAGTTTCTCAAGATCCACCTATGAGTGAAAACATATGGTATCTGTCTTTCTCTACCTGACTTATTTCGCTTAGCATAATACCTTCCAGTCCCATCCATGTTGCTGCAAATGGCCAGATTTCATTCTTTCTCATTGCCAAGTAGTATTCCATTATATATATAAGCCACATCTTCTTTATCCATTTGTCAGTTGATGGACATTTAGGCTCTTTCCATAATTTGGCTATTGTTGAGAGTTATATAGCAGCACTTTCAACACTAGCCAAATTATGGGAAGAGCCTAAATGTCCATCAACTGATGAACGGAGAAAGAAATTGTGATTTACATACACAATGGAGTACTACGTGGCAATGAGAAAGAATGAAATATGGCCCTTTGTAGCAATGTGGATGGAACTGGAGAGTGTTAAGCTAAGTGAAATAAGCCATACAGAGAAAGACAGATACCATATGTTTTCACTCTTATGTGGATCCTGAGAAACTTAACAGAAACCCATGGGGGAGGGGAAAGAAAAAAAAAGAGAGAGAGAGAGGTTAGAGAGGGAGGGAGCCAAAGCATAAGAGACTCTTAAAAACTGAGAACAAACTGAGGGTTGATGAGGGGTGGGAGGGAGGGGAGGGTGGGTGATGGGCATCGAAGAGGGCATCTTTTGGGATGAGCACTGGGTGTTGTATGGAAACCAATTTGACAATAAATTTCGTATATTAAAAAAAAAGTGCTGCTATATAAACACTGGGGTATAAGTGCCCCTATGCATCAGCACTCCTGTATCCCTTGGGTAAATTCCTAGCAGTGCTATTATTGGGTCACAGGGTAGATCTGTTTTTAATATTTTGAGGAACCTCCACAGTTTTCCAGAGCGGCTGCACCAGTTTGCATTCCCACCAACAGTGCAAGAGCAGATAACCCATTTTCAAATAGGTAGGAGGAAGATCTTACTCTAAAGCATTTTGTTTCCAAACAGTGGCCAGGCTGGTTTTCTCTGAAATATTCTGGTAGCTCCAGGAAATCAGAAATATAAATCTCTGTCATCCTACATTAGCTTCTTTTTGTAAAGCTTCCCTTGGCCTGCATGTCCAGCCTCATCAGGAAACCTTCCACAGCCACACCCCTTCAGGCCCTGTAGTCCCAGATGAAGAGTCAGATAAAACCTCTGACAGGGCTGCCCTTTGTGCAGGGACTGCTGGTGCAGGTAAGGCCTTCTGTGCAGAACCATCATTCCTCACCTGGTCACTTCGAGCACATGTCTCAGCGACAGAGCACTGACCGGAGATAAAATGGACCATGCCGGCTCTCTTCTTGATGGGTGAGGTTGGTAGGAGTAGAAGAATGGGGATCAAGGACAGCACAACAAGGAAGTGGGCACTTAAAGGCGACTGAGAGAACCAGAATCCAGGCAAGGAAGTATTCACCATGGGGAACTGGGGGCACTGAAACCAGCTTTGGCCAATTCTTCCATGCCACCTGGTGCCCTGTCTCCCTGACTACATCCAGAGACTCACTCTTGGTGACCTTATCATGAGGTCTCAGGTCACGCCCAGTTTTTGCCTGGCTGGGCACATTACAGTCTTTATTTTTATTTTTATTCATAGAACCGTTTGTGTTCATCATGGTTAACCAAAATGAACCTGTGTATCTCTGTCATTATGCCTTTTGTTAAATAAGATATTTATTCAGAGTGGTGGGAAAAAGACTACTTTTGATTACACAGTTGGTCTGTGAATTTGCTGGACAGAGAAATTACCCTTGAGCTGAGTCTCCGGTCAAAAGTGTTGTGACACTCAAGGGCATTAGGAATGACTTTTACTTTACTAATACAGTGGCTCTGTGGCTTTCTTCGGGTATAATTTATTGGCTATTTTATAGTCTATATTCAGAATATGACATAATTTATGTAGATTAACTTCTGTCCTTACATGTTAGGGTTGTTAGCCATTTCTCATTAAATAACTTTTTGTACATATATGCATTCAATTTGTAAGATGCAGCCTCACAAATTCTTCCCAACGCTTAAACATAAAAAATATTAAGCAGTGAGTATGATGAGCAGTCTTCTTGAAAAGTGATCCAAACCACTGTACTACTCACACACTTTTTCTCTATTTGAGTTCAAAAAACTTGGTAGGAGATAAAGGGTTAGGGGAGGAGGGAGTGTTTCAGTCATTTGGGACTAGCATGTACAAAGGTCCTGAGGTAGAAAGAACAGGCTTCATCTAAAGGCGTAGAATATGGCTGGTATGGCTCTAGTACAGAGAGCAGAAAAGAAAGTAGCACGACATGTGTCTGGAGGGTGGGGGGCAGCAGGCAGGGGCTACCTCTTACATGCTCTCATAGATTATGGTACAATTTGGGATTTTATCCTAAGAGCAAAGGAGGCTTTGCAAGAGCTTAGTGGGTAAAATCATCAGGACTAGTGATATAGAAATAAACAGTTGAGGAATCAGTGATGGGCAGGATATTCATTAGGATAGTCCAGACTCTGATAAGAAGTAGACCCCCAAATGTATAACGGGTCAAACACAATAGAAGCTTATCGTTGTTTAGCTAAGAGTCCAAAGAGTGGCTGCCCCACCCAGTCATTCAGGGTCGTGGGATGCTGGCGGCTCTGTTATTTTCAACATATGCCTTCCAAGGTGTCCCCAGGGGTTATCTCTAACCTGTCAACCAGAACAGGGGAAAAACAAAATGTGGAAGGTGGTTGAGAAGGCTTTTGAGGGCCACACCTAGAACCAGCATGCATTGGCACTTCTCACAGTGCCTCTTTGCCACATGGTCACTCACCGCTACAAAGGATATTGAACTGTGTAGCCTAGAGGGGTACCCAGGAAAAAGAAGAAAACAGGTTTTATGAACAGCTGCCAGTGTCTGCCACCGTCAGTGTGGAGAAGTGTGGAAGGCTGAAAACCTCCTTTCCAGACTTCGGCAGTTCTTTAGAATAATTGCCAAGGCTGCCATTTAAGTTACTGTATCCTTTCCTTTTCTTGCACCAAGCCATCAAAGAAGCTTCTAAAGTGCATCATGTCAAGGAGCACCTTGCAATGGACACCCCATCTCGAGATGCTGACAGGCTGCCAAGGACCAAGCAGCGTTCCAAATGTAACAAGCGGTTAGCAAGAATATCCTGTCTGGGATTTTAAAAAGTATTGTGGCATCACCCTACCTAGCAGCTCTGTGAAGATTAAAGGCACTAATCCTTATAATCATATCAAGTTACAACCCATTATCACCACTTTTATTGATCCTTTCAAGCCACAGGCAGGGCACTGTTTTGTTGATAAGATACGCCACGGAGGAGAAAAAGTAAAAGCAGAGTTTTTTCCCTCTGCTGTTTTAGACAAAAATCATACCAAGGGAGTCCAGAGTGTAGAGCCTGTCCAAGTAACTTGTCAACAACATAGCTTTGTATTTTGCTCTGTGATAGAGTATATTTTCTGTCATTTTTTAGACATTTCTTTCAGTAAAATGTGTGGTCACATCACAACAGCCTAGGAAAAAAAAAAAAAATCTCCCGCAACCTGACCAGCTTCTCAACAAAAAGGGAGCTACCAAAGCCAGCACACATGGGTTCTAGAAACCTCTCCTAAGAATAACCTGGGTGTTATAGTTATAGCAGAAAGGTTAACTCTCAAAGTAGAAAGTAAGGATTTGACAGGGCAGAAACAATAGTGTAGCAATTCTGATCTTCTTTAAAGAGGCAGTCGGGTATGTTGGAAGACAGACGGGGATCTGTGGCATTGAATGTAGGAGTTTGGATCTCCACCCTGCCATTTGTAGGTCACTGATTGGGGTGAGTAGGTCATGGGGTGAGGAGTAGGAAGGGACAGGGGCTCTGTCCCCTTGTAATCATTCAGGGATCCAAACTCTCATCATTTTAGGCAGATTTCTTAATCTCTTTGAAAAATGTGATTATGTTTATAAAACGTTTGGCTTATAGCAAATGTTCACCAAATGTTTGTTTCTCCTCTAGCACGTTCAGGATGTTTTGCACAGTTCCTGACGTTTGCACATTACCCATGTTCAGGTATTCTGAACATTAGGATTAAGCATGTGTATCTGGTACCTTTTCAAGGGACACTGGCTTCAACAATGGCTGGTGATGTTTTCTCAAGTGTCGTCGTCATCTCTTGAGGAGAATAGAGCTCTATGAGGCCTCACTTATTTTCCCTCTTCCTTTCTTCTGTGTTTATAAGATGTCAGAGTCAATCATGAAAAGAACTCAAAAGATTCTAAAGCATCTTTCTGGTGTCATTTTCTGCCTAAGGCCCACAGTCCCAGACAGGAAGCCCCTAAAATGTGACACCAGACACAGCTCCTCCATCAGCAAATTCCCAGCGCGGGTCCATACTTGAGTGAGCCTGACAGAGATTTGCTAATAAATGTATTAAAGATCAATTCCTACATAATTTCTCTTCTTTCGGCACTGCTGTCACCTCTATGGTTTTAGTTGTACAGAGACTGGGGACAACCTCTTTCCACCCTTTGCTATCCGGAATATTTCTATGTCTCCCAAGGCCCCTCCTCCCCTCACCTGAAGAACTGTCCTTTTGGTAAGCACCCTGTCTTGTTCTGGCAAACACCCCGAGATCATGGGGTTACAGGAATAGAAGAAGCTTGCACCCACTTCCTGGGGAAGTGAGGAATGGCTCCAGGTCTCTCTCCCTCCACCTCTTGTTTCTCACCTTCCCTCGCCCTCCCCATTTCCGCTCTCCTCCTACATGTCTCTGCCTCTGTAGGAGGATCACAGGTGCTTGCTTCCAGAGAAGGACGCCCTGCAGGAGCCTTGCTATGGGATTTGTCCTTGTTGTGGAGAGAGCCTCATGAGTGTCGGCACTGGAGACACACACACCACCCCATCAGCACAGTTGTGGGGAGGGTGTTCACTCCCTTCTCCCCCCCCCCCCCCCCCCTCCCCCTCCCTTTGTGAAACTGAAGACCCACTTAGTCCAGCTCTCTTACTCGGCCTCTCTCGCTCTAGAACAGCCTTCATTCCTATTGGGGATTGTGTGCTTGCTGCCCACAGCAGTCCTCGCAAGAACATTCCAGCATACATGCTGTGTGAGCAATTCATAGCGAGGGAAATACTCGCAGAAAATGATTTGTAGCGCCTCGTTTTTCCTTGTGCTTTCAGGAGAGAAATGGCAGGGAATGTTTTCTTCAGCTTACCTTTCAGAGGCCTTCTCTTGAATCCTGTGGATTTTTTTTCCCCCAATGGAAAAACTGAGCTCAGGGTCCAAAGTCCAAGCTGGCATGGCTAAGCATCATGATTCTCTTGCTCTCCCTAGTGGTGCTGCAATGAAAAATCAGCTTCTCTGCCCCTTACCTGCATCTTTTGTCCAGGTATATTCAGAGGCCATGCCGACCTGGTCCTTTTCCTGCATTTGAGCATCAGGCATCACGAGGTATGCCTCTCCCTGATGTGACCTGAAGGATGCGGTATCTAAATCTTCACTCCCTTTCAGCTGCCCTGCCTCCTCTTTCCAGCCAATTTGGTGATCCTTAGTGATTCTCACTCAATTATTGGTGATCTGAATAAAAGAGAAAACCAGAGAGTTATTCCTCTGTTCCTCATAATAGGGAGGGAGGCCCTACAGATCTTGGCCAAACATTTTGACCTTCAGCCACTGCTCTAGGCCCACCTGAGGCAGCAGAGCCACCAGGATACCAGTGAATTCACACAAGGCAGTTCGTCATTAGTGAGGGAGTGTGAGACCTCCTTCCTACCTCCACCCCACTTCCCGCTACTGGAGCTCAGGAGCAGCAAGTGCCCCGGGGTCCATAATTAGGGCTTTTGATCTGGGTGTTACAGAATAGACTGCTGATAAATTCTTCATCAGATTCAAGGACAAGTGACAGGTACACAGGTCTGTATTCTCACCAGTAGGCTGCCCATTAAGGGTAACACTACCCTTGCCCCAAGGGCAGAATCCAGCCCCAACACAGGACAGCACAGGACTAAGGACTGAGCCCTTTGACTCTTCCTGGTTTTGACCCCCCCCCCCCCACCATTAACCAGGATTTGACATTATAAACATAGGCTGGATACATGCCCCAGATTTCTGAGTAAATTTTTTGAGCTGGGCCAACAGGCTAAGTGGTGCAAGAAATGGAGCTTTCTGCCCCCCAAAGCCCTGTGAATTGATGCCACAGATTTTCTGTCTCCCACCTCACTCAGAGCCCAGCCTCCTATGGAGCCTTCTAAGCAGACTATCTCAGAAAGCTCGTCCTGAACCGGGGCTTGCTTACCAGCATGTCAACCATAGGGAAGCTTCCTAAAGAATTAAGCCCATCTCCTTGTCTTAGCCTACTCAGGCTGCTATTACAAAATATCCATAGACTAGGTGGTTTAAGTGTCCAAAATGTATTTCTCACAGTGCCGAAGACTGAGAAGTCTAAGATCATGTGCCAGCCCATCCAGCTCCTGCTGAGAGATCTTTTCCGGGATTGCAGTTAGAGATCTTACTATGTCCAGACATGATGGAGAAAGAGGGCTAGATCTCTGGTCTTTCCTTATAAGGGCACTAATCCCATCGTGATGACTCTACCCTCATGACCTCATCTTAACCTAATTACTTCCAAAGGCCTCCACCTCCAAATACCATCACATTGGAGGTGGTTAGGACTCCAACATTTGAATATGTTGGGAAACACAAATGTTCAATCAATGACACCCCTAGAGGAGGACATAGCCCAACTTCTAAAGGCAGGTACCCTATCCTAACTCCTATACACACTCCCCAACTCTCTCTCACAGACAAGAAACTTGGATTGAAGAGAGAGCACTTTTTTTTTGTCACTCCCTTTTGTCTCTTTCTCTGTGGTGCTACTGACCATAGTTCCATGTTTTCTTGTTCTAAGAAAATACATAGGCTTGGGGCACCTGGGTGGCTCAGCATGTTAAACATCTGACTCTTTTGGCTCAGGTCATGGTCTCAAGGTTTGTGAGATCGAGCCTCACGTTGGGTTCTGTGCTGACAGCTCAGAGCCTGCTTGGGATTCTCCTCTCAAAATAACTAAACCAAGATTTTTTTTAAAAAGAAAAAACATATGCTCCAAAAAATAGAGGCTTGTTTTCTACATGTGGTGTCAATTCTGGTAAGGTTCTGGCACTTTCGTTTGTTTAGTCCATGAACATACTAATATTTTGTAGCTTTTAACTTTTTACTGAAGTGTAATAATAACCTATACAGAAAAGGGTACCTATCATAAAGGTACCAAGCCCACAGAACCAGCCCTCAGGTCAAGACACAGAGAATTACCAGCCACCAGGCCCTACTTCCAGCCCCTCCCCATTCATCCCTTCCTCTCTGAAGAACCATCACCCTGATGGCTAACCACTTAGATTGATGTTATCAGTTTTAGTTTTTCACTTCCAGAGATGAAATCATACAGTGTGTGCTCTTTTGGGTCTAGCTTCGCTTACTCACTGTTAATGTTTGTTTCATGTAGTTGTCAACCGTTCCTTTTCACCGAGGTATAGTTCTGGTTCTTAGGTTTATCGATGCTTTCTGCAAAGAATTTGGGTACTTTCCTTCCACCCTGGCAAGCGCCCTTTACCAGCTACCCGCTTCCTGTTCTGTTAACTGGCCTCTCTCTTCCTGCCTCATCAGTGTGAGTTTTAAAAGGGAAAAGATCTTGAGACCACAGAGAGGTCAGAGATTATTTAGTTTGGCCAAAGGACGGTAGAAGACGCCCAGGCAGCTGCTTCCTGCAGAGTAGCCCCTGGGAGGGCCCGCCGAACCGCCAGAACTGCCTCCGGGGTCACCTGAATGTGTTTAGCTGATAGAGTTTATTGTTTTTTTTCTTCCTAGGTGTGCCCGAAGCCGAAGTCACTTGGTTCAGGAATAAAAGCAAACTGGGTTCCCCTCACCATCTGCACGAGGGCTCCTTGCTGCTCACAGACGTGTCCTCCTCAGATCAGGGCCTCTACTCCTGCAGGGCAGCCAATGTGCACGGAGAGCTGATGGAGAACACACAGCTGCTGATCCTAGGTAAACACCACGAGGCTGGCTGCCCCTGCTGGACCCCATGGGGGTGACTGTCTGACCCACCCTCCACCCCCCTTTTCCCCTGATCCAATTAAATACTTAAAAGCAATGTCCCTTCCCTTCTCTCCACCTTAGGGCCTTCCAGTAGAAAGAACACAGACTTGGGGGCCAGGCAGACATCAGTTTGAACCCTGGCACTTACTCACTGTGTGACCTTGGCTGGCTCACTTAGCCTTACTAAACCTTAAATGCTGGCCTTGACACAGAGACCTGTACAATGAGGATTGCCCATATAGGAGGAGGGGGTTGTCAGCTAGAGCTACAGAAGCAAAGCAGTTATTTTTAATTTCTTCCGTGGTCAGGACTTCTTTGAGAATCAAAGGAAAGCGCTAGATTAGCCCCTCCAGAAGAATTCATACATGTAACATTTTTCATATAATTTCGGAAGGTTCCTAGTCCAGCCCACATAAAGTCTACACAGGTACCCCACCACCGCTCCCCCCACCCTGCCCCAGTCTTAGCCCCTTCCACCTGCTAAAACAAAATCCTGCAAACTGGGTAGCTGATAAACAACGGAAATTTATTTCTCATACTTCTAGAGGCTGGAAGTCCAGGATCAGGATGCCAAGAGTGTCAGGTCCTGGTGAAGCCCCTTTCTGGGTTGCAAACTGCTGGCTTCTTGCTGTGTTCTCCCATGGCAGAAGGGACAAGCCAGCTCTCTGGGGTCTCGCTTATAAGGACACCAATTCCAATCATGAGGGCCATACCCCACCCCTCCCAAAGGCCCCATCACCTAATACCATCACCTTGGGGAGTTAGGACTTCACATATGAATTTGAGGGGACACAAACATTCAGACTGTAGCACCCCCCAAAACAGAAGAGCCCCTGGCTAAAAAGTCTAACACAGTTCTTGGCATGACATGGGTATTTAAAAATAACAACCACTGGGACATCGTCCCACATTCCCTGTTGCCCAGTGCTGGCCTCAGCCATGTTGCGAGCAATAACCCCTTTATCCCCTGGACAGGGGACCCTAGGCTAATCTTCCCCATAGGGTCTGGACCTTAGAGGGATGCAGTAAAAAAGCTTATTTTTGTCTTACCTTTTTTTTTTTCTTTAAACAAGCAAATATGAGAGCACTTTTTATTTTTAAAACAAGCAAATTTAAAACTAGCAAATATGCTAGTTTCCTCAAGAGAAAGCTACCCTTCTAAGAAGAAAGAGAAAACTGTGGGAAATATGAATAGTCACACCCCATACATACATACACATACATTATAGACTTCCTTTGGGGAAAAATAATTAAACTTTATACTTGCATTTCCATACCCCCAGTTGATGCTACACCAAAGCTTCGGGGCTCGAGCCCCTGCCCACTCAGATTTCAGAGAGGCCCAGTTGGGTTTTCATCTCACCAGTGGCTACATAAACCTCCAGTCATCTTAGAAAGCCCCAGAAGATCAGCTCCGTGAAGGGTGTCATTTGTTCTGCATTGGGTTTCATCCGGCTGAGCTGCGTGCGAGGCTGGAGCCCGGGGCCCAGGGACTCTTGCCCCACACTGAGCTACGGTGCTTCACTGTGGGTTTTTCCTCCTTAATAAGCTTGCTTGTCGCCTGTGCTGACGGGATGAAAGCCTAGGATGTGTAGCTGCTACTGTGGGTCTGCCAGTGAAGTGTGCTTGTTCCGTGAGCCAGCTCTGGCAGCATCACAACCATAAAACAGCATGGCTGCGAACATGTTGCTGGACGAGCGGAACACCTTCCCGTTTTAATCAAACGTGATGGGGAACAAAATCACTATTTAGACTCTTAAGTTTAGGGCTTTTCTTGATCAGAAGCCTCGGTTTATGAATCGAGGTATTTTTAGTTTTGTAAGTACTTTATGAGCATAGAAATAATGTCTCTTTTTTTATTATTTTAATCGGCCAAAAATTTTTAAACAAGGGACTTCATGTATAAAACTGAGGTTTCAGGGGTACCTGGGTGGCTCAGTCAGTTAAGCTTCCAACTTGGGCTCAGGTCATGATCTCGCATTTCGGGAGTTCGAGCCTCACATCGGGCTCTGTGCTGACAGCTCAGAGCCTCGAGCCTGCTTCCAATTCTGTGTCTCCTTCTCTCTCTGCCCCTCCTCTGCTCGTGCTCTCTCTCTCTCTCTCTCTCTCTCTCTCTCTCTCTCTCTCTCAAAAATAAAGACTTAAAAATATTAAAAACTGAGGTTTCATGCCAATACCTGTGATTAACCTGTAGTGTGGAGACTTGAAGTGTAATGAGACTTTCATTCATTTATCCCTATAGCCATTGAATGAACATTCATTACATGTGGCCTCTAAATTCCATCTCAAGCTATAGGATAAATTTAAGAGGTGACCTCTGCCCTTGGAGAATTTATAGTTTCCCTAGAAAGATCGAATGGACATGCACCAAGGAAGAAAAATTAGATAAAAGCTGTAAGGGCATCAGGAGGGGCTGACACTTGGCCCAAGAAGATCTGATGGTTTTGAAGATGGGATGTAACCTCCCTTTTTGGCTTTTAGTAAATAAGCAAAGGTTTCTTGAGTTAATATTCTGGAAGGAATACTCAGTATTCAATTTCAGTATTCTCAAGAGAGCATTAAAAAGGATGAGAAAAGGAGAGTCTAGGTTAGAGTAAACTGCCACCATCAGTTCCTAAAATCATAGTATTTCAAACTAGGTCTGGGAAATGATGAGATTCCTCATCATTTTATAGACAAGGAAAGTAGGGCTCAGAGGGATTAAGTGACTTGCCCAAGGTAGTGAATGGCAGAGCCACAGCTCAAACAGAGGGTTCCTGAGCCCAAACATGATGTTTTCACCCTATACTATATAAATAGTATTTTAAGTTATATGCAATATGTATGAAGACTTTATCATTTTTAAACTATTTTATATATTTTTTTTTAATAAAATCTCAAGCTCATCATTGTTTTCTATGTGTGACGGTCTTTTGTAGTCAAGGCAGAGTAGACAGGTTTATTTCTGAAGCAGACTCCCGAGCCATTGTGACTTACTTGCCACTCTTAGAAGTATCTGAAAAATGACAGGCACATGATAGGTCCTCACTGAACACCGATGAAATGACCATCACTTGCGAGAGCAATACTCCTGCTTCTCTTTAGATTCCAACAGGTGCTCTAGAGACAAAGGTGGGGTCCGCCCTGGGAGATGTAAGGAGTGGGGAGACAGGATTCTGCTGCTTTGCCTGGAGAATCTCGGGTCATCTCACCACAAGATTCAGTAGGGGCTCATCTTTTTAGTTGTCCAGTGGAAGTGACAGGCAGGCCCCTATATTTCCCATTTTTATCACTTTGGTCTCTAGTTAACTGTGACCACTGATGACTTCAGCCCTTGTAAGATTTTGAAGCACAAATCATCCCTGTTCTGCTTATCTGGTCCTTACCTGGGCATAAAAATCCGACCACAAAGAAGATTAACTTTGTCAACTTCATAAACCTTTTTCTTCATGGGAATAGTCACCCACAGGCTTCTTTTAAATAAGGAATTCCTGTGGTGATGTGTCTGTATCTGTGGGGACAGTAACAAAGTGCTCTAAAGGATGTCGTAAGAGTTGAATGAAAAAAGAAATGAAAACTATTTAACACAGGACTTGGCATATAAATAAATGCTGAAGAAGTGTTGGCTTTTTAAAAGTGCTTTTATAATTTTAATTTGCCTACACATTTATAGGAAGCCAGTGGTACTGTGGTATAAAGTGGTATACAGTAGGAACTCCTAAAAATCAACATACCTGATTCTTATTACTGACCTTATTGTTTTGGGCATCAAATATTAAGCTTGAAATTCAGACTCACCTTGATAGGCACCGGAGGCAATCATAGTAATGCTCACCTCACACGTGGACACACATAGGTGCATGCCCACCTCTCCTTCTCCCCTGAACACAGCCTTCACGCTTTAACCTGTCTGACTCCCCATCTGCCTTCCCACAGATCCTCCCCGAGTCCCCACACAGTTGGAAGACATCAGGGCCTTGCTTTTAGCCACTGGACCGAACCTTCCTTCAGTGCTGACATCTCCTCTGGGAGCACAGCTGGTCCTGGATCCTGGGAATTCTGCTCTCCTTGGTGAGTCCAATTCTCTGGAACGTTGGGCAGAAATCCAGGGCTGGACAGGATTTATGGATGGGTGACTGCTTGCAGGTGGGAGGGAGGCAGCAGTAGGGGGTAGCCAACAGGAAATCACTAAATTGCCTACAGAATCCAGACTCACCAGTGGAAACTTGGCTGACTTTCCATGTGAGGTGAGCGCAGATCTTAGTCTGGACTCTAGCTTGTCTAGATTCCAACATGGCTCCTTTCTGAATCCTCTTGGGCTGATGCCACAGTCCAGATCCTCTCAATCAGATTGACTCACTCAACAGTAAATAGCAAAGCAGTAAAAATGGCTCCTCCACCCCCCTCTCCCCTTGCCAACCATGCCTCAGTATGCCCCCATGACCCTCTCACAACTAAACTAGAGCTATAATCAGCTTTCAAGAAGAAAAAGCTAGACAATTCTATTTAGGCCAGCCGTCTGTAGGTAGGGTCCAAAACCAACCTAGATGGGCTCCTCCAAAGCAAGTGTTTAAATAACTTTACCAAGTACAACTTCCCTGACACCTGTCATTGGGAACCTTCACCAAGTTATTGCCCATACGGCTGGTGCCCTCTGGTAGCAGAGAAGTATTGCAAAGGCATCCTGCCCTGGGCCCTTCACACCAGAAACATGGAGATGCCACAGGAACCTCTACACTCCAGTCATGACCTCTGGAGATGGTCACGGTGGAAAAGAAGAATTATCTTCCATCAAAGGCCTGGGAAAAAAAACAGGTCTACAAAATGGGGGACATCCTCATGCTAATTCTTTGTGGCCCCAAATGTTGATAATGGTGACTATGGTAATGGTGACTTTGGCTCAAAGTTGAAAGTTTCTCTATTCTCATCCCCACCAATTAGCAAGGAACAGGAAGCCAAAGGGTTCCTAATCATATTGGTGATTGCTTATCAACATGGCCACAGGGACTGATATCTCTAGGATGACAACACAGGAAGATTACCTTCGGTTCTTATCATCTAAAATTAACAAAGAATGCTCATAGCATATGACCACGTGGCAAAAGCTTACAATTTTTTTATTTCTGATCTTACCTTAAGAATAAGACACAGATGCAATGACAAGTAGCCCTGTTTCCTGTAAGTTACACAAGCGTGGCATTGAGCTTTTCTACATCGTGTTGATCAGAATTCATAGAAGTTTCAAATTGCTTTTTTGTTGGCTTATAAATGGTAAATTTGTTCTAAATGTGAGCACAGTAAACTTTTTTTATTTTAGACTCATCACTATAAGAAATTGTCATAACTATTAATCATAGCCCAGTCACTAGCAGAGTGCACAGCAATTGTTTATTTTCAAGTTTCAACAACCTTGGGACACTCAGATGCCAGTCAGCATGCTGGAAAAATTAACCTGCTCATATTTTTCCATGATAGTTTTACTTTCTTTCTCCCTTATTCTGGAATAATATTTTGTCTCATTGTTGTCATTAGCAATAAGAATTTATTGTGCTTTATGCGGCTGCATTCCCTTGCTAGTCTATAGTGCTTTGTTACCTTAGACTGGTATTTAAATCTAACAGTTAAGAGACACCTTAACACCCTAGTTCACATCCAAACTGCTCCATTTGAATGAGACAGTGAGTCAGTAACCATAAAGGCCCTGAATGTAACTTCTTGGGCAACACGGACTCTAGCAGCGAATGTTGATGTCGTGCCAGCACTATAGAAGTAAGAGGGATCTACATGGAATTGTGGAGATGAATTAAGAAATGACGTCAGGTATCAAGACTCTGAAAAGTAGGTCACTTGAAACATACCAGGGCCTAGATCTGTTGGTCAAATTGCTCTTATTTAGACTAGTTCCCATCCCTGGCTCCTCTTGGTGGCCCTTTTAGACCAGAGTGTGTGTTCTGGGTACAAAAATAGGTCAGGGAGGCAATTCTGTGTAGCGCTGCTGAGAACTCTGAATGGCAAACAGTGTCAAAGACTGTTATTAGACTAAGGAAACAGATTTACTGTGTGGGTAATGGGGACAGATCTTTAGAGGGCTTTAAGTAGGAAAATGATATAGTAAAAGTAATATTTGACAGACTTAATCTGATATTCTGTAAGAGTAACCAATAGTGGGAGCAATTCAAGGAAGAAATCCTATTTTGAGAGTAACAGATGTTCTAGACTGGGATGGAAATATGTGGCAAAGATACTGTTAACTGCCCCTGCCACAACCTACACATTTCCAATCAAACATGACATTCTTTTTCATCAGCCCAGGTGCTGCCTTGGAATTCATTTTAACATTCCCACCAAGCATGGTGGCAGTTGCTATATAGGATGAAAGTCATTTGTCAACCCCATTGTATCCAGTAAACGGTGACATTCCTGTATTCAGTGTATGTATTTCTACTATCTATCAGACCGGTTGTCTGCATCAGATTCAGAGAACTTCGTGATTCTGTGGCATACGGACAATAACTCATGGACCTTGATTCTCATGTTTTCATGGCAGAAGGAAAAAAGGGAAATGTGAGGTTTTTCAGAGCCATATATCAGAGCTAACTCTTCTTGGTTAAGACTCAAGTGTTGAGATTCCCAGTGGGTGGGCTATTCCAATAATGACTATTTTAGTTGACAGACACTCTGGCATTGACCCCACTTCAAGCCACTGCTGGAACTTTCAAGAAGGAATGTTGATTGAGCAACATGTGCATGGGCCTATGTGGGACTCACTTTCCATAACTGTAAGTGAAGACTTGGGACCAGTGAGTCTCTGTTGCTCTCACACCCTTTGTTGTATGACACAGACTTAGAAAATGCCCAGTGGAGGCTCAGCCATGCAGAGTGGACCCAACCCAAACAGATTCATTGTCCTAGGCAAGACGGGTGCTGATTTTCTTTGCCCTTATTTTACAGCTGTCCTTTGTGCTGGGAGGCCTGAACTGTGCCAACTGCTGTGTATGGAGGGCAAGGCCCATGCCACCCCTTTTAGTGGTCCAGGTCTGGGTCCTGGGGCTCCAATTTTAGAGCAGCAGCATCTCAGGCCGCCCTGCAGCACCTACACCTTTTGGCAGCCTTCTGTTAAAAATTTTTTTGGTTGCTAAGACTCAAAATTAATATTTCTCACAGTATCATTTATAAGGCATTAGCATTGGTATTTTGCAAAAAAAAAAAAAAAAACTTTTATTGGACTTTCCCTTAGAAGAGCAATATATTTTCATTGTAGAACAATTAAAAATAGAAGCAAAAATAAAAAACTAAAAATTGTCTATAATTGCCTAGCCCAGATAAAACGAGTACAAATATCTTTTTCCAGCCATTAATATACACATCATACATACCTTTTGTCTACAATGAACTCATACTCTATATGCTGCTTGCAACTTTTTTCACTAACTGGTATATAGCAATTATCTTTCCATGTCTCTATGCTTCTATAGTTTTAATTTTGAGGGCTGTTTTGGTAGGAGGTATCATACATTCAACCAACTCTCTAATGTTGAACTTTTAGATTCCTTGCAATCTTTTGCTAATATAAAAACATAGATGTGGTGAATATTCTTATTCTTAAAATGTTTGTGTACACCTCTTGGCATAAATTTCTAGAAGTGGAATTATTATGTCAAAAGTTTTGTATATTTTAGTTTTTGCTCTTTTCAAATTGCCCTCCAAAAAAGCGTTATCTATTTATATGTGCACAGCACAATGTGAGAATTCTCACTTCCCTAAAATATCATCAACAGTATATATGACCAAGAGTTTTTACATTTACCATTTAAATTGGTAAATACACAATAGTATAAAATACAATATGAAAATTATGCCATTTAAAATTTTTATTTACGATGTTTAAAAATTCTTGGTTTTAATGTTTATTAATCATTTGCATTCATTTATGAGTTGCCTGTTCAGGTCCTTTTCCATTGATTGATAGAAATCTATCTTACTTTAATGATTTGTAAGACACAATACATATTTATGTATGTTTGACATATATTTGACATAAAAGTTTTTAACAGCCTTAATGAGAGATAATTGGCATTGGTATAAATAAATACAACACATTTTAAGTCTAAAATTTGATGTTTTGATACACAGATAAATCCATGAAACCATCACTGCTGTCAACATAATGAACATACTCATCATCCCCAAAAGTTACTTTTATAAAATCATGCCTTCACACCTTTGCCCCACCCCTCGTCTACCCCCAGCAACCACTGATCTGCTCTCAGTATAGATCAGATTATATTTCTAGAATGTTTTATAAAAGGACCCATACCGCAGGGAGAATGGCTTCTTTTGCCCAGGGTAATTATTTTGGCATTCATCCATATTGTAACATGCAACAGTGCATCTTTTTGTCAACTAGTGTTCCGTTGTACACATAGACTATAGTTGGTTTAATCGCCCACTTGTTGAGGAACAGAATGGTCATTTCCCATTTCTGGTTGCTACAAGTGAAAATGCTGTAAGTATTCATGTACCCTTCTTTCTGTGGACACACACTTTCATCTTTCTTGATTAAACACCTAAAAGTGAAAGGGCTGCATCATATAGTAGGTGTTTGTTCAACATTTTAAGAAACAGCCAGACTGTTTTTTAAAACAGTTGTACTACTTTACATTCCTGCTGGCAGTATCTGGCATTTCTAGTTTCTACACGTCCTAGGCAACACAGACTACAGTTAGTCTTTAATTTGAGACCTTCTACTGGGTCTGTAGTGGTTTCCCATTGTGGTTTTAATTTGTATTTCCCTAATAGCTAATAATGTTGAGCATCTTTTCTTGTGCTATTTGGCATCCTGATTTCTTCTTTGGTGAAGTGTCTATTCAGTTTTCTTACCTTTTTTTTTTTAATTGGGTTGTTTGTTTATTGAATTTTGAGAGTTCTCCATATACCTTAAAGGCAAGTCTTTTATTAGATATATAATTTTCAAATATCTTGTCCCAGTCAGTGGATGTCCTTATTACTCTTTTAGTGTTTTTCAAAGAGCAGAAGATTTTAATTTTGATGAAGTCCCACCTATTTTTTTTTTTTATTTTATAGATGGTTTTTTTGCAGTTATATTTAAGAAATTTTCCTACTTCAGGGTCCCAAAGATTTTCTTCCATGTTTTCTTCCAGAAGATTTATATCGATATTGTATGGATTTAGGTTTTACAGTTAGGTCTATCATTTCTTTTGAGTTTGTTTTTACCAAGGGTGTGAGGTATATACTGAAGTTCATTCTTATGCATATGGTTACCCAACTTGTTCCACTACCATTTGTTGAAAAGATTATTCTTTCTCCACCCAATTGCCTTGGCACCTTTGTGGAAAATCAGTTGTCATTATATGTGTGGGTATATTTCCAGACCATTCTGTTTCAGTGATATATTTGTCTCTTTACATCAATACCACATTCTACCCAACACCCTATGAATCATGAGGTTTTCCAGTCTGGCTGATAGGAACAGGTGCTATTCTGTACCCTGTGTGAGCCCCAGAAGCTGCTACCTCTAATTCTTTCCCTTTTCCCTGCCTCTGGTAGTTCTTCACAGGCATGCACTGATGTGGATTCTATTGAATATGCAAGGCGGACCTTCTGCAGATTTCTGGAATTCATTTATTCATTCGATCTCCCTCTCTCTTTCTCTCTCTCTCTCTCTCTCTCTCTCTCTCTCTCTCTCTCTCTCTCTTTCCCTCTCCAGTTCTCTCTTCTCTGATAGTCCATTCTGTAAATTCAAGCCACCT
This sequence comes from Panthera uncia, assembly GCF_023721935.1. Classification (NCBI taxonomy): domain Eukaryota; kingdom Metazoa; phylum Chordata; class Mammalia; order Carnivora; family Felidae; genus Panthera; species Panthera uncia. Next base: position 42,592,344 of record NC_064807.1, read on the forward strand.
TGATCTCCTGTGCTTTCAGCTCCCTCTCCTAAACTCAGGAGTCCACTGGGCTACACATAGGTTTTCCTGTGTTGCAGCCTGGAAACCCTCCCCAGCACTGAAGCTGGGGAAACATAGGGCTTACCTTGTTTTATTTCCTATTTCTCAGGGATCAGTGACATTCATTGCCTAATATTCTGAAAACCACTGCTTTATACATTTTGTTCATTTTTTAATATTTTAAGCAGGAAAGTAAATTCATTCTTTTACTCCATTTTGCTCGGAAAGAGGCATACATATATGTGCAAGATATGTGTATATATATATATATGAGTGCTTGTAGATGTATACACACACACACATATATATTATGTGTATGTTTTAAATATTTGCCTAGACTAAGCTGATACCCAAATTTTGCAATCACATTCTAGAAGTATTACATAAGCACTTTTAAGAGATAATGTTTTACAGGTTTGGCAAACTATAGTCTCCAGGCCGAATCTAGGTCACTACCTATTTTTATAAAGTTTTATTGTCACACAGCCACACCCATTTATTTACCTTTGTATTGTCTATGGCTTCTTTCATACCATAATGGCCGAGTCAAATGCTTGTGACAGAAACCATATGGCCTAGAAGACATATGCCATATGCGGTGCCCAAGTCAGAGACAGTCCTCCTGATCTCTCTACTGGAAACTCATGTTAGGCTAGTCCCACAGAGCCAAACAGCACAGCCTTTTCTCATACCTTGTGATTTACCAAGAGAAGAGCGATTTAGGCATTCCAACCTGGGTTTGCAAAGTAAAGTTTTTCCAGGAAAGAAATCATTGTGCCTGGCCGTTCTCCCCAGCCAGGGCTCAAGGGTCACAGCCAACACACGCAGTAGCATCTCAGCAGCGTCAACATGCTCCCCAGGGCCCTGCATGGTAACAGCCCCACCTCTCAGAGCCCTTCCATCCCTGGAGAAGCCAGACAGGGAGGCCAAGGGCCACACACCACAGCCAGGCAGTGGTGTTTTCCTTCTGGCCACCTGAGACAGGTGGCCTGCCCATTTTCTTCTCTGTTCATTTGAAGTGCCCAGAATTGCACAGCCTGGCTGGTATAGATGCAGTTCCTACAAATCCTACCACGTCAACAAGGGAGCTGTAGCTGGAATATATGGGACCCAGGTCTGGAGCCTAAGGTGGAGTTTATATTGTTCTCATACAAACCCCTGAAGGTAGGAGGATGTTTCAGAAAATAGTTGAGTAAATATTAATGTTCGAAGTTGAAAGCCTTGGTAAAGGGCCTGAGAAGGGGCTATCTCAAAGATAGATCAATTTGCTCCTTGAATAAATATTTGATGAGTGCCTATTATGTGCCAGCCACTGTGCTAGGGCCAGGGACACACAGTAAATAAGATAAATCTAGCTCTCATTCATTCAAGAAAAATTTATTGAGCATTTCCTATGCATTAGGCACTAATCTAGATCTGAAGAAACAGTAATGAAGCACATTAACATGTGCCCTCATGTGGTCTGAATTCTAGCAGGGGCACTTCGAGTCTAGTAGGGAAAGTAATTCAAGTAGGAAGACTGTGATCAAAAGAGTAAGAACTGGTGCTTTGGGGACACTTGAGGAGGGGATATTTGCGCTGGGATTGGAAGAGAGGCTGGAAGTTATGAGAGAGCATTCCAGTCAGAGGAGTTCCAGAGCATTTCAAGGCAGAGGAACCAGCAGAGGTTCTAAAGCAAGAAAGCCTAGAGTATTTGAGTAAGTGTCACAGCCATAACTAAGGGCAGAGTGGCCTCAGATGAAGCTAAAGAGAGAGGCAAGAGCAAGTTTCTGGCACTCTGTGAGCCCTGGTAAGACTTTCACACTCTGCACTAAATGCAGTGGGAAGTCTCTGAATGGTTTAAAAGCAGGAGAGAGACATCATCTCATTTGTGTTTTTAAAAGCTTGTTCTGGTTACTGTGAAGGGGATAGGTTCTAGGGAAGAGACTAGATGGAGTCCACCATTCAGGTAGTATTCCAGGTAAGAGATAATGACAGGTGAGAGTAGAGAGCTGGAGAGAATGGAAAGGAGTGAACTAATTCAGGGACATGTAGGACATAACACTGATAGGACATGGCAGATAGGTTAACATGGGAGGTGGGGGTGGGCAATAGTAATCCATACAATTCTCAGTAAAGCTCATGTACCTCCCATGTGATGATGACACATTTCAGACCACTCAAGTCAACATGTTGGAATAAAAGGGAGAGCTACCTAGGTGTGTGACTGCAGAGAGCATTGGTGTGAAGAGAAGGACAGTCAAAGCTTCTGTTACTAAATCCTGGTTCATTTCCTTAACACACCTGTCCAGTTTCCATTCGATGCTGGGCCTTGTGCCCTCTCCCAGCCTTGGAGGATCTCAGAAGCAGTAGGAAAGAGAGAAAAGTCAGCCACATGTGAGAAAATCTCTGAAGAGTTGCAAAAAAAAGCCAGGGGAGTGAGGACCCCTTTCTCTGGTGAAGGAAAATCAGCAGGCTTCAAAGAATTGTTCAAACTCAGTCTTAAATGATGAGTAAAAGCATTCCAAGCACTGAGGCAATAGACACATACCTACTGAGTTCCTTCTGTGTTCTGGGACACCATTGAAGGCACTGGGGATGTAGCAGGGAACAAAATAAAAATCCTTTCTCTCACATAGCTTTCATTGTACTAAGGGAAATAGAAAATAAACACAATGACGTAAATGACACAGTATATTAGAAGGTATGGAAAGTGGAGTATATTAGATAAGTGCTATGGAAAAAAAATAGAGCAAGAAAGATGGAAAGTGCTGATATGGGAACAAGGATGCAATTTTAAATTAGATTGGCAGGAGAAGGCTCACAAAGAAAGTAATCTTTGAGCAAAGACTTGAATGTGAGCTATTGAGCCTTGCATACATCTGGAAGAAAAGAAGAGGGGAGATGAGGGGAGAAAAGGGAAGGAAAGGGGAGAGGAGGGAAAGCTGTGGAAAAGCCAGTGTGGAGTCTTTGAGGCAGGGACATGCCTAGTGTGTTCAAGGAACAACAAAGAGGCTAGTGTGGTGTTGCCGGAATGGAGTCATCGGGGTTGTGTGTGAGAGAGAGAAGATCAGAGACGTAACAAGGCTGAGGGCAAATTGTGTAAGGCCTTGTAAATGGTCATGTTAAAATAACAGTGAGAGAAAAAAACTATAAATGCCCAAATTTATAAACAGACTCAATATCGCATTGAGCATCATGGGCCTTTCCAGGATTAGGCAAGGGCAGGCAGAAGTGATTTCTTTTATTGGAAACCATGCAGCCAGCTGAATGTTATATAGCTGACTCTAGTAAAACAGAGGTTTATCAGGCTGGCTCTGGTACAAGCCAATATTGCTGACTTAATTTGACTCACATGTGTTGGGCACCTGCTACATCTACCTGGCTCTGAGCTGGGCTTCTACAGGCACGTGCCTGGCCATTTCTTTCATCAAGGAAGAGGTTCCCAATTGCACGAGAGTCACTGAGAAGTTAAAAAAAAAAATGTCCTAGGGGCACCTGGGTGGCTCAGCCAGTTAAGCATCCGACTTCGGCTCAGATCATGATCTCATGGCTCATGAGTTTGAGGCCCCGGTTGGGCTTTCTGCTGTCAGTGCAGAGCCTGCTTCAGGATCCTCTGTCTCCCTTCTCCTTGCCCCCACCCCTGCACACGTGCACTCTATCTCAAAAACTAATAAACATTTAAAACCTAAAAAAGTCCTACCTGAGACCAATTAATACAGAATTTCTGGGGGTGGGGGTAGACATCAGTCCTTTTGAAAACTGATTCTCAGAGCTTGAATGGACTTTAAAAGTCACTTCTGCAAACCTTTCTACTCATGTAGAGACTGATATGGGAAAATGGGAGGCTTTATCATTTAGAAAATTTTAAACTGGTATTCAAGCCTCCTTGCTATTCAGACCTACCCTCTACATTTATCCTTCTATCTTATTCCTATCTCAAATGATTCCTCCATTCCAATCAAAATGTTCCCTAGTAATTGCCATGGCTTTGAGCTTTCCTTGCCTGGAATACCCTCCCCTGCCCCTTCATTTCCGACTGTATCCTAGAAGTCTTCAAGGCACAGTTCAAGCTATTCTGTGAAACCTTCTTGCAGTGCTCCAGCCTGAACTGATCTCTCCTGCTGACCTCCTAAGGCATCTACTCCAGACCAGGGTTGGGCAAACTTTTTCTGTAAAGGACCAGATAGGAAGGAAGTACTTTATGCATTGAGAGCCATAAGACGCCTATCGCAAGGACTCAACTCTGAGGTGTAAACAGCCATAGACCATAAGAAACAAATGAGTGTAGCTGTGGTCCAATAAAAGTTGATTTCCAAGTATCCAGACCATAGCTGAATAGTCAACCCCTGCTCTAGACCCCTGATAGGACACTGAGCTTTCCACATTTTCTATTATTAAAGGTATTTCTCATTTGTGTCAGGTCTCCCAACTAGATTCTAGGTCCTGAAGAGAAAAGAGGCTGCCTAAATAGTCTCAGGTGATTTAAAACAGTGTTAGGTAGGGGCACCTGGGTGGCTCAGTTAAGCGTCTGACTTCGGCTCAGGTCATGATCTCATGGTATGTGGGTTTGAGCCCCGCTTCGGGCTCTGTGCTGACAGTTCAGGGCCTAGAGCCTGCTTTGGATTCTGTGTCTCCCTCTCTCTCTGCTCCTCCCTCATTCATGCTCTGCCTCTATCTCTCAAAAATAAATAAAAGTTAAAAAAAAATTTTTTTTAAACAGGGTTAGGTAGCAGGGCCTTGGCTGAGAAAGCCTCTTGAGTCATTTCCATCTCATTTCTATTACAATTATAACTTTATCATCTGTCCCACATACTTCCACCCTCGCCCCACCCTGTACACTTCCTGATTATTCTGGTACAGACTGGATCGAGCACTTCCTGCACCCCATTATGAGGCAATTCACACAGCAACAGTCAGTGAGTACCCTCGGCCACATCTGTTGGGAAACCACTTTTCATATGATTGTTTGGAAAACTAAGATCATCACTGTTTCCTCTCTAAAGATAGTTATGGGAACAGCAAGTTCTGATGGCCAAAAGTTAGGTAAAAAAATTAATCCACAATGGGGGACCGCCCCATCAGAAATTACAGACATGGCAAACAAAAGTGATGCAAAGAAAAAAATAGGAGAGGGCTAGCATACTTAATGAGGAGAAGGATAGAAGAGGAATTTATCCTGACCCTTTTTGAAGAGACATGAGTTGGCATCTGTTTCCTCATTTATATGGAAAGCCTGAGGTTTTATGTCACAAGGAAGATGCTTTTGATTTCCTATAGCTTTGCCCACAAAAAGAATATGCTTTGCTATTAAGAAGAAAGGTCAGCATTTGTGGTTGTTATGGCACATGCTTATGCACTTTTGTCTTTTCTTTTTAATAAAATCCAAAGTAGAGAATAGAGACCCCATAGGGACTGCAGGAAGCTCTGTAGCACATATACTATAAAACTGAATCAGTATTTCAGAGGGCATTTATGAGGAAGCCACAGGAAGGAGCACTGTGGTTCTTTAGATTGGAGTGAACATCCATAAATTTAAAAAGACACCAGAGCATAAGTGACACTTAAAATAGTTGGACACAGAAAGCAAGGCAGTAAATCTCCCTGCCTGGCCACTGTTCCAAGCCACAGCAAGCATCCAGGCACGAGCTTATTTTAAGACTCCAATAGTCAGGAAATGGGGACCTTGAGAAACTTACACTTGCCCCTGCCCTTTCCTGGCACAAGGACACAGTTCGCAGACCCATCTGCCCTCCCCGCCATGTTTAACAGGAATGACGTGAATGAGTCGGATGTCCCAGAAATAGACTGGTATTGAAAGTCCATCAGTGGGAAAATGAGGAACTCTCCACTTTACCTAATAAATCCTTCCTCAACCCCGAACTGGCTTTTGAAAATACTGACTCTGGTTCCATGCCTTCCTGCATCTATGTGGTCTAGAGGCAGTTTTACATCGTGCCCAGAGGCAGATGGTGGAAGGGAAGACAGGATCATGAACCTAAGGCCCCCTGCCTTGGTTCCCATCCTACCTTGTACAGTGAAGAGCACAGGGGTAGTGCCTCAGTTAGAAGACCTGTTACCAAATCCTCAGTTATAAATAATTGTCTTAGTCCATTCAGGCTACTATAACAAATGCTACAGAATGGCAGAAATTTACTTCTCAGTTCTGGAAACAGGAAGGCAAGAATCATGGTGCCTGCGTGGTCATATTCTGGTGAAAACCCTCTTCCTGGTTCATAGCCAGCACCTTCTTGGTGTGTTCTCACAAAGTGGAAGGGGCTAGGGATGGATCTCCGTAGTCTCTTTCATAAGAACACTGACCTTTCCATGAGACTGCCACCCTTATGATTTATACACTCCCGAAGGTCCTCTGTCCTAATACCATCACACTGAGCATTAGGATTTCAGCACATGAATTAGGGAGGGGGGACACTAACATTCAGAACATAGCAATAATGCCCATCTTGCAGAATTAATTATGATAAAGGTTAAGTTAAATCATATCATATGCAACCTGCCCAGTTTAATCTTGGTACAAAGTGGATACTAACATATGTTAATTTCTTGCCTCTATCCTTTGCTTCCCTTTGAATCTATGAACCAAGAAGTCCGTTGTCTTCTTCACTGTGGTCTGGCACAAGTTCTTCCTTATAAGATCAGAGTTTGTTGCCATTTTGAGCATACATCACTGGCTAAAAATCATTCAGGGTTCATTCTATGCCACATGCTGGGTTGGAACAGACAAGCACAATGTACGCCCCCTGACATCCAGAAACTTCTTATCTAGTTAGAACATATCAACACAGAAGGAATGATAAGAAAGCAGTAGAAGTTGACGAGGAGAAAGAATAAAAAGCACTGAATGGTTGCTCTGTGAATTTGGAATAAAAGACCAAGGTTTCAGTTCTCTTTTGAAAGTTCTATTCCCATCTATCCACCTCAGTCCCATGCTCTGTGTTGGTGCCCTTCACATGCACATTGGAGTTTGCACAGCACAGTGGTTAGGAGTGCAGACTTGGTCAGAATGCCTGGCTCGGCTGCATGGTAACAGCTGTATGACCCTGAGCAAGTTCTGGAAGTTCTCTCTGCCTTTGACTGTAAAATGGAGGTAATAACTGCATATACCTCCAGGGCTTTTGAAAGGAGTAAATGATGTAATACGTATAAAGTGCTTACAATGGTGCTTTGGCACACAGTAAATGCTCAGCTAATGCTAGTCATTAGTATCTTGGCAGTACATGCTCTTGCCCCAGCCCTCCTCTTCTTGAAGTGGGAGAACCAAGAAACTTAAGAATGCCCTGGGGATACTGTATTATATACCTGAAAGTTGCTAAAAGAGGAAATCTTAACCCGTCTTCCACAAAACAGAAATGGTAATTATGTGAGGTGATGGAGGGGTTAGCTATGGTGGTAATCATTTTGCAATAAACAAGGGTGTCAAACCAACATGTGTTGTACAACTTAAACAATGTTATATGTCAATTATATCTCGATAAAGCTGGAAAAGGTGGGGGAGTGGGGGGAGAATGCCCTTAGGGGCCAAGTCCTGAAGGCAGAGATAACCTACCTTTCAACTAACTTACCCATTTTATGCTGTTCATTTTTCCTTTATATATTTACTAGCTAATTTATATATTTACTAATTTAACATACTTTTTGGTCAGTTTCCCTCAGACAATTTCAGCCTATCTCAGATAAATTAAGCAAGAAAAAGGGAAGGGCTTTTGCCCACTACTGAAGCAAAAGGATGAAAAGGGTGTGAACTTTGGAACAGGACTTGAACAATGGTTAAGTCACATAACCTTTATGGGCCTTCCTTTCTCATGAGTAAAATGGGTTGATAACCCATCTCTGAGGACCGATTTGAGAGTCAAATGAAATTAAATATGTAAAAAATTTTTGTAAACTCTAAAGTACTCTATGAGCCCTGATCCTGGGGCTAGAGGTAAGGATGGAGGTAAAGGTGGGATTTCTAGAACCCCAAAGAGAAGGCAGAATCTCAGGGATTCTGGACTATTTGTGAAGACCCTAGCTTCCAGCCAAGAGCAGTTTCCTTACCTGTTTCTCTTTGCTACGTACTGGAACGTAGGTTGCATTGTTGTTTTTTTAACCCTTGGGAGACTGTTGCTGATAAAATATATAGAGGACTCAAAGCACCCGAGCTGACTTCATGGAGAAGTGGGACCTGAGCAGCACCAGGACTTACGGGATTAGACAGGCCAAGAAAGGGACACAGATGTGAGTTAGGCATCCCTCATGAGAGACAGGGAGTAGTATAAAGCAGAAGACACAGTCCTATTCTACATCTATGGGCTTGGCCCATGGAGTACAGATGCCTGGACTCACGTGTTGTTTTTTGAGACACAATGGAATGGAATGGAATCAAAACTCAGCCAGGATCTTGTCTCATATCAGTCACCTGTTGCCACTTGTAGGAGGTTGCAATCTTTTATCTTTTTGTGTGTTATGCCTGCTGTGTTCAGGAAAAGTTTGGAAAAGCAGAGTTTGGAAAATATTAGGGAAATCAAGTTTGTTTAGCCTCTTACCAGAATTAGCTTCAGTTTCTTTTGTGAAGCAGAATTATCACCCGGCTTCTGCTTTGTAGTACCTTTTTCTCTCCTGAATAAGAAGTCATTCCCAACACACACACATACTCCTTAACTTCTTGTTACCCATGGATATTGGCCTGAACACTAAAATTTGAGGGCTTCCTTTGACTTTAAGGCTCTTAGAGCTTTAAACAAAAAAAAGCAGCCCATTTAATTGTTCTTTGCTCTTGAAAGGAAAACAAAAAAGAGGAAGGTAGTTTTCTTGAGAGCATCAGTTTTAATGTCGTCTTTTATGTCAAAAAAGTACTTTCTAGATACATAAGAAACTGGGAACACTGGTGCCCTGTGAGGAGAGGAACCATGTAGCTGGGGAAAGGTGAGGGGGAAATGAGAGGGAGAATTTCAACATTCCATTTAGTTACCCTTTAAATTTTGAATCATATGAAGTATTTTGAAGTATATGTATTAACTATTCAAGAATAAATGAATAAAATCTGGGCTGGAAGCCTAGCACAATTCCACAAATATTTCATACACCTCCACTCTATGCCAAGAATTCCACATCTTGGGGCCCTGGGTGGCTCAGTCATTTGAGTGCCTGACTCTTGATTTTGGCTCAGGTCATGATCTCACAGTTTTTGGGATCAAGCCCCACGTCAAGCTTCACACTGACAGCACGGAGCCTGCTTGGGATTCTCTCTTTCCCTCTCTCTCTGCCCCTCCCCCACTCACACTCTTCCTCTGTTTCTCTCTCCCTCTCTCAGATAAAAAAAAAAAGAATTCCACATCTTGATCATCACTCAGCTTATGCTCTAGGTCTCCCATTCTATGGATACACAGGACAAACAACTTGGATAAACTACAGATACACAGGAAAACATCCTCCATTTGCTGGTAGAAAGGAGAGCAAGGCAGTGAGTCAGAATCACATTTCAGCTCCCTTAAAATCCTAATGAGGTTACACACTGGTATAGTTGGGTTCTGGTTTTGTTTCAGTGTTCTCATGGGTCGTCTGAGAGAGAAATTTTGCCAGGATATCCCCATGCTAGGAGCACACCTAGCATTCCTAAATATAGAAGAGGATTTGCACCATCTCTGAAAACCTACTCAGCTAAAAAGAATTTTGTTGACCATTTGCTGTTCCCTATCCACTACAGCCTGTCAGAGCAAATCTTAGAAAGTAGGTTCAGTCCAAAGAGAAGAAATGATGACAATAATAATTGTACTCTTATTCTAGAAACATAAGCTAGTAAGACGTCTGTATCTGTTTAAAAGTTTAAACTCTCTTTTGTCATTCACCTTTACTACTTTATCTCTGAAAGGTACGTAGAAAGACAGGTTTCATTCCAAAATCATCATTCTGTCAAGAACGTTTTTATGTGAAAATCCATTATGATTATGGAATTCTCCATTTCTCTGCGGGCAGTGCCAGCCCAGAAATAATGAGCTCCCTGTGTCTTTTGTTGCCAGGAGATAAGACCAAAAATTCATTCAAGGCCCTTTCTGGAGCATGGCAGGGACCGTCGTGTCTAATGTGTGACTCTTTGAAATGGTATCAACAGAGAGAAGCCGGCACAAGCTTGTCTGTTGTCCTGCCAGCTTCCTGAGCCCAGGAGAAGAATTTAGGCCCAGAAGAAAATGACCACAGTGTTCCTATATGAACAATAAAGACTGCACCCCCTCTTAATTATTTTCCTTGTAATCCTGCTATTCTCAACTTTAATGAACTTTTGCGGTATCTCAGATCCTTGCTCAAAGCCATGCTTCAGGGAGTGACTCATCACAGTTAGCTCTGAATGTAAGTCAGGAACATAGAGAGGGCCTCAAGATTTGGGGGAAGATTCTTCTTCTAAGCACACTGAAATCATTCATAAAATGGTGGAGTTAGAGAGAAAATATGATACAAAGTGAAATTGGAGGCAAAAATAAAACAAAACTTTTGTTTAGAAGTCTTTACAAACTTTTAACTATAAGCTTTTTATATTCAATAAAGCAAAAAACACATCCCATTCCATGACTTTTGAAGGATTTTCCCTCCTTTCTCCACCCAGATTGTCCTCTGAAAATGTCTATTTATCCATTAAACACTACAGACAAAACCTGTAACATAATAACTTTGTTTTACTCAAATGCTGCTATTTTTCCTCAAATCTTTAAAAGTACTTAAAATCTGATGAAACGTATGAGAAATGAAGCTCCAACAACCCCATGTTCTCAACCGTCAGCAATTTTACTGCTTTGGGTGCTGGTGTTTATCAATCCCCCGGTCTTCTAAATCCTAAGGCCTTGGCAGATAGAGAAGGTTTTTCTCCCACACCTGTTGTTCTATTTCTTGATTTGGTATAAGAATTGCTTTTTTCATTACCATACTGTTATTTTGACATAATCTCCATTTCACAAAAAAGTTGGAAGTATAACATAAAGAATTTTTTCTACCTGGTCCGAATGAGTTGACAGCACAATACCCCATCACCCAGTGTACATTTCCTTCACATTGTGGCAGTTGTCCCAATAATGTCCTTAACAGCAAAAGAATCTGTCCCGAATCCCATGCTGCACTTAGTTTTCATGGCTCTTAAGTCTTCTTCAATCTGGAACAGCTCCTCAGGCTCCCTTGACTTTCATGACCTTAACCATTTTGAAGATTATGGGACTGTTATTTTAAAATATGTTCCTCAATTTGGATTTATCTCAGGTTTCCTCATGATTAGATTCAAGTTATGCATCTCTGGCAGAAACATCACAGAAGTGATGCTGAACTCTTCCCATTACACCCGATCACATGATCATGATTGCCATTATACCACTACAGTTCATGTTAATTCCAATCACTTGTTTAAGGTGGTATCTGCCAGGCTTTTTCATTCTAAAGTTTCCCTTTTTGCCCTTGTAATATGTATTTTGTGAAGAGATGCTTTGAGACTATGTTAAATATTCTGTTCCTCATTTAACACTCAATTGATTCATTTACTTATTTATATCTGCATGGACTCACAGATTCCTGTCTTATTGAATGGGCTATAATCTATTGCTAACCTGTTTTACTTTTATGCAAGAAATTTCTCAGATCCAGTCATTTAGAGCCTCTTTAAGGTGATTCCTGTACCCTTTGGTATGTCCATATGAATCTTTGATAATTTCTTACTCTCTGTCTCATCTTGAAATTTACCTGCTCTAGCCTTGGAGAATTGATATTTAGAAACCCAGATCTCTGACCCAGGTCTGTTCATTGCTTTTGGAGTATCACTGCTCTCAGTCCTTCTCAGTGCAGAGAAATGAAAACTGTCTACCTGTCTGTCTATCTATCTATACATATACACACGTGCAAACACATTTGTTTTATTTCTATGTCTGTATATTGGATTCATGAGTCCTTCCTTACATCTCCAACTATTGTCCAACACCACAGTATTTATTCTGTTTTTTACCCTTTCAATATTTGCAATTATCCGTCTCCCACTACCCTTAATGTATATACTTATTTAATCAAACCCTCTCAGTATAATCTATCACCACTGTCTCTACCCCCCACAGTTGTGGTCTTTATCCCACTCAGGGTCTGACACCCCTCACCAAGCCATCACCACAATCCTCAGGTAGATGCCCTCTTCACCCTGCTCAGGCCTAGTGCCCCACTCTGGTCTACCATGACTTCCCACCTCCTCCCTATGAATGCTGCTGCCTTCTTTGGCTTCACCTGGTGGCTTTTAGACTTAATTGTTTAAGAGGGGAAAACGGAAAGAAATGGCTGGTGTAAGAATTTCTGAACAGAAACCAAATTGCTTCCAGGCTTGAAAGCTAGAGGGTAAAACAGGTAGAGAACAAAAGGGGGCTCTGGACAGTACCTTGTCTTTGTATTCTGTGTTGCAGGAAGGATCTGCTTGGCCAGATCACTGGTGACCACCCTCTAAGCCAGGCACTTTTTATAACATCAAGTCTTATGTAGCCAGGGAGTACTAGCATGTTTTATGTTTCTGGATTTGAACAAGAGAATACTATCATTGGTACCTTTTCCAGCCCTGCTCTCTAAGTCTAATTTTTTTATTTTATTTTTTTTTAGAAGCTCTTATCCTGGGGACCATGAGCTTTAAGAGGCTGTAAGCTCCCTAGCATATGTGCAAACCTACTTTTCTCTAATAAAACTTTCTTCAGATTCTCAAAGATATCCATGACCCAGCAACTAATGACTTGCTATACATTAAAAGCTCAAAAATAGATTCAATCTTACTAGTAAATAAATGCAAATAATAATTAGACAATATTAATTAACTATGAGGAGACTGGCAAAGATGAAAAACATTTACAAAATCTGTATTAGTTTCCTATTGCTGCTGTAACAAATTTCCCCAAATTTAGTGGCTTAAAACAACACAAATTTATTCTTTTATGGTTGTAGAGGCCAGAAGTCTGAAATGGGTCTTATTTGGCTAAAATCAAGATCAGCCAGGCTGTGTTCCTTCTGGAGTCTCTATAGGAAAATCCATTTCTTTACCTATTCCAGCACCTAGAAGTTACTTACATCCTTTGGCCCTCTTCCATCTGCAAGGCCAACATCTAGCAACTTCTTCACATCTCTCTCTGACTTTGGCCCACTTCCTTTCCCATTATAAGGACTCTTATGATTACATTGTGCCCACCTGAATAATCCAGGATAATCTTCCCTTTCACGATCCTTTCAAGATCCTTTCTTAATCACATCTGCAAAGCCTCTTTTGCCATGCAAGGTAACATACTCATAGGTTTCAGGGATTAAGATGTGATTATCCTTGGAAGATCATTATTCTGCCTACCAACCACAATATCCAATAATCAGTTGGCATTTACCGTCATCCATTGTTGCCCAAGGCATAAATTAGAATAACATTTCTGGAGGCAATATTTTTTTTTTAATTTTTTTTTCAACGTTTTTTACTTATTTTTGGGACAGAGAGAGACAGAGCATGAACGGGGGAGGGGCAGAGAGAGAGGGAGACACAGAATCGGAAACAGGCTCCAGGCTCCGAGCCATCAGCCCAGAGCCTGACGCGGGGCTCGAACTCACGGACCGCGAGATCGTGACCTGGCTGAAGTCGGACGCTTAACCGACTGCACCACCCAGGCACCCCGAGGCAATATATTTTTAAATGATGCTTATTGATCTAGCAATGCTACCTCAGTAATGTAACCTAAGAGATATCTGGATGCAAAGATTATATATACTAAGAAAGTTATTATACCTTAGTTTATATTAATGGAAAATTGGAAACAACGTAATTATGTATAGAGAATTGATTAAACAAAAGTTCTGATGCATTCACACATAGAATCTTAAGCAGCAATTTAAAAGAAAGATGTAGACCTATATTCATTGATGAGACTGAGATTTATCAACCTATTCAGTGATATATGTGCACATGTATGATTAGAAGAAACAACATTCATATGATTAGGATTGTTTTATTCTTTTTTTTTTTTAATATTTATTTATTTTAGAGAGAGAGCACAAGCGTGGGATGGGCAGAGAGAGGGAGAGAGAAAATCCCAAGCAGGTTCCTTGCTGTTAGCATGGAGCCCGACCCGGGGTTCAGTCTCATAAACTGTGAGATCATGACCTAAGCTGAAATCAAGGGTCAGGTGTTTAACCAACCAAGCCATCCAGGCGCCCCAGGATTATTTTATTCTTATATTTATCTGAACTTCTAACCTATAATGAACATGCACTGGATTTTCTTTAAAACAATTAATTGAGCCTGTTACATAGCAAAGAAGGTATTGAATTCATCTTTAATCTCTTGTGAAAATGGTAGTTGTCTGTAGAGGTAAAAATACATCCTGCACAGGCATTTAGTGGTTTTACTACACTGTGTGGTTCTTAGCATACAGAAACTCTAATGATCTCATACGCTAGACCAGAGTTGGCCCTTCGGCCAAGTCTAGGCTACCACCTATTTGTAATTGAGGTGTTAGTTGGGCACAGCTATGCCCATTTAATTCCCTTTTCATTTATTTATTGTCTGTGGCTGCTTTCAAGTTATAGTGGCAGAGTTGAGTAGTTGTGACAGAGACCATATGGACCACAAAGTCCAAAATATGTATTGTGCAGCCTTTAAAAAAAAAAAATTGCCCACTCTCGCTCTAGACTTTCTTATCAACAATGACAAAAAGATCTTTCTACTGCTTAGTTTTTAAGAAATTATTTTGACAAAGAGATAGCAATGTGTGGGCACCTTATTGTAAACACTTCTCTTTCAGTCCAACCCTGCAAAATCATAATCCAAAAATGCATTTTAGGAGAAAAAAAAGTCTCCTTACTATAGGAAGAGTTATTTCTTTCCCTATTTCCTGGTATTTCCCAGCTTTAGTCTTTAGAAAGCTCTAGGAGCCAAACAGTAGTGGAATGCTAATTGCACCTTTTAACGTGGAGTGTAGGTACCGGGTGAGGTTACTGAATAACAGGCATTACCTATCCCCATGGTACGTGTTTTTGCTCTCCCCAAGCCTGGATCTTTAGCCTTTCATATCTCTACTGTCCTTGGAAGGCCTTTGAGAAGCTCAGTGGGAACATTAGTTCTCACTTCCAGCAGTTGTATAGAGATTAGGCAAATAGCCCTGTTTCCTCTCCCATTCTAGACCCTCTACTTTCACCTGATGTGAGTGCTTGGAGAATAGGAAAGCCCATAAAGAATGAATTCAATCAATAAGTTCTCTGTTCCCAGCAAAGCATCATGCCCTCTGCCTCACTCAGGGCTACTTTGCCTAGAATCCCAAGTTCCCTAAGGAGACTGCATTGGTTTTAGGGTCTCTAAGTCCAGGTGATTCTTTCCAAGGTCAGATTTGCCCCGGGGGTCTGAACTTACCACCTCAACCTTAAATCACCAGGGAGCACACTAAATGTTCCAAGGGAGTCTCTGCACTGTAGAGGACCAAGGCAGATCTGAGAACCAAACGCAACGAGGATTAGAATCCAAAACAAATCAGTATCAGAAATGTACATTGCCAGACAAAAAGCAGGCATTTGGACAGCCACTCTCTGCTCTTTAGATCCGTGTCCCATTTCTGTGATGGCTTTTTCAGTCAGGGTTGTAGGTTTCTGACCTCCTCTTCATAGGACACCTCTATTTCTGGGCCCTTCACAAACTACACACTCTTCCGGCTTGGCTGCCAAAGGCCAGACATCACCTGCCAGAACATATTATGACACCAGCAGAGTTAGCCAGCAGCATTCTTGCAAACACTCACCACCAAATCCCTCCCAACTCTCTCCTTTCTCCCTCCACATGGCTCGCATCCCTGCTTCAGCCCGCCTGCTTAACCCTCCCCTTATTCACCTCAGTCACATTGTTTATTATTTTCTTTACTTTGTTGAGGAGTTTCTGGAGTCTCAAGACCCAGGAGGCTTATGTGGGAATAATAAATTCAGGCAAGGTCTTCATGCTCCCCCAGCAGCCCCACCCCTACCACTCACCCTGGAAATGCTCCCCCAGCAGCCCCACCCCTACCGCTCACCCTGGAATCCCTCGTCAGCAGTTACTCCTTCCTGTGACTTGCCGCTGAACTCTGTGGTGTGCCCCAGTCAGGCCTCTGAGGATACCTGCTATGAATATTAGCCATTCTTCACATCCACTGCTGTTCTGTGGCTTTGGTTCAGCAGAGGAGAACTGAAATGGGGTGTGTACGGGGCTGTGAGCGAAGGCTCTTTTCTTGCGTGTGTGGGTTTTTATTTATTTTGCAAAGACTGGCCCATAAGCGAGCCAAACCTAGGCTGAGTTCACGAAGGCATGTTGGCTCTGAGCTGCTGCTGGCTTTTGTTTTTTTCCCCAGCCTAATCTGGATGTTTTCTAGCTGGCCTCTCCGTTGGCTGGCGTGAGGGGGTGAGGATGGCTATATTCCGCAAGGGAAGAGAATATTCATAGAGTCTGAAACCATCATTTCTCACAGCAGTAGCACCTAGATTATTACAGAGGACTTCTTGAAAGCCCTGAAATATTGTCCCCATTTGGGCCAAATGTGAAATATCAGTCTCATTCCTTACACAATCTAGACTTGGTGGGTGTAACCTTTAAACACACACAGAGAGGGGGGTTCAGACGTGGGACCCTCCTCAAAAGTATGGTATGGCCCAAGCAAGATCCACATTCTGGGCTTCATTAAAAGGCCATCTCATCAGTGGACTGAAACTCCCTTCCTCTGCTCCAGACAGCCTCCAGCCAGGCCTCCTCTGGGGTCACCCCAGTCTTTCCTCCTGCAGGCCTGGTAGCACCTGCCAGCAGCCTGAGGGTAGAGTCAACCAGGGACTTATAAACCCAGAAATTTGAAACTTTAAAAAAATGCTGATGTGTTTTTAAAGGTGCGTTTCATGCCAAGAGCCTGCTGGCAGAGAAGGACACATGGGAACTCTGTGTATTATCCACTTTAGATAGTTTCAATCCCCGTCAACACTAATGTGAATTTAAAGAAATTGGACCAGTTTCCAAACCTCCACCCCCAGGTAGCCCAGTCAACCCTGGATAAGCATGTTGTTCAGCAGTGCCAAACTCTAACTTAGACAATGCAATTATATTTTCATAGCTGAGACTCTGTACGTATGGACATCATAAATGGCAATCACCTTCCTTACCTGTAAGAGAATAATCAGATCCTAAGGTACTGGCTGAGGGCAGTAGCCAAGCAATAACCAAACCATTTTGGAGAAGGCAAGGCTTTAATCAAGTCATAAATCTGGACGGAGCTACTTTTCATGCTGAGAAATATATCAAGTTCTTGTACCAGATGCCCAAGAGCATGGAGACATTAGCATACCCCCTGCCAGTGGAAACCCAAAGCCTGCCCTAGGGATAAAAAGACATTTGGGGAATGGAAAATGGGCTTGTATAGTTCCTTTTCTTCCAGGAATGTTTTAAAGTTAGTTTTCTTTGGGCAAATGTACATGGGAATAGTCTTGGCCTGCTTATTCGACCAGCTTATTGGGAGGTCCCAAAAATCGGAGTGAAAATTAAAGTTGTGTGTCTTCCCCCACAGCCTTCTGGGGTCCAGCTGACAAATGGGGAGTAAGGAACTGAGTTTTTTCCGATATGAATTAATCATGTCTTTCAGCCT
This sequence comes from Panthera uncia, assembly GCF_023721935.1. Lineage (NCBI taxonomy): Eukaryota > Metazoa > Chordata > Mammalia > Carnivora > Felidae > Panthera > Panthera uncia. Next base: position 42,609,986 of record NC_064807.1, read on the forward strand.
ACTGCCTGGTGCCAGTTCCCACCCATTCTATGCTGCTTTAGAGACCATCTCTCAAACTCCAGGGAACACCAAACCTGAAAGGAGCAGCCAGAAAATGTGGCGAGGCAGCCTCTCTGCTCTGGTCCATCACCCCACGGCCTTAGAGTGAGGCCAGTGCGCACCGTATACCACGCGCAGCATGGAGATCCCTCCATAAATTTAAATGGCTGAGCATTTTCCAGTTTTGTAAAATTAAATTAAGGAAAGGACTCCCAGACTGACTCCACCAAGTGCCAAGTTTCATCCCAGCACACATCATTTTTATAGTAAGTTTTAACTCCGTGAAAAATACAGGATTATAATGGAAATGCTGACAGGCCCAGAGCCAGCTCATGAAGTAATAATGCCACGTCTTTAATATTTTTACACAGCACGTCCTAATCTGCCACAGCTTTCTTTGCCTTTAGATAGTGGTTAAATAAATGAAACCCTCCAGAGCACTACTTTTTTCTCCTCCTCTTTTAGACCGTGTCTTCCATTTTCAAACCATTGTTCCTTCTGGGCCTCTTTCAGTCTATTTACAGTTTTTGCTCTATACAATTGGTTTATCAAGCTCAGGTGCCTTTTTCTGAACTATTTGGCTGCCGAGGGAGGAGAGATGGAAGAATTTGCACCCTGAACTCTTGCCTTCTTCTCATGAAGGCTAAGAGCTCATGGAATTCAACTCTGGATATGTGTCTCCCTCAGGTGATGAGCAGCTGACAAATGCCCGAGTTGGCTTCATCCATCCTACAAGGAAGCCCATAAATTGAGCTGCTTGCCTCTCTCTCAGCTGACCAGAAATCCTACTGGTTTCCAGCCCTTCAATTCAATGAAAATATCCACTAAGTAATGACCATCATGAGTTCAGAGCTTCGTTCTAGACAGGTGCCTCAAAGGCAGCCCTATCTCCCCATCTTTAAGGTAAACCGGCATCTTCCAAAGGGGGCAAGGAAGTGGAAGCCAGGGCCACCAGGCCTCCCAGTTTTCTTCCCCCATGTTTTCCTCGTCTGTTGAATCAACCTGTTTCCCTGAGTGGGGCTACTTTAGTTGCAGAAACCAATGTGAAATAGACAAAGATGAAGAAAGTCAGTGAGGTCAATTTGACTTAATCAGGGATGTCAACTAGTGGCAGGTTACAGCTAAACGGACTCCCAGAGGATGCAATTTCATATTTAATTTGATTTTCTTACTGTGCACCTCTCCCTCATTCTAAACTTTTATCACTCTCCAGTTAATGTATTTAAAAAAAAAAAATAGTAGGTGAAACTAGGAGGAAAAACCCTCACACATGTATGAATCACACCTGGCTTTGGCTCAATTTAGAGCCACAGTAGACCTAGGAATGGAGGCCTAAAGGCAATATTTTCTTTCACTGGTTGAAAAGGATTGATAGAGAGAGGCTTTCTGCTGCCAGAACTCTCATTAGCTAGGCAGGCTTCCCAAGCACTGCTTCCTCCTCAGACACCTAACCAACTCAAGACCTGTAATAACGGAGGTCTGAGGAAAGAGAGCACTGTCATTCCCTGCTGATTGACTGTTTCCTGGCGTAGGCGTTGCAGTCGGGAGGACAGAAATGGTCAACGTTCATGTGTCCGGGAGGGAAACAGAAAAGGAGATGCTAGCCCCTGCATGAAACATTGTCAACATCCTCACTGAATCAGAGGGGGCAGGGGAGTGGTTCATTACATGGTCTCTCTGGAGGTGTGGAACACGTTAGCCCCTGATTTTGGTGTCCTTGTAAAATGGCACACAGAGAGATTGCTCACCTTCAAAAAATGATTGATACCTCTTTTACTTTAGCAAATGAGAAATGTCTGTGACAGAAAGGAACCCCTGTTACAAGCCAGGTTTTCTCATTAGCAGTGAAACATGGATAATTATTCACTGGGAACATACACTGTGGGAATTCATGTTAGATTTCTTATTTTGACTATTGCGGTGGGCAAACCTCAGAGACCACTGTGTACGCATAGAGACATGCACATAAATATGTACATAAAAGCACAGAGGCCTGCATCACACGTGTTCTGGGGAGGATACCACTTCTGGATACAAAGTAAGTCTTTAAAGAGAATGAGAAAAGCATTGAAAGACAGATTAGTGATGGAAAAGGCAGATGGCCAGAAATTTTGTTCATTGGCTTTAGTTATAATTAGCTTATTTTGGTCTTGACTTTCCCTTTACCTTTGAAAGCAGACTTCCCTAATACCATTTTCAATGCATGATGAGTAGTCACACTTACTAGAAGTACGTTCTCTCTGGTCACTGTACAGATGTGAAGGAAAACACAATAACCTATATAGCAGGACACTGGCCCTGTAAAGGAAAGAATATTTAGGACTGTCATAGTTAGGATATGCATTCAACAACCTATAACAAAGAGCCAAAATCACAGTCAGCAGGACAGGAGTGTATTTCTATCTCACTTGGCAGTCCAGAGGAAGGCATTCCAAAGATGGTCTGACAACCTACCATGTCATCTAGGGACCCAGACCAAAAAAAAAAAATTTACACTCCTATCACTGGGACATCCAACACCTGGGCCAAGATGATTCACTCCACATACATGAAGGATAGAGGAAGGGGGAACAAGAGCAAGCGCTTTTCTTTTAAAGACATGTCCCAGACAGTGTATGACATCACTTTCCCCCTCATTTCACCGAAGACAATCATATGTCCTATACCTTATTGCAAAGGGGGATGGGAAATGTCTCCCTAACTGAAATTCAGGGGTTCTTTTACTCCAAGGAAAGGACAGTTATGATAGGATCACTAGCACTTTCTGCCATACAGAGCAACTGAACCAAAGTTGTGGGAATCAAGGGTGATAGAAGTACAAATGAAAGTGACCTCTGACTTCAACAGGGCTAAATGAACGAAGGTGAACCTATGAGCAGGAATTTGTAAGTTGGGCAGGTTATAAAGCGTTTGAGGAAGGATCTGAAAGTAGCGGCTGGAACAGTAAATTTTTTTAATGTGTTAAACCCTTACAGAAAAAAACAGAATGAGCAGAATATGTGAAAAGCAACTCTTTGGGGGGCACCTGGGTGACTCAGTCAGTTGAGCATCAGACTTCAGCTCGGGTCATGATCTCACAGTTCGTGGGTTCGAGCCCTGCGTCAGGCTCTGTGCTGACAGCTCGGAGCCTGAAGCCTGCTTCCGATTCTGTGTCTCCCTCCCTCTCTGCCCCTCCCCCGCTCGTGCTCTGTCTCTCTCTGTCTCTCAAAACTAAATTAAAAAAAGAAAAAAAGAAAAGCAACTCTGGACGCTGAGTTGCTCATGCTGATCGATGATTTAGACAACAGAAATATGTTTTTTTTTTTCCTTTTATTATGGGTAATTTTGCATATATGCAAAGTAAACAACACTCATCACCCAGCATCAATAAACATGCAGCCATTTCTGTTTCACTTGTACTTCTACCTCTCCCCCCAATTAATTATTCTTTAAGTGAAATATACATACATTAAAATGCTCAAATCTTAACCGTACATTTTTGACATTTATATTTTTGACAGATACACGTCTAACTATATCCTTGTCTGACATATGTTTTTGAACATGTGATATTTTTTTCAGTTTTCTTTCTCTCTTTGCTTCACTCTGGCAATTATCCATTCCTGCATCATCAATTTCACAAATTTTTTCCTCTAGGATTTAAATTGTATCTAGTGAATTCTTCATAAGATGTATGTTTCATTTCTAGAAGTTCATTTGATTCTTTTTATACCTTCTATTCTTATCTGCATGTTTTCCTTTAAATACTTAACATATTTTTAACATTCTACTTTAATATCCTTGTCTGGTAATTCTATAATCCCTATAATTTCTAGATTTGTTTCCACTGACTGAATTTGTCTTGGTTATGGATCAGATTTCCTGCTTCTAGACTTATCAGTTAACATTTGATTGAGTGCTGGATGGTGTAAATTTTGTGTAAGTAGGTATCTGGATTTTGTCTTCTAGAGATTGTTGGATTTTCTTTTGTTAAACAGTTATTCAATGTTTAATTTTGACTTTCTTTTTAATTTAAGCATTATTAAGACACCTCTAGAGTAGTCTTCATTGTAGCCCCTTCTAGGGTTTCTGTTGAATACTCCAGATGATCAACAAGGATATTCCAATCTGGCTTGTCAGAATTTCAAGGTCTCCCAGCCCTATTTGCGCTTTGGGAACTATTCGACTCACAACTCCTTAGTTGGTCTTTGCTCAGCCTTATAGAGTTATGCATTATATCTTTAATTGAGCAGATTGTCAGGATGAATTTATGCAGATTTCTGGAGCTCTTTTTCTATGTAGCACTCTCATCTCCAAAATTCTCAACAACATCTAGCTGCCTGAGCCTCTTTGAACTGTATTCTTTATCTCATCAATTCATTCAGACTGCTGTGCTCTGCTTGGGATAGTCCTCTGTTATGGGTTGAATTATGTACCCCCAAATGATATTGAGATTCCAAACCCTCTGTACCTATAAGCCTGTAAATGTGACCTTATTTAGAAATAAGGTCTTTGAAGATGATGAAGTTAAGATGAGGTCATTAGAGTGGGTTCTAATCTAATATGACTTACAAAAAGGGGAAATTTAGACACAGAGACACTCAAGAGAAAACTCCATGTGAACATGAAAGCATGGAGTGATGCATCTATAAGCCAAGGAACACCAAAGACTGCCAGCAAACCACAAGAAGCTAGAAGAGAGGGGTAAAACAGATTATTCCTCACAGCCATCAGAAGGAACTAATACGGTTGACACTTTGATCTCAGACTTCTAGCCTCCAAAACTGTGAGACAATAAATTTCCATTTTTTAAGTCACCCAGTTGGTGGTACCTTGTTATGGCAGCCTTAGAAAACTAGTATACTCTTTAAGGCTTTAAGTTTACTGACTCATTCCATCTCCAACTTTCTGTTGGAGCCCATCTGATGAATTTCTTATTTCATGTTTTATACATTTCAGCTCTGAAATTTATCTTTATAGTTTCTACTTCTCCACTGAGATACTTTATGTATTCATTTATTATGAGTGTATTTTCCTTTAAGTCTTTTAACATATTTATAATAGTTGCTTAAAATCATTGTCCACTCACTGAAACATTTGCATCTCACAATTCATGCAATCCTGAGAGAAATTGCTGTTTGAGTATGGGTCACATTTCTTCTTGTCTAATAGTTTTTATTATATACTAAGCATTATAAATGGTATATTGTAGAGACTCTGGATTCTGTTATGTTCCCCAGAAGAGTGTTCATTCTTGTTCTGGTGGACAGTTAACTTTGTTAGACTCAAATTCCAACCTCTGTCTTCCTTGCAGTGAACACCAAGTGAATTTTCTACTCTATTCTTTCAGCTTCTAGCTGCTGTTCTTTTGCTGGGTCCCCTGGGGTTTGTATACTAAGAATTTGGACAGGATTTATGTAGATTTTGAGGTTTATCCCCACCGTGACTCTTCCAGGATTTTTCCCTTAACTTTTCAGCTGTTCTAACAACCCCCAGACTCTGTTCTCTGACATGTCAAGCCACCTCTCTGGGCCACATGAGCTTTGAGGAATTTGCTCAGGTAGCAAGCTACAAGCTGGCAAATCACACTTGTTGCAATTCCTGAATTTCTAGGATAGATTACCCTCCTGTTTCTGTCACTGCTTTTGGTTACTCTTCATTGCTTTCAAAGAGTTGTTTAATGGGGGTTGTCGTGGTTATTGTTTAGATTTTATGATTGCTATTTGCAGGAAGGTTAGTCCAACCAAGTTATTCACCATTACTGGAAGCTAGAATCCCCAGTCAAGTTGTTTGAAGAGTTTTCTGGCTGAGATCTACTCTGTTCTTGTTTTGCTACATTTGAAACATTCCCATTCACCCTCTTTAGTTTTTCATCTTTTTAATAACCCAGATGTTGGTCTGCTTCTAAAGATTGAAGACCCAGAGGTAAATTTTCTCTTAAATTCAATACATGGGTGTGCATAGCATTGAATAGGATATTTTGATCATACACTTTTATTTCTGATTCTATTAACTTGGAAGTTTGATCATTCAAACATGAGTGAGGATGAATTTACCTATTGCCTGAGCAGGGAGTGGAGTGATTGTGGGGAAAATGTTTGTTTATTCAGTTATTTTTGTAAACAAATGAAGCCATTCATTCATTACACAAATTCTTACTAATCACTTATTTTCTAACAACTAGTTTCTGTAATCTCTCTCCTCTCTGGATTTCCATGATATCACATAGTCTCAATTTTTGTCCTCTCATACCATTTCTTCTCAGACTTCTTTAATACCGCCTCATTAGTCTTCAACCACTGAATGCTAGAATTCTCCCACTGTTTTGTCCTGAGGTTTGATCTCTTTTCATTGAAGACTTTCTCCACACACATGTATGAAATTGGTTCCCCAAATTTGTAGCAAATATCAGACTTCCATTTTTATCTCCATCATCTTGATGGATTTTTCTGTACTCTGGTTCCATCACAACCTTTAAATGCTTAAAACTAAACTCATCCATCTCCAGGGGTGGAGATAAGCAATAGCTTCTCTTCCTGACTTACCTTAACCAACTAAGCCACCCAGGCACCCCTCAGTTTACCTTAATCCTCAATAACTTTCATATGTAAAATCTCTTCCATGAACTTTTCATTGGCATAGTTCAGTATCACTACACAATGATCTAAGCCATATAGATTGAATAGTCTATTTTACCCTTGGTACTTGGCTATTGGGGAGCAGGAAGAAGAGTGAGGATGCTGAGTTTGAAATGATGTTGGGAAATCTAGGTACCTTAAAAGGACCTTAAAGGTTATCTAATTCAGTGGTTATTAATTGTGGAATCTTCTTATGCAGAAGCCCAATATATTCGTTTATTATTGAAAAGGAAATAGAATCCCCAGAGCCCCACCTTATGCTGATTTCCTCTCAAAGGCCCCTCCCCAGGTACCTCTGCAGCCCCGTAGGGACCCAGGAAACTATCAATTATAAAACCGTTCACTCAGTCAAAACTCTCATTTACAGATTAGAAAAATGAAACCAGAGAACCCTATTGAAATCTAAGCTTCTAATTGAGAGTCATGAATCTGTGTCAGTGCATTTGAGAGTGACAAAATTGCTTTTCTTTTTAAAACTTTCTACAAAACTGATTTGTATCCTGATAGCTTACAGAATGAGAAGCATTACTAGGAAGACAGCTGCTCCATACAGCTGTCTTCGCTGCTGCTACTCATGAGTCTTTCTCAAGTTGTAAGAACTTCATGTCATGGCAGCCCTGATGCCTGCCCTTAGAAGGAACTCTGCCCCATCTCATCTGCACTGGGAGCACTAGGCTGGAAGGCCCTGGGAGCATGTCCAAGACTCAAGACCCAGATGGGCCAAGAGAGATGTCCTGGCTGCTCACTCTGGCCCCTGATTCCAAGAAGGAGGGAAGATTATAAATGTAAATTGTTATGCAAATGGCCCTCCTATTTAGCTGACTAGGATTCCTGGCTCCCAGAGAAGTAACTTCATCAGCCATAGAAAACAGCCTGAGGCTGCTACTGCTCCTTTTTCTGCTTAAAAACTCTCTCAGAAAATCAATCCTAATGGAGTTGGAAAATGAAGATTAGGCTAAATATGAGAGATTTCCTTGCCAAATATCTCATGTTTCCTCAGAAATAGCAAAGTTCTTACTTATCAACTTAGAATATAGTCAGCCTCACCAGGGCTCTGTCCCCACTGACCAAACATAATGATTCCTGGAACCAGCGTCTTAACCATGTATGACACCTTTTTTTTCCCCCCTTCAAAGCAGATGTGATTGAGACATATATTGGCCTGTTTAGGCAAGTCTGAAAAGCCATACTGGTTTCAAGCTTCACTTTTTAAATCATGCTATTTGACTAAGTAAATGTACAGTATTCCTGCCTTTTATTAGAAAATGAAATCAGCATCTAACTCCAGACTACAGTTGGGACTGAAGAGAGTTCGGTACTGCTGCTCCCAGGAGATCCCCAGTAGACTGATTTCTATACACCTCTCCCCAAGGCCATTTTTACCTCCATTTTATAACAGGAGTATAATGTGAGTACCACAGACTTCATGACATATTAGATGCCTAGATGCCACTGGGAGCGTGCAGGGAACTTGCTCCTCCTAAGTATCTGAATAAGAAGACATAGGTGATCAGCACACAGGCAGAAACTTTGCCCTGTCCCAAGCCTTGGATTCATAGAGCTAGGAGAAATTTGGAACTCCCTTCCCCCTAAGTGTATCAGTTAGCTATCACCACATTAAAAAAAATAATAATAATAAGATTCAATGGCTTAAAATAGCAGTCATTTATTTTTACTGATCTTACTTACTTCAGCTGAACTAAACTGAGTTTGGCGGGGAGACTTGGCTGTTCTCCACATTTCTCTCAACCTCCTCTTGGGATCATCAGGCCAGTCGAGGCATGTTCTTCTACTGGTGATAGCAAAGGCACATGAGCACAAGCAAAAACACACAGTCTCTTGAGGTTTAGGTTTGGAACTGGTATACCAGCACATCTGCCTCATTTCCTTTATTGTGGTAAAATATTCATAACATAAAATTGACTATTTTAAACATTTTTAAGTGTTCAGTGGCATTAATTACATTCACATCATTGTGCAACCATCACGCTTTCCATCTCCAGAACTTTTTCATCATCTCAAACTGAAACTCTGTACCCATTAAAAAAACAATTCCCCATGCTCCCCTTCCTCTAGCCCCTGGCAATCACTATTCTAATTTCTGCTTCCATGAATTTGACTACACTAGGTGCCTCACATAAGTGGAATCATAGAATATTTGTCCTTTTGTGTCTGGCTTCTTTCATTAATGTGTTCATGGTTCATCCAGGTTGTCACACATGTCAGAATTTCTTTCCTTTTTAAGGCTGAATAATATTCTATCATACATACATGTCATACTTCATTCATCTACTCATCCATTGATGGACATTTGTGATGCTTTCACCTTTTGGCTATTGTGAATAATGTCGCTATAAACATTAGTGTACAAATAGCTATTCAAGTCCTGGTTTTCTATTCCTTTGGTTATATATATCCAGAAGTGGAATTTCTGGAGCATATGGTTAATTCTACATTTAATTTTTTGAGGAACCTCCATACTATGTCCCACAGTGGCTGCATCAGTGTACATTCCCACCAGCAATACACAAGGATTCTACTTTCCCCACATCTTCCTCAACACTGGTATTTCCTTTTTTTTTTTTTTTTTAATAACGATCCTACTGGATGTGATGTGTAGCTCATTGTGGTTTTGATTTGCATTTCTGTAACAATTAGTGATATTGAGCATCTGTTCATGTGCTTATTGGCCATTTTAAAATCTTTGGAGAAATGCCTATTTAGGTCTTTTGCCCATGTTTTTTTTTTTTAGTTTGACTGTTTATATTGTTGAGTTGTAGGAATTCTTTATATATTCTGGACATTAATCCCTTATCAAATCTACGATTTGCAAATATTTTCTCCCATTCTGTGAGTCGCCTATTCACCCTGGTGACAGTGTCCTTTAACACACAAAAACTTTCAATTTTAATGATGTCCAGTTTATTTTTTTCTTTTGTTAACTGTGTAGTATCATATCCAAGAAATCATTGCCAAATACCATATCATGAGACCCTTGCCTGTGTTTTAAGAGTTTTATACTTTTAAGTTAATTTTTTATATGGTATAAAGTAAATACACAACTTCATTTTTTGCAAGTGGATGTCTTGTTTTCCCAGCACCATGAAATGGTCCTGGCATCCATGTTGAAAATCATTTGACCACATAAGCAAGAGTTTATTTTAGGACTCTCTATTTTGTTCCGTTGGTCTATAATGTACATCTTTTTTACCAGTACTATACCGTTTCAATTACTGTAGCTTTCTACTAAGTTTTGAAATCAGGAAGTGTGAAAACCCCAAGTTTGTTCTTCTTTTTCAAGATTGTCTTGGCTATTCAGTATCTGTTGAGATTCCATATAAACTTTAGGATGAATTTTTATATCTGTGCAAAAAAAAAAAAAGAAAAGTCATTGAGATGTTGATAGGGATTGCACTGAATCTGTAGTTCACTTGGGGTTATTGACATCTTCACAATATTAGGTTTTCTAACCATGAACATAGCATCCTATTTATGTTTTAATTTTTTAGCAACATTTTGTTGTTTTCAGTGTACATGTTTTTCATCTCCTTGGTTAAATTTATTCTTAAGTATTTTATTCTTTTTGATATTATAAATGGAATTGTTTTCTTAATTTCTCTTTCAGATTGTTCACTGTTAGTGTAGCATCTGACTCATTTTATTGGCCAAAGTAGTCACATAGCCAAACCCCAAATCAGGAGGTGGGGAAGTACATGTAACCCACCCATCATGGAAGGCCACTGCAAAGTTACATGGCAAAGTGAGTCAATACAGGGAGGAATGAAGAACTGGGTTCTGTAACAGTGGTATCCCATCCTGAACTTCATACAGTCAATTACAGCGTTATTTTTCCAGGGCCCTTTTTCAAAGTGTGTGTGTATATGTATATATGTATATATGAAATTAGGGCATTAGGAGACAAAAGGAATGAGCAGACAAAGGAAAGAGATAATAGGGAAGCTAAGTAATTTGCTGGTGTGCAGCTATACAAGTGGCAGATAGAAAGGAAAGAACACAAGGCAAGGAATCAGAAAGGCTGCCACTTAATCATGGGAAAGTATCTTAACATCGTTGGGCCTCAGTTTCCTCCTCTGGCATGTAGGCTAGATCATCTCTAAGGACCTTCCCTGTGTTAGCTCTGCATCCTACTATAAATTCTAATAGTGTTGACCCCGGAATAGAAAAGAAGACAACATTGGAAAATTCCTTCTCTTACAGATCCATAGGTAGCCATTGCAGGTGGCCATTCTCTTGTCTCACAGATCTCATCATTTTCTGCCTTACATCTCAGTTTTATTAGTGTGCTTTGTTTCTTATTCAATACCAGCTAGGATCTCCTTGCAAGAAGGAAGATAACCATCACTGTCTTATCTATCCCCAGAACAGTAGGCGCAAAATCGTTACTTCTGTAACTAAATTGAGGGAAAACTGCCAGTACCTTTAATTTTGACTGGTTTACCATGTGTTTTGAGCTTCTAAATAAATTTTCTTTGGAAGCTAAGTTGTTGAGGACACAACAGCAAATTCAGCGAGTACTCTGAATTTAAAGAAAATTAGGTTTTTCTCACAGTAGCAACCAGTTTACTTTAATAATTCTATGCTACAAAAGCTTGAGTAGACATAATATCTAAGCTTAATATTTTGGAATTTTAATGTATCAAAGTATGTTTAATGACTATGTAGATAATTAGAATATCATACATGTCCAAATGCAGGCTTGGTAAGAGCTGTTAGAAGGCCAAGGTTCTTGACTGATAGAAAAATGAAATTGGTGTTTACAATTGTTTTCCTAGAGTCTGTTAAAAAATTTTGGCTTGAAAATCACATAAAGAGTAAAATGGTAGCAGATACTAGACTTTTACCAATTAAATTGATTAATTGGTTACTATGTAGCATCTTTTCCAACTCACTACATTTGAAGAAGTGATTTCTTCCAGTAGAAAATCAGTGTAGGAACTAATTAACTTGAAAATTTTTTCAATGAGTGAATATTAACTGCTTCATTTTTTAAAGATTAGTTACAAGGACATAGAAATAAGCAGTTTGTAATCTCTGAAAATTTTTACTTAATTGAATGAATAATAGTCACCTTCCCAGAATTCCAGAGAATAAAAACATCTATTTGCTTGGAAATAGCAAGCAAAAGAAAAATGCCACCGGTAAGGGGGATACACTGCATGTATGGCTTCTAGAGCCACAGAGACACTAAAAGAACTTGTCAGGAATATGTCCCTCTTGGCTTTATTAATGGCTTCTCTCTCTTCTCTTCTCCTTCTAGGCTGTCCCATCAAAGGTCATCCTACCCCAAATATCACCTGGTTCCATGGTGGTCAGCCAATTGCCACTGTCCCAGGACTGACACATCATATATTGGCAGCTGGACAGATTCTCCAGGTTGCAAATCTTAGTGGCGGGTCCCAAGGGGAATTCAGCTGCCTTGCACAGAATGAGGCAGGAATGCTTGTACAAAAAGCCTCTTTGGTGATCCAAGGTAAGAAACCCTTCAGGCTTTGGGTGCTGGGCTTATTGTTTGAACAAGAAAGTTGACCTGAGAATCTAATTATCTAATAGAACTAAATTATTTCTGATCTCCAGTGGTTCCTAGAGCATGAAAGTCAAAGCTGAATCATGTTTCCATACAATGAGGCCCTTCAGAAGAGCCACCAGTCTCCGTCCCAGCAGAATCTGGAAAAGTCAGTGCTGCTTTCATAAATGGGCCCTTCTGCCTCACAATGTTGGTGCTGCTGTGGACCAAAGAAACACCATGATATATTAGAGTCAAAAAAAAAGTTTCATTTATGCTTGTTTAGTAAGAAACACACACAGACACACACACGTGTGCATGCAAGCACACATGTGCAAGTTTTCTCTGTAGGTTTTGTTAAAAAACAACCTCTTGATCAGAACTGCTTGGTTATTGCCTCCTCTCCTGGAGATTCAAGCCAGTGCCAGTACCTGCTTATCGTCCGAAAGAGTCTTAAACTGCAGTCACGTGCTAAGTATTTTGCAGGCACCTTTCTTGTGGCCCCGTCAAAGACAGACTGGATGGCTCATGCATTAATCTTCCAGGAACACAGGCGGGTCAGAAAGCCCTTGGGAGGGGCTTGGCATTAGCTGCACCAAGAAAGCGTTGTGAATGAGCCCAAAACAGTGAGAAATAAACCCAAAGTGGGCCATGTTAAATAGAAAGTAAGTGAGGCTTTCAAGTTTCCCGTAGGCTAGTTCTAACCTGTGGCCTGTGTGTGATTATTTTAAGGGAAAGCAAAATTCTTTTGCATGCATTCTAAAATGGAGTATTCTGTGGGAAGGGACAGAATTTTGTGCCAGTGTAGCACATGAGGAGGGAGATTTTTCTGAGCAAATGGGTTTTCCCCTTAAACATCCTCCCCTGCCATTTGGCTTTCAAGACAGGAAAGTAAATGTTCCATTTTCTTGCCAACCAGCCATTCTCTGCTGAAAACCAGAAGCCAGTGCCTATCTGCAAGATTTGTAATATACGACCTCGCAAATAAGCACTCCCAATTTACCAGCCCGCAGTTATTTTTAACAGCTTTCCTACCAGTGAGTCCCAGACCCCCAAAAAGAAAATCCAAAGAAATTGAATTTCTCCCTTACGTCATTGTCTCATGTCCAGAGTACTCTCTGGATAGACTGGGTTTTTTTTCATTTAGTAACATCTACAAAGTCCAACACAAATGTGCACGTATAAATATGAGTGTTAGTTATTTGTGATATTTTTATATCTCTTTGTTAAAAAATAAAGTCACTTTCTGCTGAACCACTAGGAAGAAAAAGCACTTTGCAAGTGTGCTTAAAAATATTAAGGACCAGAGGCACTGATTCTAAATACTCTTTGTGCGCCAGGTGCGGGGCTAGGCCCTTTCCCTTCATTATATCTGGTGCTCACAATAACTTCACAAGGTAGAGGCTTTGTACTCCCTTTACGGATAAGCCAACTGAGTCTCCTGAGATGATGCCACTTGCCTGCATAAGTTGGGAATGGAGCCCACTGACAGAGCCTCATTCATAACAATTCGTGCCCACAGAGCATGGGCAATAATGCAGTCTTCTTTTCACCTCTGATCCTCCTCCTGTGACAGATTACTGGTGGTCCGTGGACAGACTGGCAACCTGCTCAGCCTCCTGCGGTAACAGGGGCGTTCAGCAACCCCGCCTGAGGTGCCTCCTGAACAGCACAGAGGTCAACCCCACCCACTGTGCAGGGAAGGTGCGCCCTGCCGTGCAGCCCATCGCATGCAATCGGAGAGACTGCCCTTCTCGGTGAGTGTGGCAGATACTGGCTCGGGGCTCCCCAACCCCAAGGCTGGGCCCTGGCTTCTAGCCAACTTGCTGGCTAGCCTTTGTCCAGCACTGCACAGGGAGAGACACGGAGTGCCGGCAAGGGGGCCTGCCATCCAAGACACTGTTCTTTTCTCTAGGTACAGACTTGTCAGGCCTCTCCACTGTGCAGAAGATATCCCTCAGGATGGGCCTCCTCCCTCAGCAGTTTATTCCCTTACCCACTCGGCCGGCTAAGGGCTATCTGGTTGTCCCAAGTGCCCGAGATGATCTGTTCAGGGAACAGGAGCATCCCAGGCCCTAGCAAGAGCTAGCTTGCATCCTGCATTAAGAAACGGGCTCTCCAGTTTGTTTGTAAGAGGAGAAATGTGTTTGCAGTTGAGGTGCTGAGGAGATAGGAATTACTGACCTCAACCCCAGCCCCTCCCCTTTTTTCTAACTTCATAAACTGTGCTAATCAGTACTCCAGTCTAGGTGAGGAAATCTTACCCTAGCCTTGTCTTTGAAGGGTTGCATCCTGCTGAAGTCACAATAAATCTTCATTTTCTATAGTCGCCTCACTGTTGGATATACATTCTCAGCATCTTGTCTCAGAATGACACCCACCCTCTCTGCCTCTTACAGCTTAGAGAAGCTGTGAGTCGCACAGAGCACCCTACCCCCAGTTTGCAGGCAGTAGTTAAAGGGATAATGGATGGGTTTAGAGTTGGCACCAGCATGGCACCCCAAGCCTGGGGGGACTTGGCTGGGCCTTGCAGTGGCCCTTTAGTACCTATCTGTGGGACTTTCATATACTGCTTAGGCAACCGCTTTGTGTTTTGCCAGCTGAGTCATAAGGAGCAGCTGAAACCAGGAGAGACTCAATGAAATATGAAACACGCTCATTAATATCAGCAGTTTGACTTGCTGACGGGAAGGTTTCCATGGGAATGATTAATGTCCTTTTATACCCTTCCTGAACTGTAACATAGCCGTCCCTCTCCTTTCTCAAACCCCCCATCCCAGCTCCTGAAAAATTGCTGAAATGTATATTTGGAAATAAAAGTTGATTGAAATGCAGGCCTGACATTCACCGGGGATGTAAGAGGCTGGAAGACTGCCCTCGCCAAGCTATTTGAAATGAAGACGAAGTCTTGGACATGCCAAGGACTTTTTGATTTGCTGTGGTGATGGTCAGAATCAATCAGCCTCATTTACTCCTGCAAATGAAATAATGGCCACGTCTGCTTGGGTTTCAGTGCCCCCAGGAGCTTTAAAACACCTCGTGCCTGCTTCCTAAGTGGCTCTGCTCCTGTGGGTTGGAAATCTGCATTCAGTCATCTCTCTCCAGGGCAAATGGAGCAGGGAAGTTCCACCAAACTAAATAAGTCACAGATCCAGATTCAAGAGGAATGTGCTCCCTGTCTCTGCTACTTGCCTCTCCTGAGAGCCAGATGTGGCGCCACTGGGGTAGGAAGTGGCCACAGGCTTACCTTTGACTAGTTTCCCTGCCAGGGCACTTCAGTAGCCTTCTTTGAACACAAACAAGTATCGCCCTGGTTGTCTTTGAATAGGGCTGGGAGGTCCTGCTTTGACCCAGGTAGCTAGTCAGCCATTTCATTTAGATAAACTTTTCCTCGGGCAATAAAACCAAAGAATGTTTTGGTGGGTGGGTGGGTGGGTGGGTATTTGATTGGTTATTCCTTAGATTGAATAAAATGGCTGGAAAGCACCAAGTCTTTTCTCGCTATTTTCCCCCAAACTGTGCCCCCTTCCCCTTCTCTTTGAGAACTAACAGTGCAAACATGCACAGAGAGCCCCTACAGGTTTATATATGGACCGAGGATTTCAGAGTGTTTACTGGATTACAGCTTGGCTTGATGAGAAAGGCCATTTGCACAGTCTCAGTCAGTCTCACCTCTAAGGATCCCAATTGTAGTTGGAAGAGAACATTCTGAGAGGAACTACATTTGCCACGTGCAGCCCTCGAAGAGGTGTAAGACCTATAGACTGTGACCCACGGAGGGGAGAGGTGGGAGACTGCTCCAGAAAGCTAGAATGAACTTTGCATGTTTCTCGGGGATTAAACAAAATCCAGTGGCATGTGGGTTAAGGCAGGGGAGAAAATACAGTGAGTACCAGCAGATAAAGTGTCGACTTCAGTGAGAGCCAGATTACTGCCTGGGTCAGGAAGTGGCACAGTTTGGGTCTGACTTCCCTAGGAAACTGGCCCTCTTCTGTCACATACTTGGATGGCTTTAGGAAGTACCAGAACTCCAGTGCAGTGTAACTACCTAAAGGACTGTCTGCTCAGAGAGTTCTACCTGCAGGCTCACGGCTTTTGGGACCAGGGTCAGGCTGAGACCACTGATCTTCAGACTACTCTTTCAAGATGCTTTGTAGTCAATTTCCAAAGATTATTTGTTTCCTGTGGCTACCATTACAAATTAACACAAACACGGTGGCTTAAAAGAAATGACGTTTATTCTCTCATACTTTTGAAGGCCAGAAGTCCAAAATCAGGATGTCAGCAGGGGTACACTCCTTGCAGCTTCCTCGAGCCTTGCAACTTCTGGTGGCTCCGGGCATCCTGTGACTTGTGGCCACATCACTCTGGCCTCTGCCTCTGTGGTCACACGGTCTCCTCCTCTTCTCTAATTTCTGTCTTTCTCTTATAAGGACATTTGTGATGACAGTAAATGTAGGATAATCTCATCTCAAAGTCCTTAACTATACCTTTAAAGACCCTTTGTCCAAATATGGTAACATTTACAGGGATTTGATGTAGATTCTTTTGGGGGACCATTTTCAGACTTCCATGTATACCTTGGAAAAGTATTGGTAGCTGTGTGATGAGAACAGAGGGATGTACAGGCTCTTTTTCTGAGAACGTATGCCATCATTCCTCTGTCCAAGGCCTGACCCTCTGCAGCTGCCCTGATTCTTCTCCCTCTCCCCAGGTGGATGGTGACCTCCTGGTCTGCCTGTACGCGGAGCTGTGGGGGAGGCGTCCAGACCCGCCGGGTGACCTGCCAGAAGCTGAAAGCCTCTGGAATCTCCACTCCTGTGTCCAATGACATGTGTACCCAGCTTGCCAAACGGCCAGTAGACACCCAGGCCTGTAACCAACAGCTCTGCGTGGAGTGGGCCTTCTCCAGCTGGGGCCAGGTGAGAGGATTTTATTTGACAGATAAATCTAAAAGCATGGACGCTGCCAAAGTAGGAAATAAAATGCAACGACTGCCACATTCTCTGTGATGTCAGAGCTTTCACATCCCATCTGTCAATCAACTCACCTGCCCAGTATCCATCCTAAAGCTTAGAGTTTCTGCTCATTCTTGTCAAACATACCTCCCACAGCCATTACAGTTTTCCTATTGATTTCCCTCCCCCTCTGAGGTCTTCCCTTTCTCAGGCCATCAACGAACCCTCAGCAACCCTTTCTTCAGACTCATTTTCTGTAAGGCCACCTCTCCTCACTATCTGTGCTGAGGCTGATGATTTAAAACTCTGATGAGATCCATGTGGGGACTGCAGTCTTATTCTGGGCCAGGGGTTCTCAACTGGGATACACAGAATCACTTGAGAAACTTCTTTAAAAGACCAATGTCCAGGCTGCACCTCCCTGAGATTCTAAGTCAGTTGTTCAGAGGCGGGATCTGAGCATGGGCAAGTTTTAGAAACTATGCAGGAGATTCTGGGGTGCAGCCATAGTAGAGAACCCCTATCCCAAGCCAAGAAGAGTTGAAGCCTAGGCTGGATCACTTTGGAACCACCAACTCCCTTCTCAATTCTCAGCCAGAGGATAGCCAAGAAAGTCCCAGGTTAGCTTAACACACTGCAACAATGCAGGCTTATTGGACCCCAGGAGGGATGGGTCCTCTTCTAGATATAGGAAGGAACCACAGGACTCTCTCCATTTGGAGAGGAAATTTTATGTTTAGTTATGACTTTAAAAATTAACACGTACTGAAGATTCTCGGTGGGGAAGAACAAACCTGAGCAATGACAGACACTATGCCGTGATGGAAGCCACCCTGGAGGCACTGATAGTCACTTTGCCATTGTTCTCGCATCATTTCTGGGTCAGGTAGGACTGAGCATCAGTCAGAAATTCCCACTATAATTAGAGGCCTAGGCTTTCCCCAGTGCAGGTGCATAGGGTCTCTATTTAGCCAAAGTAGTTTTCCTACTCCTCTGACCCCTTCTCTGTTTTAGAATGTTGTTGGGGGGGGGGGGGGGGCAAAACAATCAAGTGTGGTGCTTGGGGGAAATAACATAATTGCATATGTTCTGTTCCTTTCAAAGTGTGTGTTCAAAACCTCCTGAGGACTTACTTAGCATCTAAAAGCTGCCTGCCGAGGCTGATAATCAGCTAGTACCCACCCCACTAACTATGTGGTAACAAGTATTGTTTGTCAGAGGCTGACACTATTGACAGGATAACCACTCTGATTGGTCAGGCATAGTTTGTGACTGGTTGGTATCTGAAACATGCCATTAAGCATGGCGTGCTAGAACACCCCAAAACCACCACAAGGCTCTTAATTCTTTGTGTAACTGTGTGAACTAATGTACCTGAACATCTTGGGCAGCTAGCAACTTGAAACTTGTTGGAACTGGCTCTCTGCACATTACTGCCTTCATGTTCCTCCATCCCCACCCCGAGGTGTGTTCTTTGGAAAACAATCACTTGGAATTTCCCATGAAGTTAATATATGCTGTAGCCATCTCTAACGAAGATCAAGTGTTATTTGGAGGAAATCTGGCCATGCACTTGCATAAGCCATTCCTGTCCCAGGTGAGTCCTGGGATAATCTCAGCACTGGCCAATCAACACACTCGGCCTGAGTCTCCTTTTTGGCACCTTTACCAGCCCTCCCTTATTTCTAGTGACCTAATGTATGTGCTTCATAATTAAAGAGGCATGAGCTCCCTTTTGCTCTGATGCCTGGGGGATATCATCTTTCTCTTACCTGGAAAAGCCCACTTCTGCTAGCTTTCATTCAGCCCAAGGCTTACTGCCTCTAGGCCCTCCAGGCTCACTGGCAGTTTGTGAAATTACAATTGGGAACAGATCTGGCTACACACGGGGGAGATGTTTTGCATTGTATCACTGAGGTCACTGAAGAGGACACACATTGTGCACGTTGATCATTCTCAGTGATTACTTTTTCTAAAAGAGAGGAAAAAAGGTCCTTCCCCCTTCCTTTCCCTCAAACACTCTCATCCCCTTCTTCTAAAACCTTGTAGGCAAGTAGATCTCAAGCTTTAATGTGAATCATTAAATCTTTAATCTGGATTTATTCTTAATGTGGATCTTGTTAAAAATGCAAATTCTGATATGACAGGTCTGGAAGTAGAGCTTTAGATAAAGAATTTTTTTACTGAGGTATAATTGATGCATGTCATTATATTTTCAGGTGTACAACATGATTTGATATTTGTATACATTGCAAAATAATCCCCACAATAAGTCTAACAACTGTCACCATACCTAATTAGAAAAAAAAATTCTTGTGATGGAGACTTTAAGATCAACTCTTAGCAACTTTCAAATATGCAATAAAGAAGCATTAACTATAGTCACTATGCTGTACCTTACATCTGCATGCCATATTTATAACCGGAAGGCTGTACCTTTTGACGGCCTTCACATACTTCACCTATCCCCACCTCTGGCAATCAACAGTCTATTTTCTGTACGTCTTATGGCTGGGGGAGGTTTTGTTGTTTAGATTTCACATATGAAACCACACAGTATTTGTCTTTGTCTGTCTGCCTTAATTGACTTATGCCCTCAAGGCCTTTACATGTCATCACTAATGGCAAGATGTCATTCTTTTTTTGGATAAATAATATTCCTCTCTCTCTCTCTCTCTCTCTCTGTGTGTGTGTGTGTGTGTGTGTGTGTGTACACCATATTTTCTTTATCCGTTCATCCACTGATGGACACTTACGTTGTTTCCGTATCTTGGCTATTATAAATAATGCTTCAATGAACATGGGGGTGCATATACCCTTCCAAGTTAGTGTTTTCATTTTTTAATAAATACCTGGACATAGAATTGCTGGTTGACATGGTAGTTCTATTTTTAATTTTTGAGGAACCTACATACTGGTGTTCATGGTAGTTGCACCAATTTACATTCTCACCAGCAGTGCACAGTGGTTCCTTTTTCTCCACATCCTCACCAACCCTTGTTATTTCTTGCCTTTTTGATATTAGCTATTCTAACAGGTGTGAGGTCATATCTCATCGTGGTTTTGATTTGCAATTCACTGATGCCTGGTGATCTTGAGCACATTTTCATGTTCCTGTTGGCCATCTGTATGTCTTCTTGTGGAAAACATCTATTCAGATCCTCTGACTTTTAAATTGGATTGTTTGATTTTCTGCTATTGAGTTGTAAAAGTGCTTTATGTATTTTGGATACTAACCCCTTATCAAATAAATGATATCTTCTCCCACTCAGTAGGTTGCCTTTTCATTTTCTTAATGGTTTTCTTTGCTAATGTAGTCCCACTTATTTACTTCTGCTTATGTTGCCTTTGCTTTTCATGTCAGATTCAAAATATAATTGCTGGGGCTCCTGGGAGGCTTAGTCAGTTAAGCCTCTGACTTCAGCTCAGGTCATGATCTCATGGTTCGGAAGTTTGAGCCCCACATCAGGCTCTGCACTGACAGTACACAGCCTGCCTGGGAGTCTCTGTCTCTCCCTCTCTCTGCCCCTACCCACTTGCTTGCTGGCTCTTTCCCGAAATAAACTTTTAAAACGTTTATTTATTATTTATTTTTTTCCCCAAGAATGATGTCAAAGAGCTTATTGCCTATGTTTTCTCCTAGGAGTTTTATAATTTCAGGACTTAGGTACAAGTCTTTAATCCACTTGTAGTGAAATTCTGTGTATGGTGCAAGAGTAGTCCAATTTCACTGTTTTCCACTTGGCTATCCAGTTTTCTCAGCACCATTTATTGAAGAGACTGTCCTTTCTCCATTGTATATTCTTGGTTCCTTTGACATAAATTAATTGAGCATATATGCATGGATCTAATTCTGAGCTCTCTGTTCTGTTCCACTGACCTATGTGTCTGGTTTCATGCCAAACTATATTGTTTTGATTACTATAGCTTTACAGTAGTTTGAAAATAGGGAGCATGATGCCTCCAGCTTGTGTTCTCTCTCAAGATTGCTTTGGCTATTTGGGGTCTTTTGTGGTTACATACAAATTTTAAGACTGTTTTTTTTTTTTATTTCTGTGAAAAATGCCGTTGGAATTTTGACGAGGATTGCATTTAATCTGGAGATGGCTTTGAGTAGTATGAACATTTTAACCATATTGATTCATCCAATCCACAAACACAGAATATCTTTCTACTTCTGTCTTTTTCAATTTCTTTCATTAATGTCTTACAGTTTTCAGTTTACAGGTCTTTAACACCTTGGGTAAATTTATTCCTAGATATTTTCTTTTTGATGCAATTGTAAATGGGATGATTTTAATTTCTCAGTTTATTATTAGTCTAGAAATACAACAGACCTTTTGTACTGATTTTATATCCTACAACTTTACTGAATTGGTTTATTATTCTAACAGGTTTTTGATGCTCTTTAGGATTTTCTATATAAAATGTCATCTTCAAATATTAACAGTTTTACTTCTTTCCAACTTGGATGCCTTTTATTTCTTTCTCTTGGCTAATTGCTGTGACTAGGAATTCCTATACTACATTGAATAAAAGTGGCAAAAGTGGGCATTTTTGTCTTGTTTCTGATCTTGGAGGAAAGGCTTTCAGCTTTTCACCATTGAGAATGATGTTTCCTATGGGCTTGTCATATAGGGCCTTTATTATGCTGAGATACATACCCTCTGTACCTACTTTTTTTCTATTTTATTTTTTATTACTGAAGTATAGATGACATGCAATGTCATTTAGCTTCAGGTGTAGAACATAGTGATCCCACAATTCTATACATTACTCAGTGCTCAGCACAATAAATGCAGTCACCAGCTGTCACCATACATTATTACAATATTGCTGACTATATTCCTTTGTGATGTACTTTTCATCTCTATGATTTATGTATTTTATAACCGAAAGTTTGTACTTCTTAATGCCCTTCACCTATGTCACCCATCACCTCACTCACCTCCCCTCTGGCAACCAACAGTTTGTATTTAAGTGTCTCTGTATTTGTTTTCTAGATTCCACATGTAAGTGGAATCAAATAGCATCTATCTTTCTCTACCTCACTTATTTCACCTAGCATAGTATCTTCTATGTCTGTCCATGTTGTTGCAAATGGCAAGATTTCACTGTTTTTTTATGGCTGAGTAATAACCCATTATCTGTCTGTCTGTCTATCTATCTATCTGTCATTCATCTATCAGTGGACACTTGGGTTGATTCCATATCTTAGCTACTGTAAATAATTCTACAACAAATATAGAGGCGCATACTTCTTTTTGAATTAGAGTTTTCATGTTCTTTGGGTAAATACCCAAGAGTGGAATTACTGGATTACGTGGCATTTGTTTTTAATTTTTTTGATGTTCTCCTATACTGTTTTCTGCAATAGTTACACCAGTTTACATTCTCAGCAGCAGTGCACAAGGGCTCCCTTTCTCCACTTCTTTGCCAAAACTTGTTATTTCTTGTCTTTTTCATACTAGCTATTCTGACAGGTGTGAGGTGATATCTCATTGTTTTGATTTGATTTGCATTTACCTGATTAATGATGTTGAGCATCTTTTTGTGTGTCTTTGGGGCATCTGTATTTATTCTTTGGCAAAATGTCTATTCAGGTTCTCTGCCCATTTTTTCATTGGATTTTGTGTGTATGTGTTGAATTGCATAAGTTCTTTATATATGTTGGATATTAAACCCTTATTGGATATGTTATTTACAAATAACTTCTCCCATTCACTAGGTTCCCTTTTTGTTTTGTTGATGGCTTTCTTAGCTGTGCAAAAGCTTTTTAGTTTGGTATAATCTCAATAGTTTATTTTTGCTTTCCTTTCCCTTGACTAAGAATACATATTCATAAATATATTCCTAAGGCGGATGCCCAAGAGATTACTGCCTACATTTTCTTTAAGGAGTTTTACAGTTTCAGGTCTCAAATTTATGTCTTTAAGCCATTTTGAGGTTATTTTTGTGTATGGTATAAAAAGTGACCCAGTTTCATGCTTTTGCAAGTAGCAGTCCACTTTTTCCAGCACCATTTATTGAAAAGACCATATTTTCCCCCATCGTACATGCTTGCATTCTTTGTTGTAAATTGACCATGTAAGTGTGGGTTTATTCCTATCCTCTCTATCCTGTTCCATTAACCTCATGTCTATTTTTGTGCCAGTACTATACTGGTTTTTGATTGTTACGGCTTTGTAGCATATCTTGAAATCAGGGATTGTGATACCTCCAGCTTTGCTCTTATCTCTCAAGATTGCTTTGTATATTCAAGGTCTTTTGTGCTTCCATACAAATTTTAGGAATATTCTAGTTCTGTGAAAAATACTATTGATATTTGGGTAAGGATTATATTTAATCTGTAGATTGCTTTGGGTGGTATGAATATTTTAACAATATTCTTTAAATCTATGAGCATGGTATACCTTTCCATTTGTTCATGTCATCTTCAATTTCTTTCTTCAATGTCAGTTTCAGAGTAGAGGTCTTTCACTTCCTTGGTTAAATTTATTCTTACATATTTTTTGATGAAATTGTTTTCTTAATATTTCTTTCTGCTACTTTGTTATCAGTGTATAGAAATGCAACCAATTTCTGTGTATTAATTTTGTATCCTGCAACTTTAATGAATTTATTTATTCTAAGAGTTTTTTGGTGGAGTCTTTAGGGTTTTCTATGTATAGTACTATATGTCATCTGTGAATAGTGACAGTTGTATTTCTTCACCAATTTTTATTCCTATTATTTCTTTTTATTTTCTGCCGCAGCTAGGATTTCCAGTACTAGGTTGAATAAAAGTGGTAGGATTGGACATCTCTGACTTGTTTTTGATCTTAGAGGGAAACCTTTCAGTTTTTTACCATGGAGTATGATATTAAGCGTGGGTTTTTCTTATATTGTCTTTATTATGTTAAAGTATTCCCTGTAAACCCACTTTGTTCAGCATTTTTATCATGAATGGATGTTGTATTTTGCAAAATGTTTTTCCCGCATCTATTGAGATTATTGTATGGTTTGTATTCTTCCTCTTTTTAATGTGATATATCAGTGCTTGGAAATACTGAACTCCCTTTGCATCTCTGGAATGAATCCCACTTGATTGTAGTGAGTGATCCTTTTTAATATAGTTTTAAATTTGGTTTGCTAATATTTTTGAGGATTTTTGCATCTATGATCCCCAGGAATGTTGGCCTATAGTTGTCTTTTTTTGCAATGTCTTTTGTCTGGTTTCAGTATCAGAGTAATGCTGGCCTAATGGAATATGAAAACTTTCCTTCCTCTTCTATTTTTTGGAGTAGTTTGAGAAGACCAGGTATTAACTCTTCTTAAAAAGTTTGGTAGAATTTGCCTGTGAAGACCTCTGGTCCTGGACTTTTTTCTGTTGGGAGTTTCTGATTACCAAATTCAATTTCATTACTAGTAATTGGTCTGTTCAAATTTTCTATTTCTTCCTGATTAAGTTTTGGAAAACTATGTTTTGGGGAATTTACCCATTTCTTCTAGTTATCCAATTTGTTGGCATTTAATTTTTCATATTATTCTCTTTATACTTCTTTATATTTCTGTGATGTTGGTTGTTATTTCTTTTTTGTTTCTAATTTTGAATCCTTTTATTGATGAGTAAGTAGAGATTTATCAATTTTATCTTTTCAAAAAAACCAGCTCTTGGTTTTCTTGATCTTTTCTATTTTTTTTTTGTCTCCACTTATTTCTATTTTAATCTTTATTATAGCTATACTTGTACTAGCTTTAGAAAAATAACAAAGCCCTGTTTCTTTAGGTATAAGGTTAGATTAAGACTTTTCTTATTTCTTATAACAGGCCTACATTGCTATCAACTTCCCTCTTAGAACTGCATTTACTGTGTTTTAAAGATTTTGGACAGTTTCCATTTCCATTCACCTTTGTGTATTGTTTGATTTTCCTCTTTATATTCATTGACCTATTTAGTGTTTAGTAACATATTGGTTAGCCTTCTTGTATTTGTGTTTTTTCCATTTTTTTATTGTAATTGGTTTCTAGTTTCATACCATTGTGGCTGGAAAAGATGCATGATTTGATTTCAGTCTTATAAAATTTATTGGGACTTGTTTTGTGGCTTAGCATGATCTATCCTAGATAATGTTCCATGTGCACTTAAAAAGTATATGTTATTCTGTTTTTGAATGGAATGTTCTGTATGTCTGTTAGATCCATCTGGTCTAATGTAATTCAAAGCCATTGTTTCCTTGTTGATTTTCAGTCTGGATGATCTATCCATTGATGTAAGTGGGGTGTTAAAATCCCCTAATGTTATTGTATTACTGTCCTTTTCTCCCTTAATGTCTGTTAATATTTGCTTTATACATTGAGGTGCTCCTATGTTGGGTACGTAGATATTTACCATGGTCATATCCTCTTCTCAAACTGATCCCTTTATCATTATGTTATACCCTTCTTTGTCTCTTGCTACACTCTGTTTTAAAGTCTATCTTGTCTGATATAAGTACTGTTACCCTAGGTTTTTGTGGTTTTGTTTTGTTTTGTTTCCATTTGCATGGATGATCTTTTTCCATTCCTTCACTTTCAGTCCATATATTTTTTGGTCTGAAGTGAGTTTCTTGTAGGCAGCATATAGATTGTTCCTTTTTTAAAATCCATTCAATTGCATTATGTCTTTTGATTGGAGCATTTAGTCCCTTTATATTTAGTTACTGATAGGTATATACTTATTGCTGTTTTGTTTTGTTCTTTTTGTTCTTTTCATCTTCTGCTCTCTTTCCCTATAGTTTGATGGCTTTCTTCAGTATTATGCTTGGATTCCTTTCTCCTTATTTTTTGTGTATACATTAGAGGTTTTTATTTTGTAGTTATTATTGAATACATATATAAGATCCTAGGTGTATAGCAGTCTAGACTAATTTGACGGACACTTATGTTCAAACACATCCTAAAACCACTAAATTTTTTCTCCCCCTCCCTGTTTTATGTATATGATGTCATATTTTACATCTTTTTATTTTGTGCATCTCTTAACTAACTTTAGTAGATATAACTGATTTTTACTACTTTTGTGTTTTAACCCTTCACTGGCTTTGTAAGTAATCTACTACCTTTACTATATGGTCACTTTCACCAGTGAAGTTTTTTCCTAGCATGGCCTCTTCTTCCCACTTAAAAAATTCCCTTTAATATTTCTTCTAAGGCTGGTTTAGTGGTGATGAACTCTTTTAAAATTTGTCTGGAAAAACTCTCTCTCATTCAATTCTGAATAATAACCTTGCCAAGTATTCTTTGTGGTGGACTTTTTCCTTTCAGCACTTTGAATATATCATGCCACTTTCTTTAGGCCTGCAAAATTTCTGCTAAAAAATCAGCTGATAGCCTCATGAGATTTCCCTTGTATGTAACAGTTTGCTTTTTTCTTGGTGCTTATAAGATTCTCTATTTTTAATCTTTGCCATTTTAATTATTGCATGTCTTGGTGTGAACCTCCTTAGGTTCATCTTGTTTAGGGATCTCTCTGCTTCCTAGATCTGGATGTCTAGGAAGTTTTCTGTCTATCCCCTCCTGGGATCTGTAACCTATTATCATTTTTTTTTTAATTTTTGCTATTCAGCTTGGTTGTTTCCATTACCCTGTCTTCCAGATCTCGAAACAGTTCTTCCGCATCTTCTAATCTGATGATTCACTTTAGTGTATTCTTCATT
Organism: Panthera uncia; assembly: GCF_023721935.1. NCBI lineage: Eukaryota > Metazoa > Chordata > Mammalia > Carnivora > Felidae > Panthera > Panthera uncia. The sequence goes on from NC_064807.1 coordinate 42,636,801, forward strand.
TCAGTGAGTGGGGCTTTATTATATTTTCTGTCTCTTTGTTGAAATTCTTGCTAAATTAATCTCTTTTCTCAAGTCTAGTGAGTATCTTTACCACCAGTACTTTTGTGTTGTTTGGTTTTTTTTTTTGGGGGGGGGGTGTTTTTTTGTTTTTGAGAGAGAGAGAACATGAGCAGGGGAGGGGCAAGGGCAGAAGGAGAGAGAGTATCCCAAGCAATCTCCATGCTCAGCACAGCCTGATGCAGGGCTCAATCCCATGACTGTGAGTGAGATCATGACCTGAACTGAAGTCGAGTCAGATGCTCAGCTGAGCCACCTAGGCTCCCATACCACCATTACTTTGAACTCCTTATCAGACATATTGCTTATGATGTTTCATTTAGCTTTTTGTCTGTGGTTTTGTCTTGTTCTTTCATTTAGGAACTGTTCCTCTGTCTCATTTTGTCTAACTCTGTTTATTTCTGTGTATTAGGTAGGTCTCCTGGTCTTGAGAGTAGTGGTTTTTCTGTAAAAGAGGTACTGTGCTTCCCTATAGCACTATTCCCCAATGTAATCAGAACCAGTTACTCCAAGGATTCCCTTTGCGGGAGCTGCGTGCATCCTCTGGTTGTGGCTGAGCTGTGATTACTCTGGACACACTACTGGGTGACACTGGCCTGCAGGCCAGCCAGCTGCAATGACCTGCTTTGCGTAATGTGTGTATACTGTGCAGGGTTAAGGCTGTTCAGAGGCCCAGCTACAGGCACTGTAGCCATGCTGATGGGTGGGGCTGGCACTTAGCCTAGCTGTCTGAAATTAACCTCTACTACAGCTGCAGGCACACCAAAGGATAGGGCTTTCTCTCTGTGTATAAACTATGGTACACCAGTGTAAAGGGATTATTCACCCCCTTCCCAGGTCACTTTTGAGTTGCACCAGTCCCTGCCAGGGCTGCCTGCCAGGTGCAATGGGGCAGGAGCTACTTTGGAGAGATGCCTGTCTTGGCAGGTGGGTTGGTTGTACAGAAGAATGCTAGGGTGTGGCATGCAGCACCAGCAAGGTAAATGGAGTGTTAGCTGGATCCCCAAACATCCTTTTAGAAGATAGCAATAAAAATGCCCACAAGCACTTTTGTTCCCAGAGAAATCTGCAAATCTCTGCCCTCCAGCATACATTCTAAGTTTAGTCAATTAATCTCCTTCACATATACTTCAGGTGCTTTTCAAACTGCTGCTTCTGTGCTGTGTGTCAGGCCGTTATTTAGCATGCTGGCTCTTTAAAGGTGGGGACTCAGTTTCCTATCACCCTCCTGCCCTCCTGGAGCTAATCCCTGCTGATTTTCAAAGGCAGACTTTATGAGGACTCATCTTCCTAGTGCTGGTCCCCAGGGCCAGGATTGTCCAGTGTGGGGTTTGCTCCCCCTCACTTCTCCATGCCTGTGATGTCCCTCCCATTTGTGGTTAGTCACATTGGGGGTTTGGTTCCTGATGACCACCTCTCCTACCCTTTTTGATGTGCCCTTCTATGATTAGCTGTGGAAGCAGTCGTCAGGTTGTTTTCAGAGTTATCTGCCTAAGTGTAGTTGTTATCTCAATGTGTCTGTGGGAGGAGGTGAGCTCAGGATCCTCCTACTCCACCATCTTCCAAATCAAGAGTAGATGTCCCTCCTAAATACCTTGTCAACAAGATACATATCAGGTCCTCACGATGTTGCAAATCTGGCCAGCCCCCTGGGAAGAGGCACTGCTACATTGTGACTCTGAGTAAGCAAGAAGAGTAGCCTCCACAAGAATTGATGACATAAGCCAGACTCCTTATGGATAAGCCTAGGACAAAGAGCCTCTGTCACCCAGGTGTTTCTCCCCTCTGCCCACTTTGTTCAGAGTTTTTATCATAATGGAATGTTGAATTTTCTCAGATACATTGCATCTATTGAGATGATCCTATTATTTTAACCTTCCCTTTGTTAATGTGTTGTATCACTTTGATTTTCAGATGTTGAACCACACTTATGCCCTTGGAGTAAATCCCAGTTGCTGGCGGTACATGGTCTTTTCAATGTATTCTTGAATTTGGTTTGCTAATATATTGCTGAGGATTTTGGCATCTATGTTCATCAGAGATGTTGGCCTACAATTTTCTTTTCTTGTGTCCTTTTCTGGTGTTGGTAATGCTAATCTCATAAAATGAGTTTGAAAGTATTCCCTTCTCTTCTACTCTTAGGAAGAGTTTCAAAAGCATTGTTATTAATTCTTCTTTGAATGTCTGGTAGAATTCACCAGTGAAGCTTTTTGGTCCTGGACTTTTGTTTGTTGGGAGGTTTTGATTACTCAATGTCCCTAGTAGTAATCAGTCTGTTACAGTTTTCCCTTTTATCAATAATCAGTCTTGGTTTTTAGAAATTTCTTTCTTCTAGGTTGTCCAATTTGTTGGAGTACTATAATAATAGTCTTATGGGGCAGGGGCACCTCAGTGACTCAGGTCATGATCCCAGGGTCATCGGATCTAGTGGAGCCTGCTTGGGATTCTCTCTCTTTCTACCCTTCTCCCCTGCTCATGCTCTTTATCTCTAAAACAAAATTTTAAAAATAATAAAAGTAGTCTATTATCCTTTATATTTTTGTGTTATCAATTGGAAAATCTCCTATTTCATTTCTGACTTTGACAAACCTCTAGCTAGAGTCACCAAAAAACAGAGGACTCGGTTTTATTTTTTCAAAGAACCAGCTTTTAGTTTCACTAACTTTTTCTATTATTTCTGTTCTGATCATTGTTATTTCCTTCTGCCTACTAACTTTGAGCTTTCTTTGTTCTTTGAGGTGTAAGTTAGGTTGAGATTTTTGTTTCTTGAGGTTGGCATGCATTGCTATGAAATTTCCTCTTAGAACTGATTTTGCTGCATCCTTTAAGTTTTGGTATGGTGTATTTCCATTTGTCTCAAAATATTTATTCTCTTTTAATTTCTTCTTTGATGCATTGGTTGTTCAGTAGCATGTTGTTTAATCTTCACATATCTGTGAATTTTCTTATTACTATTTTCTAGTTTCATACCATTGTGGTCAGAAAAGGTGCTTTATATGATTGTAGCCTTATTAAAACTTATTTTGGCCTAATATATGATCTATGGTGGAGAATGTTTCAGTGTACTTCAGAATAATGTATATACAGTTGCTTTTGAATGGAATGTTCTATATTTATATCTGCTAAGTCCATTTGGTATAACATGTTGTTTAAGGTCAATGTTTCATTATTGATTTTCTGTCTGGATGATCTATCCATGAGTGTGAGTATTAAAGTCCCCTACTATCATTGGTGTCTATTTCTTCCTGTACATCTGTCAATATTTGCTTTATATATTTAGGTACTCCTATGTTGGATGCATAAGTATTTACAAATGGTCTATCCTCTTGTTGGATTGACCTCTTCATTAGTAAGAGACAAAGATTGCCATTACATAGTCTTTTTTTAGGTCTATTTTGTCTGAAATAAGTATAGCTACCCATGCCTTATTTTGATATCCAGTAATATGGATTACCTTTTCCATCCCTTCACTTTAAGTGTGTGTCTTTACATCTGAAGAAATGGGCCTCATTTTTTCATCCAGTCACCCTCTTTTGATTAGAGCATTTATAATTAATTTACACTTAATATAATTATTGATAGCTATGTACTTACTGCTTTTTTGTAGTTCCTTTCTTCTTCTCTTACTCTCTTCCTTTGTGGTTTGATGACTTTCTTTAGTGATAAGCTTAGATTCCTTTATCCTTATCTTTTGTGTATTCACCGTAGGCTTTTGCTTTGTAGTTACCGTGAGGTGTACCTACAATAACTTATATCTATAACAATCTATTTTAATTGACATCAACAAATTTGATTCCATTCTAAAGCTCTCCGTTTTTACTCTGTCCCCATTTTGTTTTTGATGTGACATTTTACATCTTTTTATCTTGTGATCCCTTAACTAATTATTGCATTTAGAGTTGTTTTTACTACTTTTGTCTTTTACCCTTCATTCTAGGTTTATAAGTATTAATCATTACCTTTTCTATATATTTACCTTTACCAGTGAGTTTATACTTTAGGGGCACCTGGGTGGCTAAGTCAGTTAAGAGTCCAACACTTGGTTTGGGCTCAGGTTATGATCTCTTGGTTTGTGGGATTGAGCCCTGCTATCAGCATGGAGCCTGCATGGGATTCTCTCTGCCCCTCCCCCTGCTCACACACACTCTTAAAACAGAAAAGTGAGTTTATACTTTCATATGTTTTCTACTTATTCATTAGTAACCTTTGTATTTAGCTTAAAGCTGGCCATTTAGCAATTTTTGTTTATATTCACTTTTTTATGTGACAAAGTCTTGTGATATTTCTTTTGCTACTGAAGATGTTGAGTTTTTTTAGCTGAAATATGATAGACATAGGATATCCTCTTTTAACATTTCTTCTAAGGCTGGTTAAGTGATTGTGAACTTCTTTGCCTGTCTGAAAAACTCTGATTCTGAATAGTAATTTTGCAAGGTAAAGTATTCTTAATTGGAAGTTTTTTTCTTTCAGCAGGCTGCAGGTAAGAAGACAATGATACAGTAAATTCAACATTTTTGCTAAAAAAAATCTGATAGTCTTAACAGGGTTCCCTTGTATGTAACAGATTGTTGGGATTTGTTTTTTCACCGATTTTAATATACCCTCCTTATCTTTAACCTTTGACATATTGTGGGTCTCTTTAGATTCCTCTTCTTTGGAGTTCTCTGGGTTTCCTGGATCTGTTTCCTTCCCCAGGTTAGGGAGGTTTTCAGCCATTATTTCTTAAAAGAAGTTTTTTGTTCCTTTTTCTCTCTGACCCTTCTAGGTCCCCTATAATGCAAATGTTGGTATATTTGCTGTTGTCCTGTAAGTTCTTTAAACTATCTTCGTAGTAATTTCTTTTTTTTTTGCTTCTGTCACTGGATGAGGTTTACTGCTTATTTTTGAGGTGACTAGTCCTTCTGCTTCATCTGTTATTGAACCCTTCCTGTATATTTGTCAGTGTAGTTACTGTGTTCTTTACACATTAAGAATAGTGCGTGACTTCTATTTGGTACTTTCTTATATTTTCTATCTTCTCACAATGTTGACTCATCCTTATTCATCCATGCTGAATTTCTCAAAGCTTTCAGGTGATGCCAATGTTATTGGTCCAAGGACTACCCTTTAAAGAGTAGCAAGCCTTGAGGCATTACAAATTATAGTGTACTGTTTGATCTCACAATCCTGTTGATATTTGCCTATTGGTGATATTGTTGGGATGTGCTTCAAACTATGGATGTCCTCCAAGATTCCACATTCCACTCTGGATGAAAATGGCAATTGTTTCTGAGAACAAAATCCTTTTGGAATAGTTTCATGCAAATACCTGTTCCTTCATGTGCCTACTACTTTGAGTCTATGGAAACCATGCTGATTTTAGTCTAAGTAGTACTAAGACCACTTTCTCAGCTCTAACAATATGGCTTCATGTTCATAATTCAACTTCTTTTAATACAACATACATTTATGAGGCACCTGTCTTGTGTGGGGAATGTGTTCCATAAAAGCACGTGTGAAGGAATGAAACTGAAAGCATCCCCAGAATGTTTGCATGAAAATTAGGTGAGAGTTAGAAATATATAAATGTCACTGGAAAACAGGTGCAAGATCATGAGAAGTCTTGTATGCTGTATGAGGAGTTTGGATTTTATTATAAATTCCACCTTGTTTGGAGGCAACTTTCTTAGGAGTATCACAGTCAGAGTTATATTTTTAAAAGATCATACATTCAGCAGTATAGTATTTAATTGGAAAGTGATAAGACTGGAGAAAGAGAAACCTAGTTGTGCGGATAGAAATGAAGGCAATGTAAATGGAGAAGAGAGTCTGTGAAAGTGTGATTTGTGTGGCTTCAGTGGTGCTTGAATATCATAGATGAGAGAGGAAGAGGAAGCTGACACTCAAGTTTATAAAAGGACTGAACTGAACAACTAGGTAGGAATACAGAAAAGAGAGTGAATTAGGTAAGAAACTATTTCGAACATGGTGATATGTTTGTGAAATATCCAATTAGATATTTTATTAAGCAGTTGAATGTAGATCTGGGACTTAAAAGGTAGTATAGATGAAGAAAGGCACAGGATAGAACTTTCAAGAACACTAATCTGCAGAAATAGGAGGTGGGGGGGGGAATAACCTAATGAATAGAAGAAGAAAGTATATTCACAGAGCATAACAAAGAAGTTTCCAGAAAGGATAAGGGGTATCAAAATGGATCAGAAAGAACAAACAAGAAAAACATTAGCCAGTACCCACGGGAGCTTGACTGACAGGTCTGTGAAGGGCAGTTTCAGGGTGTCAATGGGCACTTAAGGCAGTGAGTAATTTACAGTTGTGGCCAAAGGACATCAGGGAAATGACAGACTAGGTAGCCATTCTCCCATGGAAACATCAAAAAGCAATCAGAAATTGGCTGACCTAACCCTATAGGAGGAAGAGCCTACAACAACCAAGCAAACACCCAAATAAAGTAAAATCACCTTCAGAAAAGTAGGAAATTTTGTGGCATTTTCACTCACCCTTCCCCGTCTATTCCCTAGTATGGCACTGTCTTGGTGTAGAGGCATCAGCAGTCCATTTCCCTCCTTCAATCCATAGGGAGCATAGAAAATCCTGTCTGCAATGTTCTAACCAGTCAGGGAGCTACCTAAAGGAATGGTCTCTGTCTTCTTTAACTCAGGTATCAAATGAGAAAAAGGCAGCCACTAGTTGTGAAAGCTGTAGGGGGACTACAGACCTGCAGACACCTAGGGCAAGAGATTACAGATAAAGACATAAAATAGAGCATCGAGGGCCCTGAGAACTTGGGTTAATTTCCTAGAACATCTCACCCCATTAGAAAGGAGCCAGTTGTACAAAGGAATTGAGAAAGCTACATGCAGGTCTAGGCAAGACATATGCTCCAAAAAGACCTGAGCATATCCTAAGTTTTCATCACAGGCTTGATTCCTAGGCACAGAGACAGCATACAAAGACTGGAGAGATGTTTTTTCAAATGTTCCTTAAGAAGGAAAACAGGAAAATTCACAAATATTGGGAAATTAGAAAATACTGTGAGACAAGTGAAAATACAAGATGTAGAGAATGCAGTGCTAAGAGAAAAATCTATATTTGTAAATGCTTGCATTAAAGAAAGACTTGAAGTAAACAACCTAACTTCAGGCCTTAGGGAACTAAAAGAACAAGAGCAAACTAAACCCAAAGCCAATAGAAGAAATAATAAAGACAAAAGTGGATAAATATATTTATAGTTTGTAAATAATAATCAATGAAACCACCAGTTCTTCCAAATTTATAAGAAAAAAAGTATTAAAGTTTGAAATGAAAGTGGGAACACTGATTTTACATAAATAAAAAAGATTATATCAGTACTATGAACAATTGTACACCAACAGATTGGATGACCTCCATGTAAGAATTTCCTAGAAACACACAACCCACCAAGACCAAATCATGAAGAAATAAAAATTTGCATATACCTATAACTAATAAAGAGATTCAATCAGTAATCAAAAACCTCACACCAAAGAAGAGCCCTGGACCAGATGCCCTCACTGGTAAATTCTACCTACATTTATTCTTCCTAAAAATTGAAAGGGAGGGAACACTAACACTCCATAACTCATAATATGAGGCCAGGATTGCCCTGATACCAAAGCCAGGGGAAGACAGTACAAGAAAACTAAAGACCAATATCCCGTTTATTTTTTTTTTTTAATTTTTAACGTTTGTTTATTTTTGAGAGAGTGAAAGTGGGGGAGAGGCAGAGAGAGAGAGAGAGGAAGACAGAGAACTTGAAGCAGGCTCTGAGCTTTCAGCACAGAGCCCAATATGCAGCTCAAACCCACCACCCGTGAGATCCTGACCTGAGCCAAAGTCGGACGCTTAACCAACTGAGCCACCAAGGCACCCCTCCCTTTTAATTATTAATGCAGAAATTCACTGCTGTGAAAAGATATTTTTTAAATATATTAAGACTTCTTTTGTGGCCTAACATGGAAAAAAAATGTGTATTCGACTATGGTTGGGTAGAGTGTCCCATATAGGTCTCTTAAGGACAACTGGACTACATAGTCTTGTTAAATTTTTTTTATCTGTTGTTTACTTGTCCTATCCATTATTGAAAGTGGGGTATTTCAAGTGTCCAATCATTATTGTAGAACTATCTATCTCTTCAGTTTGATTCGTGCATTTTGGAGGTTTGATGGTTATGCATATATGTTAATTGTTGTTAGAACTTCTTGGCCTTTAATCAATATATAATTTCCTTCTTTGTCTCTTGCAACAGTTTTGACCTAAAATGTGTTTTGTCTGATATTAGGATATCCATCACAGTGCTCTTTTGGTTACTCATTTTGCATGAAATATCTTTTTCCATCCATCTTTTACATTCAAAGTCTCTTGTAGATAGCTTAGAATTTGATTATTTTTTAAACCTATCAGGCAAATATCTGTGACTTTTGACTGGGGAGCTTTTTTCCATTTAAATAAGCTCTGATAGGGCAAGTAGCTCAGTAAGTTGAGCAACTGACTCTTGATTTTGGCTCAGATCATGATCTCAGTTTGTGAGGTCAAGCCTTGCATTGGACTCCTTGCTGACAGCACGCAGACTGCTTGGGATTTTTCTCTCTCTGCCCCTTCCCTGCTTGCACTCTCTAAAATAAAATTTAAAAAATAAAAATAAGGTAATCCCTGAGAAGGAAGTACTAACTTTTGCCACTGTTTTTGGTATGTCGTCTGGCTTCCTCCACACCTCATTCCCTCCGTTACTGCAGAATCCTCAACAAAATACTAGCAAATGAAATTTAGCAGCCTATTAAAAGAATTACATGCCTTCAGGTAGGACTTATTCTTGTAATGTAAGGAATGTTCAACATATGATAATTAACCACTATAATATATCACATTCACCGAATTAAAGGAAAAAACACATCTCAATTGTTGAAGAAAAAGCATTTGAAGAAACTCAAAATCCTTTTGTGATAAAAACTCAACAAACTAGTAATAGAAACTAACTCAAAATAAAAAAAGACCATATATGAAAAGTCCACAGCTAAAAAAAAAAAAAAAAAAAAAACACCACAGTTATAACTATTCTCCTAAAGTGAGGAACAAGATGAGAATGCAATGCTCACCACTCCCATTCAACATAGTATTGGAAGTTCAGAGCAACTAGGCAAGGAAAAGAAAGAAAAGCCACCCAAGTTGGAAAGGAAGAAGTCAAATAACCTCTGGCTCATAGATGACATGATCTCATATGTAAAAATCCTAAAAATCCCAATAACACCAGAATATGTCTCTTAGAGAATATGTTGCAAGATATAAAATCAATAGAAATCAGTTCATATCTATAAATGAATTATGAACAATCTGAAAAGGAAATTAAGAAAGTTATTCCACTTACAAAAACACTTACAAATTTAACCAAGGAGGTGAAAAACATGTACACTGAAAACTACAAAACATTACTAAAAGAAATTAAAGAAGACAGAAAACTTAAGATGTCAGTACTGCTCAAATTGATCTAGAGATTCAAAATCCCGATGGCTTCTTTGCAGAAATAAGAAAATCCATTCTAAAATTCAAATGGAATGTCAAAAGCTCTTGAATAGCTAAAAAAAAATCTTAAAGAACAAAGTTGGAGACTTTACACTTCCTGGTATCAAAACTTACTACAAAGCTACAGTAATCAAAACAATGGTAGTTCTCGCACATAGACCAATGCAATAGGATAGAGAACCCAGAAATAAACTTTTGTATATATAATCAGATTAAGTGTGCCAAGATCATTCAATGAGGAAAGAACAGTCTTTTCAATAAATGGTGCTGGGTAGCTGGATAACCATATGCAGAGAATGAAGCTGGATCCTTATTTTAACCATATACAAAAATTAACTGAAAATGACTGAAATAAGCTCTTAGAAGAAAATATAGGGAAGAAGCTTCATAATATTGGATTGGCAATCATTTTTTCGCTAGGACACTAAAAGTACAGTTAAATGAAAAATTACATAAAAGCTTTTCTTCATCAAAGGACACTACCAACAGTGAAAAGGCAACCCCCAGATTGGAAGAAATTATTTGCAAATCATATATCTGATAAAGGATTAATATCCAAAATATAGAGAACTACAACTCAACAACACAACAGAAAGCCTAGACTAGACATTTCTCCAAAGATATACAAATGGACAGTACACACAGGAAAAGATGTTTGACATCACTAACAATTAGGGAAATGCAAATTAAAACCACAATGAGATACCATGTCACATCCACTAGGATAGCGATTATTTTTTTAAATAAAATTAACACATGTTGGTGGAGAAATTGGAACCCTTGTGCACTGTTGATGGGAATGTAAAATGGCACAGCTACTATGGAAAACAGTATGGCAGTTTCTCAAAGTATTGGACATAGAATTACCATATGATCCAACAATTCCACTTGTGGACTAATGTTCATAGTAGCATCACAGTGGCCAAAGGTGCACACAACTGACATGTCCATTGATGGATGGATGGATAAACAAAATGTAGTGAGTACTTGCAATGGAATATTATTCAGCCTTCCAAAGGAATGAAATTCTATACATGCTACAATATAAATGAACCTTGAAAACGTTAACTGAAATAAGCTAAGCACACAGTAATTACAGGCCAATATCCCTGCTGCACATAGATGCAAAAACTCTCAACAAGATTTTCACTAGCCAGATTCAATAATATATTAAAAGAATCATACACCATGAGCAAATGGAATTTACCCAAGGGCTGCAAAGATGATTCAACATCCACAAAATGATCAGTGTGATACACCACATTAACAAAATGAAGGATAAAAATCATACCTCAATAGATGTAGAAAAAGCATCTGACAAAATTCAGTATCCAATCATGATAAAAACTCTTAAAAGTGGGTATAGAGGGAATGTACCTCAGCATAGTAAAGGCCATAGATGACAAGTCCACAGCTAACATCATACTCAATGGTAAAAAGCTGAAAGCCTTTCTTCTAAGATCAGAAACAGGAGAAGGATTCCCACTCTCCCCATCTTTATTTAACATAGTGTCAGAAGTCCTAGCTAGAACAAGTAGATAATAAAAGTGTCCAAATTAAAAGGAAATAAAACTGTCATGTTTTGCAGATGACATGCTATTATTATGAATAGAAAGCCCTAAAGACTCTATAAAAAGAAACTGTTACAATAAACAAGTTCAGTAAGTTGCAGGATACAAAATCAATATGCAAAAACTAGCACCAAACTATCAGAAAGAGAAATGAAGAAAACAATCCCACATACAATTGCATCAAAATGAAGAATATACCTAGGACTAAATTTAACCAAGGAGGTGATGCAAGAATTATATATTGAAAACTAGGAGACATTTATGAAGGAAATTGAAGACACAAATGGAAATACAGCCTGTGCTCATGGATTGGAAGAATCAATATTGATAAAACATCCATATTGCCCAAAGCAATATACAGATTAAATACAATCCCAATCAAAATTCCAATGTCATTTTTCACAAAAATTGAACAATCCTAAAATTTGTATGAAACAAAAAATATATAGCCAAGAAATCTTGAGAAAGAACAAAGCTGGAGACCTCATGCTCCCTAATTTCAAACTATATTAAAAAGCTATAGTAATCAAAACCATACGGTATTGACATCGATCAATAGAACAAAATAGAGACCCAGAATTAAACTCATGTGTGCATGGTCAACTAATTTACTACAAGGGAGCCAAGAATATACCATGAGGAAAGGACAGTCCCTTTAATAAATGAGGGACTGGACAGTCACATACAAAAGAATGAAAATTAACCACTGTCTTACACCTTACACAAAAATTAATTCAAAATGGTCTAGGGGCACCTGGGTGGCTCCATGGGTTAAGCATCTGACTCTCGATTTCAGCTCAGGTCACAATCTCAGGGTCTTAAAATTGAGCCCCGTGTCAGAATCTCTGTGCTGGGCATTAAGCCTGCTAAAGATTTTCTCTCTCTCTCTCTGCCCCTGCCCCACTTGTGTTCACCCATGTGCTCTGTCTCAAAAAAAAAAAAAAAAAATGGACTAAAGACTTGAACATAAGACCTGAAACCATAAAACTCTCATCATAAAACATAGGCAGCAAGGTCCTTTGACATAGATTTAAAAACAAAAAAAAAAAAAAAAAAAATACTGGCAATACCTGACACCAAAAGCAAAGACTACAAAAGCAAAAATAATTAGAACTACATCATACTAAAAAGTATCTGCACAACGAAGGAAACCATCAACAGAATGAAAAGGCAAGCTATGGGATGGGAAAAAACATTTGCTAATCATACATCTAATAAGGGGCCACTGTCCAAAATATATAAAGAACTCATGAAACTCAATAGCAAAAAAAAACAAAAACAAAAACAAAATCCAATTTTTAAAATGGGCAGAAGATTTGAATAGACATTTTCCCCAAGAAGACATAGATGGCAAGCAGGTACATGCTTGGTATCTTAGTATATAATCACCAGTTATCAGGAAAATGCCAGTCAGACCACCACAAGATATTACCCCACACCTGTCAATATGACTATTATCAAAAAGATAACAATTGTTGGCAAGGATATGGAGAAAAGATAACCCTTGTGCACTGTTGGTGGAAATATGAATTGGTGCAGCCACTATGGAAAACAGTAGGGATGTTCCTCAAAAAACTGAAAACAGAACCACCATGTGAACCAGCAATTCCACTTCTGGGTAGAATTTATCCAAAGAAAATGAAAATACTCAAAAAGACATATGTAACCTCATATTTATTCCATTATTTATAAATAAGATATTCAAGCAATCTAAGGGGCCATCAATGGTGAATGGATAAAGAAATTGTGATATATAGATATAGATATAGATATGTAATATATGTATACAATATGTACATAATATATATAATGTATATAAGTATTATACACATATATACATGTATACACATATACATATTATATACATTATACATACATATTATACACATACATATATATGTGCTATATATGTATGTATAATGGAATATTATTCAGCCATTAGAAGGAAATCTTGCCATTTGTGACAACATGAATGGACCTTGAGAGCATTACACTAAATGAAAGAAAACAAATACCCCGTAATCTCTCCTGTATGTGGAATCTAATACAAATGTGCACATGCACACACACAGACACACACACACAGAATAGATTGGTAGGAGTTGCCAGAGGCAGGAAAATAAAAGGTAAGAGAAATGGGTGAAGGGGTCCAAAGAGAAAAAATAAGATTTTTTTTTTTAAGATTTTTACTTATAATTTTGAAGGTTAACAGCTCCCCGGTGGACACTTGAAGTCTAAAGATCCCCAAGAGATTTCTTTCAAAAGTGACCTCCACGAGATGTCTATCGCCTTACTTTACTCAAATAGAAAATTTTGGCTAAGGATCTGCTGCTCTGGTATGGGGTATTTACTGTGATAGTCTGGCTCCATCAACTCTGGGAAAAGTTTAACAATCTCTCTGAGCACATAGCAGGAGAATGCGCAGAGAGTGTGCATACCTAAGTCTACTCCTGTTCATCTGCGCTGGGTTTGACCTGGAAAAAATGAAGCCAAAGAAAGGAAAGAAATGATGGACTAGTTAACTTGGATGAATTTAGCAAGAAAACAAACCAAGTTACCCTTTGGACTGAAGGGGTGCTTAAAAGTCTTCTGCTCTAAAGCTTACCACACCACACTCTTAGTATATTATGCCAAGAAACCTTTTTATATGGTTAATCTGGGAGGGAGCTGACATTCTCCGACTGGCTCTACACTACCATTAGCCATTTGCTAACAGAAGGCTCATAGACCACAGGAAAGCTAACTAACTATTCCACTATGGCACAAAGAAGAAAATATGCCAATGTTTTTTAGTTGATATACAAAGAGGAGCAAGATGAATGATCTGAAGGCCCCAAACAAAATGCTGCAGAAGGGTTCTGTGTTCCATGCAGCCTGAGCATCGCAGCCTCTCCCTTGACTTGGCTAACATTATAATGCCTCCTTTATCTGCTTCCCAGTGCAATGGGCCTTGCATCGGGCCTCACCTAGCCGTGCAACACAGACAAGTGTTCTGCCAGACACGGGATGGCATCACCTTACCATCAGAGCAGTGCAGCGCCCTTCCAAGGTAAGAGAAAGCCGTGGACCTCCTTTCCCCAGCCCCTGGGTCAACAGCATGGAAAGACAGCATTAAGTGAGTGTTTCTCCTCTAACATCCCCTTTCCCCCTCCATTCTCCCCAGGCCATTGTTCTCCCTAGAGATAGATGTGCTGAATGTGCCAGGGTGGGTGGGCTCTCCTCTTTTGCAGACAAAGAGTGCAGAAGGTGCTATTCCTTTGAGGGTGGCCTGATATCGCATGAGATCTGCACTAGCCCTAGGGTGCGCAGGAAGTTAGGGCTACGAAGTGACCTCCAGATCTCAAGGGCTCCAGCAGCCCCTCACTCTTGTTGGCCTTCCTATAAAACTGATGCCGAATGAGGGCTCTTATCCCTGAGTCTCAACCTGTCATTCCCATCCAGTCGCCATGCCCTGTCATGCATTCCTGTGGCTGTCCCCTTGGGGTGAGGGCTCACCATCCCCGCCCAAGGCCCCAGCCCCAGGCTCTGCCTCTGCCAGCCCCCATCCTGGACAGAGTTTATTCCTGGATCATACAGCAATACAGACTGTGTACCCATGAGGACGCAGAGGGCCAATCAGAGCAATTGTCCTTCCGAGATCTTACAACCCCTCACTGACGGAGCAGAGACCAGAACCCAGGTCTGGTGGCAACAGAAGTGCTTGAGCAGTTGCCTAACATTCTTAGGTTTGCAACAATGTCTTCACATCTGTTCCCCACTCCGGTGCCCACAGAGGCAGACCCTAACCCCGCCACCCTCGTCCTGCAGGCCCGTGAGCACCCAGAACTGCTGGTCAGAAGCCTGCAGCGTACACTGGAGGGTCAGCCTGTGGACCCTGTGCACGGCGACCTGCGGCAACTATGGCTTCCAATCCCGGCGTGTGGAGTGTGTGCACGCCCGCACCAACAAGGCAGTGCCTGAACACCTGTGCTCCTGGGGCCCCCGGCCGGCCAACTGGCAGCGCTGCAACATCACCCCATGTGAAAACAGTATGTTCCAACCCCAAAGAGTCTTCTGCCAATTCCCCACGGGGCATCGGGGGCAGAGGGCAGTCCCCAGGACTGAACCTGAGCGTAGGGCATTGGACCAGGTTTCCCAAGGATTGTGAGCTGGGGCCAGAGTTGGGTATGTTCACAGGGGTGCATGCAAGCGAGCAAAAATGTGTATACGCATGTCCAGGCCATGAAAGATGGCTGAGTGTGCCCCCAAGGGCTCGATCTTGGCCCCGGGCAAAGCCAGGTACTATTGGCCAAATGCTAAACGAAGTCAGCCTCCAGCTCACCCGCAGTAGTTTGGCTGGTACCCAGGGGACGACAACCAGTGCCTCCTGGGGGCCGGGCTACTAGACAGAAAGCACCGTTTGCACTAGAAGAGCACACAGAGTGCCTCCTGCCCAGCTGGCCTTGCGCCCATCATGGCTCTGCTTCTCACAGAACAACGACCGGCTGCCCTCCCTCCTTCCCAACCCACGGGCACCCACCGGAACTGTGCAGGAGCCCATGCCCTTGAGATCTACTCTTTCACTCCCTCCTCCCTCAAGTCTGGATCCTCCTCTGCCCAACACCGGCATTTGTATCCCAGTTGGATATTTTTTCTTCCTCTGGACCCAAAACAAACTGGAGGTCCTTCCCCACAGGAAAGAAGACAAAGTATGAGACAAAGAATACAAAGTTTTTAAATGTTGCAATGCAGTTTTCCCCTAAACGGGGCCTCTCTGAGCATGAGATTTCCAACGCTGAGGCAGATGTCCTGTAGGCAAATTGTCCCACTGCTTATACACTGGGGAGGGATGATCTTTGTTCTCTGTGTGGTGCTGACCCATCTTTATGTCAAGAGCTCACCACAGTTAGCACTAATGTTCAAAGTATTTCAGACTTCCTATGTTGGTCACAGAAGTCCACAGCCCAAATCAGCACCAATAGCTAAGGACCATCTCGTTTGTGCCAATACTGAACTAGAGGCCACAGTGCTCGGGCAAGACATGGTCAGGGGAAGGAGTAGAGAGGCTTGGGTGGACAGTGTTAAGAAACTTTCACGGAGGAAAGAAGGCTCACATTCCAGGGGATGAGGCCATCAACCAGGGCCTCACTTGCACACCCCGTCAGAGTGGTGCAGCATTGAGTCCTTCTGGGAACCAGCTCGAGGAGAGCCACTTAAATACCATGGGGAAAGGCCAGCTTGCCTTAGAAGGTGAGGCGGTCCCGAGGAGAGGGAGATGAACAGCGCCCTCCGGAAAGAAGCGTGCTATCAGAAAGGCAGTAGAACAGGCCGAGGGTTGGGCCGTGTCAGCCAGCCAACAACGGCAGCCTGTTGGCAGGCTGGGAGGCAGGTGGCTGAGTGCCACCAGAGCAAGGCCAGCCCAGAGATGCTGGACAGCAGGGGCCCCTCCAGCATGGGAGTCCAGTGCCCAAGGCAGACCCCAGGAAGCACCCAGTGGCCACAGCCTTTAGCTCCATTTCACATCTTTCTTTTGTCCCCTTTCCCAGTGGAGTGCAGAGATACTACCAGGTACTGCGAGAAGGTCAAACAGCTAAAACTCTGCCAACTCAGCCAGTTCAAATCTCGCTGCTGTGGGACTTGCGGCAAAGCGTGAAGACAGGGCCCAGGGAAGAACTCTACCCTGGCCACACAGAGGACTCCCGCCACCACCTTGGACAGAACTTAAGCTCTCTTCGTTTATTTATTTATTTTCCTCTCCCCACCCCCGCCCCACACACCCTCGTCCAACCTCCTCCCCCACCCCAGACATGAGGACCTCGGCATGTCCTCTCTCTCGGTTCACTGGAGAACAGAATGTGGGGGAAAGACAAGGAAAGGGGTCTACAGGAGGTTGCAGAGCAGACGCCTCGCCTTCCCAAACCCAGGTCCTGAAAAGGCGGAGGAAGAGGCAGGTGTGGCTCCTGGGGACAGCAGGGAGGCAGAGCCAGTAGCAGACAAGAGATGGGAGGGTAGGCCACAGAACGTTTGCAAAGCATTGGTACAGACTCCAGACAACCAGCTGTGTCTTTCCTGGCAGCACACCGTCCACACGGGAGTGTGCTTCTGCTTTGTGTCCTCCTCTGCCTCAGCCTTGGGAAGAGCAGGCAGGGAGGGGAGGACACCATGGGAAGGCAGAACCCAGGCCAGAACTCAGCTCTTCTGCCAGGGAGCGTTGAGAACTCCAAGCCCGGATACAGAGCAGTAAGGCGGAGACCATCCAAGTAGGCCCAAAGCACACTTGATGCAGAAAACCACGTGGGGGCTGGGGCGGGGAGGAGACAGAAGCAAAAAGAAACCTGTGCATGGTCCTCAGTGGGGAAGTGCAGGTAGATGGGGAGGAGTGAGGAGGCTCGGGGAAGGGGCCCTCTGGATTCTGCTGCCCTCGCAGAGGGCACACTGCCTGCTAGGAGACCTGCCCTCCCTGAGGTGCAGGGGAGTCCCCACTCCCCCACACTGTCTCGGACTTCTGCCTGTACCCCCCTAGCAAAGCCAGTGAGACATCAAGATCTACTTGTTCAGTCGGGCGGCCCCTCTCATCTCTCTCTACATCAAGAGTCCCCCACTCCCCAACCCCAGCCCAGAACGATACTGCTGATGTGGGTCAAGGGCATTCTGAGCAAGAATAGGCTGGGGTTTCTGCCTGTATGGCCTTTGCTGCCCCACTTAAGGGCCAGGGGTGGGGTTCAATTTGCCAGATGGTATCCATCAGGTCACAGTAGCCACTTCCAGAACGGGCCGGGGCCCGTTCAGGGTGGGACAGTGGGCTTGTGCGGGCCCACTGTAAAAGCGGTGCTCCTATTTATACAGCAGCTTGGGGCAGGGTGATGGGGTGCGGTGGCAAAGCCATAGGATAACTAAAGCTCGCAAGAGGGTCCTCAAAGGCTTTTCAACCTGTTCCCTACACACACTGAAGTACTATGAACCTTACAGCAATTAATATCCACCCAGTTTTGGTAATCCAGTCAGCAAGGCAGCACACACACTTGCAGTAATGCGGGTCAGCTAGAGTAACATGGCTGCAGCAAAGTCTAGGGGCAAACCTGAAATCCTGGGACCATTTGGCAAATTGTTCTTTCAGCAAAGAGGTTTGGGTGAGTGGTTTTGGCCACCTCCCCCTTGAGTGGAGACCGTTCAATAGCCAGGGCAGCGTGGCCACACTCACTCACCCCTCAGACAGCCTGCTCCCCCCTCACATACAGACTCGCAAAATGCCACCCAGCCCCGGGCCACCACCAATACCAGGGCTGTGTTTTCCAGCCCACCTGGAAGTCAAAGACGGGGGGAAGACGGTATTAACCTGTGTCCTCCCCAGGTGAGCTACGGACAATTAAGGTGGGTCTCTTTCTTCCTCACCACAATGGGCTCTAAGAAGTCATGTTACTAAAAATCAGCGTAATGTTTATTTAAAATAAAAGAGAATGTTTTCTATGTCTGTATATCTTTTGTGAATATTTATTAGGATTTCTTGTATAAAAACGTGCAATATTAATAATTGTACATTGTCATTCAGAAAACAAAGTATTTGGGGGACTTTTTTATTAACTTCCTGCAGTTGTGTTCCTGTAAACTCTGGTAACTATTGTATTGTTCCTATTTTTAATAGAGGCTGATGTTTAACTCTGGATCCATTCACTGTGTACAGAACACATTGTAAAGCTAACGTGGGATGACAGGGCAAGAAGAGGGGACTTGTTTGTGACACAATAGTTATGCATGGAATGGAGAATACAAATTCCATACTGCTACTAATGTGGTTGGTTATTTGTAGTTCAATAGCTGTTGAGAACCAGTGGCCAATATTTACATTTTCTAAATAGCCAGTGTCCTCCAGCTCCGCCTCGTGTCAGGTTGGAGCCGTTGGAGGGGGCCTCAGAGCCAGTTCGGAGGACCTAGGTTTGGGGTGGGAAGCAGCGTGCTCCTTGCATGAGATGAATGTACATTTACTGTTTGTTCTGTGAATTGTGACTCAGCAGCAACACAAGATGATTAGAGCTGCTGAATAATATGGAAGGAGGCACTTTCCTCCTCTAAAACACAAAACTGTATTTATATTTTTTGTACAGATAATACAGCTTATTTATTTAACTCTTGTCGTCCGAGTCTCTGTTAAGCTCAGCCTTCCGGTCTCGTTCTGTACAGGGGTTGAGGGTGGTTCCCAGCCACTTACGTGTGTTTGGCCACCACGGAAGAATGGTGGTTTTGAGCTCTGCATGGGAAGCTGGGAGCCCATGCCTGCAGGGCCAGCTCTGTAAGTGAACCCAAAGGAGCTATGTTTGTGGATGTGCACATATTCAGGTTTAGGACTACCCTTGACAATCATCTCATTTATGGCCCTGGGTAGTGGGAACATGGAAGCCACAGTGCCTTCAGAAAGACAGATACATGGGCATCTCGTGGGTGGGGGGTAGATGCAGATTTGGCTGCAGGAGGAGTCTCCAGGTCAGGCTCCCTCCAACAGGGGCGTGCACAGTATAAAGTAGCTGTGTGCTGAAATTCTGGATGGACACCATTAGTAGGAGCTAACACTTACAGATCATTACTACATTTTCATCCTCACATGAGCCCTATGATTATCTGTATATGGGTAGACAGAGGCCCAGAAAGCCCAAGGTCAACCAGCTGGTGGAACAGGGATCAAACTCCTATAAGTCTGGCTTTTTAGCCACAGCCTTTTCCTTACCCACTATGCCATCTCCAGCTTCTCTGTGAAAGAGCAGACCATGCATGGCCACCATCGTGGGTGCCATCTTTCCCTACTGCTTGGAGGCTGGTAGATGACAATGGGACATTTTACTGGAGTTGTCACTTTCTCATCCCCTAAAATTAATTCTTCTGGCATTCTATGGCCCCTAGCTCCCTATTTTTAAAGCATTTTAATAGAAATAAAGCTACTATGGGAAGTGCAGAAAAAAATAAAAGTGTATTGTGGCGTTCTTCATCAATTGTTTCCAGTGGAAGGGCAGCAAGTCCTCAAGCCCCCAGGATGTCCACACAAAGACCTTTGTGGGAGGCACTTAAGAACCCCAGCCTGAAAGCCCAATTCCAATCCATTTTCCAACAACTCACCCATCACATCACAGTCTGTTATGCAGTGTAAAAATTAGTTAGAAAGCTCTTCCTGAAATCCCAATTATTTTCTAAGGAGTTTTAGGTTTTGCCTTAAAGAAATAGTCAATACTTGAACTAGAAATACTCACATACCAACAATCAAATAATATCCTACAGAGACCCCAGGGGAGGATGGGAGGGCAGGGATAAGTCAGAGATGCCAGAGCAAAAAAAACAAAAACAAAAACAAACAAACAAAAAAAAAAACCAGGAAGTTTCAAATGGTGGGACAGGCTCAAATAGAACATACGGAAAAGTTTCCAGCCCAAATCACAGAGCTCAGCAGGGAGAAAAAGATCCCTATAAGGATGCTCCCAACCACAGCGTAAAAGTTCAGAATCTTAACCACAGGCAGGTCCTGGGATTCAAACTGCTCATACCAGAGTCCCCTGCTTGGCCTCAGAAGTTTCTAGGACTTTGACAGCATGAGCCCAGAAAATCTGGGGCCCATCCAAACCAAAATCATCAATAATCACCAAAGCTCATTCATGCCTCAGTTTCTCACTTTTGAAAAGAGGATATCTCCTAAGATACGGTTTTTATGAGAAAACTAGCAGTTCATTCACATTGAGGAAATCTAGGATCTCCTGGCACATCACTGAAGCGTCACCGAATGTTAACTATCTTGAAGACAGGGAGATGAGGGCAGAGCATTGGTCCTATTTCATATTCCCATTGTCAGCTGTGAAAGACTGTCCCTAGGTTTTCATATTTGAGTGAGAAGGACATCAGTCGTTCCTTCAAAGTTCAGTACTACACAATAGTGTCAATAAGAGAGACATTAGTGAACCCAAATCTGTATATTGGAACATAATAGCACAGGTAGCCAACTCACCAAAATATTGACATACTTTCAGAAATAGTTCCCAGGACAGCTGTTACCTTGTAATCCCAATGTACAGTCTAGTTTCAAATCAAATCTCCCATTTCCTTTGATTTACTAAAAAAAAAAAAAAAAGGGACAAATGCTCATTCAAGAGCAAACATACATGTAATGTAAAAGCTAAAGTTAAGGATATCTCACTTACCAAGTGGTAGATTTTCTCATAAACAGCATGCTATGATAATCAATCCTGCAAATAAATCCAAAAAAATCCAATTTTATTAATGACTTTCAGCTAAAATGAGACAACTTAGAGCTCAATAATCCATCTGTGGGCCTCCCCAAAATAGGCAAATTCATCCACAAAGGATAAGGGACTTATCGGGTGAACAGAAGGATGAAGCTCTTGGAAACAGCCCAATGAAAACTGACCTACTGGGTGAATTATCCAAGGAAGGATAAATTAGTAAACAAAATAAAGTGACACCCCCTTGGTTTTGTCTCTTTCAGTCCCTCATTTTGTTCAATGAACCAGCCATGATTTAAAGACTTCAGGATTCAGACTCAGAATACACTGAATGTGAGTTACATCAGGGAAGGTGATCTATGCATGTCACATACAACCAAGCAGGAAAATACTGATGTGGATACAAGCTTCAGTCAGTAAAGAATTGAATACTCAATGAATTCTACCAACCCTGTAAGATTAAAATTAACCTAAAATTATCATGTGTCCCCACATAGCCATGCAGTCCACTTGGAGATGCTTTTACAGGTTAAATGCGTATGAGCCAATCAGAGACTGTGATCTTTGGCTGAACCGCAGTTTCTTGTTCATAGCACCCGAAGGTTTTCAAATGTATGTTGCTACCTCTAAACTGGAAGGCAGATATGGTAATCAAGGTTTTGCTGGCAAGAACTGAGCTGTCACCTTGCCTGTCAACCAGAGGTTTACAACTTCACTCAGATGGATTCTGTGAAGCACCTGGTCCCAATCAACCATGTGTCATGCTTCTGATCACACAATATACAGATGTCACTCACCTCAGTGTTTTCCAAAGGCAAAATCCATCTTCAACCAAGGATTTCCCAAGCTGCTCCTAAAGATATGGTTTATATGTGTGTAAACAGAAATTAAACGTGCAGTTTTACGTGAGTGAAGAGAAAGCAGACAGTAGGGAATGGTTCTCCTGCTGAACATAAATAATGTTTGTTTAAGCAGAATGCTTAGGAGGGCCTGAGAGATTGCACAGTCAGCATCCAGACCAGAAAGCATGCCTGGGAAACCTGCTTCCTTTTCCAAGATGACATAAACAGCCCTCCTCTGGGTCTTTGTGATAGCCAGGGTTGACCTTGTTACAACTCCCAAAAAGGACAGAAGACAAGCTGTGAACAGCTTAGTTACCAGGTAAGCAACTCAGGGAAATGTTTAATGGCCAAGGCAGGGAGTATGGTGATGAAGTGCATCATGGGCTTGATTTTCTCCTCCTAATCCTCACCATCTTTTGTTTAAATAACAATGAAGGGGCCAGGAAATGACTGAGCTGAGGCCAGCTGAAGGATGACAAAGTTGTCCAGACAGTCATCCAGGTAGTTCTGTCCTATAGCTGAAGATCAGTGTGTCAGTGCCAGGGTGCAGAGCAGGGCCAGATCAATAGGCCAGTCACTCCTGAGCTGAATTTCTTTACCTGCACAGGGCCTTCCTATTGGAATGGAGACACTCAAGGCAACCACCTGGGAGCAAGCCCCCATGATTTGGATCTTCCACTCCCTTTGCAGTGTGAAGGTCTAGCCTATGCACTAAGGTCCAGCTGGGATGGAAAACAACCAAAGTTCTCATCTGGTCTGGTGGACTTCACTCTACCTTCCCCTGCCAGATAAGCATTTATCCCTTCTCATCTCCTCTCCTCCCTGATTTCTTTTCCCATCACGTATCTTCCCCTTCCCTCAGAGTCTGAGAAACTCTTGCCAAGTGCCAACTCTGTGCCAGGTCCAGGCTGGGCCCTGGGGACATGGCTTTCAGGGAACTCAGAGTCCAATCAGGAAAGCAGACATATCTCACCACAAATGCCAACGTGAAGTCCCAGGTTTGGGGGAGTTTCCAGCTCAGTTTTCTTCTTCGTTTGGTTCCTTCACAGTCAGCACCCAGGGATTTCTCCTTTTATTCCTGATCCTTTCTCATTGGGACTTTACAAAGGTATCCTGACTGAATAAATCTACTCCCTCCCACTTTCTCTTCCAATCTACTCCCCATATAGCAGCTAGAACTATTCTATTGCCTGCAAACACATCAGTGTAACCAAATGCATATGTGTGAAACTAACTTAAATCTACACCCTAAAGGCAGTTAGCTAACATTTAATTACCCAATCATAAACCCACCCTCCAAAAGTGACCAGTGCAAGGATTTCAAATACTGTTATCTAAATCTGCACCAGAGGGTTTCTTAATTAACGCAAAGTTCATTAATTACACACCAGTGATATGAGCAGTCCTAGAGGTCTGAAAAGGATACATGGCACCACTGCCCCTGTATTAACAGTCTGAGAATCCAGCAAATCCAACAGCCGGGAGCCCCAGGTCTAGAGTTGTCCTTGGTTCTGTACACCACCATCCCCCCACCCCAAGCCACCCTGCTCAGTTTGTTTGATTTGACTAGAGAAGTTTTTGGCTGATCTTATGGTAGGAACATTCACCTTGGAGTAACTATCAGAATGCCTGGATTTGGACAATACGACTTATTTGAGTTCAAAGAGCAGGTTACAGGACTGTGTTGGGCCACTTTGCTGGCATTTACGCCCATGCCACAATTTGGGCCGGGATTGTTTTCAGTGAAACACACCATCTTAGGAGTAAGGCTGCATAGGTGGAGACAGAGAGCTCCAGCCTCTCTTGATGGAGCTACCCATTTTACCAAGGTAACTCAGAAACTGGTGATTAGCCAAAATGGCTTAAATCCATTCACAAAGTGATCTTTGCAAAAGATGGCTTGCACTATACCAGTCCACTGTTTCAAAACCTTCCACACTTTCCCACTGTTGTCAGGACAAGGAACAGCCTCCTTTAAATGTCCTGAGGCACCCTGCAAACTCATCTCTGGCCACTTTCCCTGGGTGACAGGCCTCAGTTCTTTGAAAGCTCCATGTCCCAATCTCCTTTCCCTTCTTACCTTCCCATAAACCAATGGAATACCAACCACCACACCCCTCCCCACCTGCTCTTCCTTTGTGATTTCTTACTTGGGACCCAGGGCAGGCAAATATGGAGGCTATAAATGTTTGTTACTCACCACTTCCCTCAAGACTGCACCGTTTTATAACTTTTTTCCTACTGCCCTGTGGCAAAGCTGGAAAGCTGGGCCTCTCAGAACTTTGACAGCCCACAGAGGTGGATGCAGCCTGAGACTCAAAGTCAGTAGTCAAAGGCAGGGAATCCTGTACTCGTAAGCTATTCTCCCCCTCCATTCCTCCTTTCTTTCCACACTGCACACATCCACTTTTCAGGGCCAGGTTTGGATTTATGGCTGAAAACTCAGTGTAAGTATTTACAATATCCCCTCTTCTTTCTTTTTCATGACTGAAGTATAATTGACACACAATGTTTTATTACTTTCAAGGGTACAACATACTGATTTAACAATTCTGTGTATTACTCAATGCTCACAATATATGCAGTCACCATGCAGTGTTATTAAGTTATTGACTATATGCCCGATGCTGTACTTCTCATCTCTGTGACCTATTAATTTTATAATTGGAAGTTGGTACCTCTTAGCCTACTTTATTTTGCCCAATCCCCCACCCACCCCCCTCTGGCAACCACCAGTTTGTTCTCTGTATTTAAGAGTCTGTTTATTCATTCGTTTTGTTTTTCAGATTCCACATATAAATGAAATCCTATGGGATTTGTCTTTCTCTGCCTGACTTATTTCACTTAAAAGCATAATACCTTCTGGGTCCACCCATGTTGTCTCAAATGACAAGATCTCATTCTTTTTTTATGGCTGAGTAAAATTCAGCCATTTTGTGTCTGTATGTGTATGTGTGTGTGTGTGTGTGTGTGTGTGTGTGTGTGTGTATGTGTGTAAACCATACATGTATATACACCATATCTTTGTTCATTCATCAATGGACACTTGAACTGCTTCCATATCTTGGCTATTATAAATAATGCTGTGATAAACAGGGGTGCATATATGGTCAATTAATCTGTGACAAAGGATGAAAGAATATATAATGCAGAAAAGACAGTCTTTTAAATAAATGGTGCTGGAACAACTAGACAGCTACATACAAAAGAATGAAACTGAACCACTTCCTTATACCACACACAAAAATAAATCAAAGTGGATTAAAGACCTAAATTTGAGACCTGAAACCATAAAAGTCCTAAAAGAAAACATAGGCAGTAATTTCTTGGCCTTAACAACATATTTATGGATAGGTCTCCTCAGGCAATGGAAACAAAAGCAAAATAAACTATTGGGACTACACCAAAATAAAAAGCTTTTGCATAGCAGAGGAAATCATCAACAAAACAAAAAGGCAGTGTAGTGAATAGGAGAAAATATTTGCAAATGATGCATCCAATAAAAGGCTAATATCCAAAATACATTAAAAAAATGTATACACCCAAAAAATGTGATTAAAAAATGGGCAGAGGACTGTTATTCAACATAGTATTGGAAGTCTTAGCCTGTGCAATCAGACAACACAAAGAAATAAAAGGCATCCAAATCGGCCAGGAGGTCAAACTTTCACTCTTCGCAGATGACATGATACTCTATATGGAAAACCCAAAAGATTCCACCAAAAACTGCTAGAATTGAATCATGAATTCAGCAAAGTTGCAGGATATAAAATCAACACACAAAAATTGTTTGCATTCCTATACACCAACAATGAAGCGACAGAAAGAGAAATCAAGGAATCGATCCCATTTACAGTTGCACCAAAAACCATAAAATACCTAGGAATAAATCTAACCAAAGAGGTGAAAAATCTATATGCTGAAAACTATAGAAAGCTTATGAAAGAAATTGAAGAAAACACAAAAAAATGGAAAAAGATTCCATGCTCCTGGATAGGAAGAACAAATATTGTTCAAATGTCGATACTACCCAAAGCAATCTACATATTCAATGCATCCCTATCAAAATAACACCAACATTCTTCACAGAGCTAGAACAAATAATCCTAAAATTTGTATGGAACCAGAAAAGACCCTGAATAGCCAAGGCAATCTGGAAAAAGAAAACCAAAGCAGGAGGCATCACAATCCCAGACTTCAAGCTATACTACAAAGCTGTAACCATCAAGACAGTATGGTACTGGCACAAGAACAGACACTCAGATCAATGGAACAGAATAGAGAAACCAGAAATGGACCCACAAACGTATGGCCAACTAATCTTTGACAAAGCAGGAAAGAATATCCAGTGGCATAAAGACAGTCTCTTCAGCAAGTGTTGCTGGGAAAACTGGACAGCGACATGCAGAAGAATGAACCTGGACCACTTTCTTACACCATACACAAAAATAAACTCAAAATGGATGAAAGACCTAAACGTAAGACAGGAAGCCATCAGAATCCTCGAGGAGAAAGCAGGCAAAAACCTCTTTGATCTTGACTGCAGCAATTTCTTACTGAACACGTCTCCAGAGGCAAGGTAAACAAAAGCAAAAATGAACTACTGGGACCTCATCAAAATAAAAAGCTTCTGCACAGCGAAGGAAACAATCAGCAAAACTAAAAGGCAACCGACAGAATGGGAGAAGATATTTGCAAATGACATATCAGATAAAGGGTTAGTATCCAAATTCTATAAAGAACTTATCAAACTCAACACCCAAAAAACAAATAATCCAGAGAAGAAATGGGCAAAAGACATGAATAGACACTTCTCCAAAGAAGACATCCAGATGGCCAACCAACACATGAAAAAATGTTCAACATCACTCATCATCAGGGAAATACAAATCAAAACCACAATGAGATACCACCTTGCACCTGTCAGAATGGCTAACATTAACAACTCAGGCAACAACAGATGTTGGCAAGGATGCGGAAAAAGAGGATCTCTTTTGCATTGTTGGTGGGAATGCAAGCTGGTGCAGCCACTCTGGAAAACAGTATGGAGGTTCCTCAAAAAACTAAAAATAGAACTACCCTATGACCCAGCAATTGCACCACCAGGCATTTATCCAAGGGATACAGGTGTGCTGTTTCAAAGGGACACATGCACCCCCACGTTTATAGCAGCACTATGAACAATAAAGTATGGAAAGAGCCCAAATGTCCATCTATGGAAGAATGGATAAAGAAGAGGTGGTATAGATATACAATGGAGTATTACTAAGCAATCAAAAAGAATGAAATCTTGCCATTTGCAAGATGGCAACTGGATGGAACTGGAGGGTATTATGCTAAGTGAAATTAGCCAGTCAGAGAAAGACAAAAATCATATGACTTCACTCATATGAGGACTTTAAGACACAGAACAGATGAACATAAGGGAAGGGAAACAAAAATAATATAAAAACAGGGAGGAGGATGAAACATAAGAGACTCTTAAATATAGAGAACAAACTGAGGGTTACAGGAGGTTACTAACTAGGGGGATGGGCTAAATGGGTAGGGGGCACTAAGGAATCTACTCCTGAAATCATTGTTGCACTATATGCTAACTAATTTGGATGTAAATTTTAAAAAATAAAAAATAAAATTTTAAAAAAATGGGCAGAAGACTTGAAAGACATACAGATGGCCAACAGACACATGAAATGATGCTCAACATCACTCATCACCAGGGAAATGCAAACTCAAAACCACAGTAAGATATCACCTCACACCTGTCAGAATGGCTAGTATGAAAAAAGACAAAAAACAACAAGTGTTGGCGAGGATGTCAAGAGAACCCTCTTGTACTGCTGGTGGGAATGCAAATTAGTGCAACCACTGTAGAAAGAACACGGATGTTCCTCAAAATATTAAAGATAGAGCTACCATATAATTCAGTAATTCCACTGCTTGAGTATTTACCCGCCCAAAAAAAAAAAAAAACACTAATTTGAAAAGATATACACAATATCCACTCTTCTAACTAGATCCCCCCAAATATGATCTTTTGTTTTACTGAAAAGATGATGGTGGGTGCAGAAGAATGCAAAAGGATGCAAAAGAATGAGACCAAGACTAAACTATACTACATGATAAAAGGACATAAAGATCCTGAGGGACAAGACCTGGATGACTGTGGCTGGAGAGATGGGGGAGGGAGGGGGAGGGAAGGGGAGGCAGGTCATGTCTCAGTTGATGGTCACAATCTAAAGGAAGCCATGCCCACCCTCCAAGCAGACAACTGCCCTCCTTCTCCCTCAAGGTACCTGGTGCCTAATAACTCTAACTTTGGGAAATCTTTCCTTATGTACTTCAGAGAAGACTCCCTTTTCCCTACGGGTCATAGTGCCGAAAGGGGAAATAGAAAGAGGAAAAGTTCCTAGAATTCACAGAATGCTCTGTTCACCCCCTCACACAGACCACATGGGGACCACAGCAGTGAGTATAAGCGCCAGGCTAGTTTGACTACAGAGCCTCCTCAAAAAACCCTGCTGTACCTTGCTTCTCAGAAGCAGCCTGCTGGCCATCCAGCATTCACATGTCTACCCAGCCCTCCCCAAACTCAGTGGAGAGACCCTGTCCTCCTAGTCTCTGCGACCTAAGGTTCTAGAGACATGCTTAATTCCCAGTTGTTTTCACCCCACCTCCAATCACCAATTCCATATGGCCTGCCTTCAAAATATGCCCGGGATGTGACCCTTTTCTCATCAGCCCCACTTCTACAGCCTGGCATGGGCCTGCATCCTGCCAGGCCCTGCTTCTACGCTGGCCCCCTGCAGCCCCCTCACAGAGCCTGGGGGACTACAGGGATGGTTGTAACATATACCAGATCTGAGCACTTCTCAGTTGGACCCTTGACATTGCCCCCCAATTCCAAATTCCTGGCCATGGTCTATACAGCCCTCACAAAAATGTGCCCACCTCAGGCTCTTTTGCTCTACATGTTCCCTGGGGTCATCTCCCCCTTTGAGCTTCTCAAACATCATCTTCTCAATGAGGCCCACCTTGACCATCCCATTAAATACCACCTGGGCCTCCCAGAACTCCTGGGCTTCTCCATTCCAATTATGTTCTCCTTTTTCATGGTGCCTATCACCTTGTAACTTACCAAACAATTTACTTATTATGCTTTTCATATATTATGTGTTATTTATATTATACATACCTTATTATATATAATTACGCATTGTTTATTATTAATGAGTGTCTGTCTACCCCACTAGACTATAAGACCCACAAGGGCAGGACCTGTATATGTTCTACTTACTGATGTTGTCCAAAGCACCCGGAAGAGTGCCTGGCACCCAAAAGATATTTTCTGAAGGCATAAACTAATGTATGTTTGTGTACACATACAGATGGATGGGAGAAGAGGAAGGAAGAAGTGTGGTCAGTGAGTCCACCTATCCTGAGGACCAAAGCTAAGACAGGGGTTATGGGGTAGAGGAGGAAGAAGAGGAGGAAGAAGAGGAGGAGGAGGAGGAGGAGACATAGAAGATGAGATGTGTGAAAGGAAAGAGCATGGTTTTGAAGTCACTACCCTGGGGGTGGAGGGGGACTCCCTGGATGGCGTAGAGAAAAATGAAAAACAGGGAGATGCTGGAAAGCAACTGAGGGCCATCAGGTGGGTCCCCAGGAGATATCCCCGGGGCAAGACCATAGTGAGATGTGCAGCAGACCCAAGAGTCTGGAAAAGGGCCCCATGATAGCTCCCAGAGTGGATGGCAAAGGTAGGAAACACAGCATTTTTGGAGCTACGGAATCCTAAAGAGCTTGGTAATCAAGAGGCAAAACCTCCCTAAATAGCACTATTCGAAGATCATAGTAAAACAAACAACAGATGTGACTTCACAAGATGAAAATACCTTTTTCCTCCAAAAGGCCCAAGGGATCTTTTTCTACAATGAAGAGAATCTAGTCTTAATGTAACTATTTCCAACAAAGAGCTTAAAAATTTAAAGATCTCTTCATATAACCTTCAGCTCCTGGATGTAATCATTCCTTCCTATGCATTAACCTTATAAGTAAGCAAGCATTGTGTAAAGAAGCTCTGTTGCAACCCAATCAACATCTTTGTAAATATCTGTGTGTTTCCAGAAGCAATTAGTGAGTAAGTCTGAGTGCTGAGTACAAGGAACAGTGGAGAATCAATCACACGCACAAACAGCTACCATTCCCAGAGCTCATACACCTATACACCGCATGGCCCTGGAAAGGCATTCAAAAATTCATTCTTTATCCTCAAGATCAACAGCCTCCTACATCTCTCCAGCCTTCCCCTTCTTTCAAACCCATGGTGTCACTTCACTGTTCACCCAGCTGGTTCTACAAACATCATTTCCTCCACTGGGAGTCAAACATCATTCCCCCAAGTTACTTAACCCATCTGAGCCTCAATTCCCCTCAGTTCCCTGCCTGAACAGGGAGATAACAACAGGAGCAGGAAGCACATATGGATGCAGTGAGATGGCAGGTGCTGTTGCTGTCAGAACTTAAGAGAGCTCTACACAGGAGATAACAGACTTGTGTCCACTCTCCGGTAACTGAACTTTCCCAGGCTCCCTGTACCTGCCCTCTGGCTGGGCCAGAACCTCCCATTTATCAAGAAGCCAAACAATTTCAACGGTCAAGGACTAGGATGTTTCAACACTCAGAGTTGACCCTGAGGCACAGCAGGATTCGCTGAGGTTTTTAAATCATCAAAGAAAGGTTCAACTACATGCTTGCATGCGTGCAGATTTTACTGTATTCTAAACTTATTTGAAAAAAAAATGTATGATGAGCACTTGGCACTGTTTCTCCATGTGTGTTCCAACAGGTTTTACACAATAAAAGGGCTCTATTGTCAGAGTTGGAAACTGTTGTCTCTGCCTGCTCAGAGTTCATCCCTCCCCTTGCCTGGAAACTCTACGGCTTCCTTTGGGGACCCACCCCATCCCAAGCCCTCCCATGTTCACATAGCTTGCATGGGGTTGACCCTAGCCATAAACACTACTCAGTCCAGGGGTGGACCCTGATTCAGTCCTGGACAGGGAGGATTTTCATTCTCCCTGGCCATGGCAATCAGTTCAGAAAGGACCACGAGTCTCAAGCCAGGCAAGAAACTCATTTCAGGGATTTTTTCTGGAACCCCTGGGAAGGAGAAGCCCTTTAGCTAAAGAGATGTTGTGAGCTTAAAATTGCTGGAAACCATCACGTGGAAAGGGCCTGCCTAAGAAGGCAATGCAGAAGAAAATAAAGGCAAAAGATGAAGACCAAGCACCCATTGCATCCTTCAAGCCACTGGATTCAGCTGTGCCTGAAGCCCACAGATAAAGCCCTAGACTGTTCAATTGCCTGAACCAAAAAATTCCCTTTTCACTTCTGCACTTGTAATTGCAATAATACTGATCCATGAACTGGGTTATACAAAGTTAAGCAAGGTTCCTTTAATATAGGGTTTCAGAGAGCCTTCAAAATATCATTATGCAATATGAATCTCAAACTCCCAAACTTCTATGTCCAATGAACTTTTTTGAAGACCATATCACAGGACTTTTATTCCATAGAAAACACCTTCATAAAGGCTAATAGATATTACCTGTAGGTTAACTTCATATTAAAATACTCCAAAGCTCCAATCCCTTATAATTCTGGACAAATGAGACAAATGGGAATTCATTTACCCAACTCTGTTGATGCATTTGGCCAGACTTGATAAGTGTATGTGTATAATTTTTTATAATTTTTATTAAATGGGGGTCATAAGCATAAACTATGATATATTTTTCCAGACTTAATAAAATACGTGTGTATGTACATGTGCAAATGTGTGTGTATACACACACATACACGTACATTATTTTAAATTATTACATTGAGGTCATAATTCCTGAGATGCTACACTTTTGAGTTCTGCATTTTAAACCATTTTTTGGTCTCTAGCCCCACTGCCAGGCTGTCACCCCTTTCCATTTAGATGTTGGCCTCTAACAGAAGAGCCATGCCCCCGTCCCGCCCTTCTGAGGGCTAGTAACCCAGATAAGAGAAACTCATTGGAACTGTGTGTGAAAGAAAGAAAGAAAGAAAGAAAGAAAGAAAGAAAGAAAGAAAGAAGAAGAAGAAAAAAGGAAAGGAAAGAAAGAGAGAGAGAGAGAGAGAGAGAGAGAGAGAGAGAGAAAGAAAGAAAGAAAGAAAGAAAGAAAGAAAGAAAGAAAGAAAGAAAGAAGGAGGGAAGGAGGGAAGGAAGGAAAGAAGGAAGGAAAAAGGAAAGGAAAGAGAAGGGAAAAGAGAAAAAATGAAGAAAAGGAGCCAATATGAGCAGAGTGAGGGCCAGGATCAGGGGTGCATAAAGTACCTGAGTTTCCATACATGAAATTTGTCAGTGATTTTAGCAACTTAAAGCCAGCGTGTGTCCAGGTTCTAGCCACAGTTTTGGACATGGAAGGTTCCAAATAACTGGCCTTCAAATATGGGAGGTGTTCTAACACTGAGCCAAGCAGAGAGACTCTCCATGTTGATAGCAAGCACTGAACTCTGCTTAGAAACTTTAAAATGAAAAGTGGGTTGTTTTTTTAAGACTGGGAGATCCTATTGTGCCAAAAATTCCATTTCTTAGTTTATAAGTCATTCACTGGCATAGATGCCAAATTTTCATCATTTTTCATGCATTCTGTCTGCCTATGTTTCTCAAGTAGCTATTTGCCTGTTTAAAGGGTATTCGTGGGCTCCCCTGTTTTATGATCCTATCACATGAAATGGATGAGAATCTAGGACATGAGGGAGTAACCATGCTGCCTCCTTGGCAATGAAAGAATAGCCTTGGCCCTGGGTAGATTGGCAGGGTGCAGGTGGCAGGCAGGTTGGTCTGGGTAGTAAAAGCCCAAGACAAATCAGTGTTAGAGTCAGTCACAGGAGTGAAAACTTCCTGAATCCTTTTGGTTAACATCAACCTGGGTTTGCTGCTGCACCAAGAGGGTTGACAAGAAAAAGCCATCAGGACTTCTCATGTCAGAATCCAAGGATCCAGAGACAGGGACCAGGAGCACCTGTGGTACAGAAGTATGACTTAAAGCACAGCCCAGCCTAGCATTACCCTGATGCCTTTTCCAGAATCCAGAGCACATGTTCTGGAAGGCTCCAGGGCTCGTGTTGCAACCCCAAAGTGGGGAGGAGCCAAGCACCTGCTCAGCCAGCCTTGTGGAAATTCTGAGCCTACTCTGCCAAAGCAAACACCTCCTCCTGGCCCCCACCCCCAGTATTTATGCTCAGAAGGGCCTCTGTCTTCCTGCTTCCAGGATGCTGACCAGATGTGGGCCTGGGTGATGGCAGGGCAGGCCTGAAGAGCCAAGGGATCATTTAATCTGCAGTTAGAACTCGTGCACACCCTCACCCGGCCCACTAGCTTCCTCTTGGCAACTACACAGCTGAAAAGCACTTTTAAAGGAAATAGATCCCTCAATTCATCTTTATGCCAGAGGTGACCAGATCCCAAAAGGGTGCATCACTGTGGAAAGGTGTGGTTGTGACAATGCCCCTGCCTTGGAGCAGTTCGCTTCACTCCTGCTTTAGATGCAGAAGCTTGGGGTGGGGCAGCCAGTTATTCTATGTATGTTATTTCGAACATGCTCACGGCAATGAGAGTACAATGGAAGGTACCTGGCGGACACAAAGGGAAAGCAAAACCACGAGACAGAGTACTTGCTCCCCCAGCCACTCCAAAATGGAGCCCCGGCACTGGCCAGGACTGTGCCTGCTCGTGTCGCATCTGGGCTGTGGTCTCTGCTCAGTTGAGAGCTGTCTCTGAGCCCCTCAGACCTTCCCTCTGTGAAGTTGCTGGTGATGTGTGAGAAGGGTGAGAGGGAGGATAGGTGAGGCCAAGGATGCAGGGAGGGGAGTGCCGTCTGATGCTGTCTGCACAGCCTTGGGAAACAGCCGGGGGTTCAGAAGCCCAAGCCAGGGCTCCCTTCACCTGTACCTACCAGTTGGCCTGGTACTTATTCTACACTGCCCACCTCTGCCCTTCTGCCGAGTCAGGGGTGAAACTCACCCTCCAGGTATGCTTTCCAGTTGAGAAAACCCCCAACAAAATCCCATTCGTGCCTTATCACCTCCACGTGGCTCCATCCATGCAAGGCCAAGGGGCAGGCTGCCTGCCTGTGCCACTCTCCTTCCTGCCCCACTCACATACACCATATTAAGCTACAAAAAATCAATAATGAAACTGCCAAAACCATAGTGAGCAAGATGGGAGGAGGACCGTCAGTGGACAAGGGATTTCAAGAAATGTGAAGTTGACAAGAGGCAGATGGGAGAAGGAAGACTGACGAGTGCAGAAGGGGAAGCTTACTCTGCCAAAGCAGAGAGCAAAACAGTCACAAGAGAGTCAGAGCTGACAGGGAGCAGGTCTGCGAGGCAGAAACAGGCAGGGGTTTGAGGCTTAAAACACAAGCTACACAGAAAGCAGGGGACAAATTGTGCTAAGGATGGGGATGGCTGTAAGAACCACTTACGATGGCCCCACCATCTCCACCCTCCAGACCTGGCCTACAATCTTACCTTACCTTACTTACCTTACCTACCTGGCCTACAATCTTAGAGTCAAGCCAAAAAGGGAGGGCTCATCCTCACAGACAGTGACCCTTGAGAAAATGCAACATTTGAATGCAGGTCCTTTAACCTGTACTTAGTGCTCTGTTTCTACCTTAACTGGGGGGGCAAAGTAGAGAGCAGGTTCCTGATCACCAAAAAAATGAGAGTGGTGTGCTGGGGTCATCATTCCTGTATGTGGCCCACTGTCCAGGGGACCAGGGGATATTACCTGTCCCGCTGACAAAGGCACCACCCCATGCATGACACAGGCAGGGAGACACCGTTGGGGAGAGTGGGGCCTCATCTGCTGGGATGAACCATACCCCAAACCAGAAGACCATGCCCAACCAGCCCAGGGATTCCACACCAGCAAATCTCACTAGCTGCAGCCCATCAGCCACACTCGGAGACTCTGCTTACTCGGATAAGATGGAATTTGCCATCTTTGGGCTTCAAAAGCCCTATCCCTGTTTTCTTCCCCAGAACCTCACCCCCAAGCGTACTGGATCCTGCGCTGGAGCAGGTTCCCTGATTGGCCATAAAACTCTTCCCTCTGCGTTTGTTCTTTGGTCTCTAATAATTTTTCTTTTTTAATATGCATAAAGCCTTGAGATGCTGGGCTATGGTAGGTGATTAAGGACCCACTTCATTCTCACAGGGGGAAAATTATACAATAAAATTATACATTTGTACATATTTCTGAGTATTTGGCAGCTTCCATTACCAGGGTTTGTTGGACAAAATCCTACCAGGTGTTAGAGAAGTGCGTACACACATGGACAGGTGTTTTAATAGAGGTGTTTCCAACAAACTCTTAAGTGGAAGCTGGATACACAGAACTGATGAAAAAGAGCAGGAGAGGGGAACTAAGTCCCCATCTGCTCAGCTCACCTTGTTTCCCTCCTCCTGACTCCAGTTACTTCCTAAAATGACATTTCCAGGGAGCACAGGTAGGAACCCCAACTCAGAACAACTAAAAACTAACTCAACTATATGGGGGAAAAAAGCAGTTATGGAATTATATGGAAACTATATACGGTGAAAAAATAAAACAAGCAGTTAGGCTTACCTTCGCACATGTAAACAATGACCGATAAAATCACGAGTAGATTCCATTAGGTACAACTCAGCAACCATCTTCATTATCCTCATCACCATCATCCATGTTTAATGAGAGTTACCCATGAGCCAGGGCCAAGTGATTGACCTATATTCTTCATTCAACACACACAATGAAGCCATAGGGCCAGTAATGCTATTATTCACATTTTAACAAATTTGACCAAGGTCTCATAGCTAGCAGTGACAAGGGCCAAGAAGCAAACCCAGGTCTGCTGGGCTCTCTCCTTACATGTTGTTAGCCACTGGGTTCCATTAGTCTCCTAACAGCCACTTGTATCCTCCCTTACATAATTTCTGTGTTTTCTGAATTTTTTACTGTATTAACCACTTTCATAATAAAGATATTTTGAGACCAAAATGGACAGACAGAAGAAAGCAGATTCCTTAATTCTGGTAGAAGTGGGCAAGGTAGAGATGCCCTAAGTGGCTCATCTAGCCTGAGGTCACCTGGAGGTAACCCCTAAATGTCACAAAGGAAGGACTCAGAGGAAATTCCTCACCACAAGAGGGCTAGCACTCTTCAACAGCCCAGGTCCATCCATCCTTCTTCAGCTTCTTTGTAGTCATCAGAAACATTAGAAAAGCTTATTGGTCTTGATATACAGAGCATGGTCCTACAACTAAGAGGAAAGGAAGAAGCAGGGAGTATGAGAGAACTAAAATTCCCAATCTACCAAAACAGACCATGTCTAAAATCGTTAAGTCAACAGACAACAATATATGTATATGATTTAAGAATATGAAGGAAAATATTAGCAGAGACATAAAATAATGTTACATTTTTCTCTGGGGAACCAATAATGGGGGAGGCCAAGAGGCTGGAGCATAAGAGATTGTTGCATTTTTATAAGCATTTAGCACCATTTGGCTTTCTAAGTCAACTGCCAATATTTTTGACTTATAAAAAATGATGAAATAAAAATAGAACTCACCCTCCTTAGTGGTCTCCTTTAGCTTAATGCACTCCAGGAAGGAGCTCAGAGAGAATGTGGTTTGATGGTGTTTGTAGAACCACGTGATCTGGGACGTGGCAGATGGGAAGTACCTGTTGCCATGGGAAGAGCACTGGATCTTGAATCAGAATGCCTGGGTTCTAATCTTGATCTTGGTGCTCTAAACTCTGTGGCCTTGGGCAAGGTATATAACCTCTCTGAGCCTTTCTACCCCATAAAGGCAGGTAGATATCCAGACCCCATATAACCAACAAGAGGATTAAATGATTTTTATCCCAATTCAGTGATACAAACCAAACTTCATAGTGAGGCTGCGAGGCATGGGACCTCAGAGGTCTGGGCCAGGCAACTAAGAGGCACAGAAAGACTGGACCCCAGATAAAAGATACAGGTTTCTTGCCCATGAACCAGGCACTGAGCCTAAAACCAAGTCTCTAGTTCAGATTTGAACTGAAGTCTCCTCCTCCACACACTGTTCCCAAAATTTCTAAGACTATGGAATATATTTGGGGTTCTGTGGGCTCAAAAGGGAGGTAAGTGTCCCTGGTGTCAGCCTGCATCCCTCTGAGTGAGGTTTACCCAGAATCCATCTGACCCTGGCATAAATCCTCTTGGACAAAATCTTTGCTCAATTCTTTCCAATTCAAAAAAAGGGGACACCTGTGTGGCTCAGTTGGTTAAGTGTCCAACTCTTGGTTTCGGCTCAGGTCATGATCTCACAGTTTGTGGGTTCAAGCCCCATGTCAGGCTACACTCTGACAGTGCAGACCCTGCTTGGGATTCTCTCTCTCTCCCTCTCTCAGCCCCTCCCCCCACTTTCTCTCTCTCTCCCTCTCTCCCTTTCACTCAAAGTAAATAAATAAAAATAAACTTTAAAAACATCATAAAATTACCTAGCCTTAGAATCAAGCCTTACACCCAAAAGAGAAAACTCCAGCCTTTTCTCCAAGACAGGGTCCAACTCATCACTATGTCAAGCTTCACCACAAGTCTGGTCACAGCTGTCATTTTTTTAAAAAAGTAGGTCCAGCCTTCCAAGAACCAGCCCAGCACAGAGCAATTGTTCCAGGCTCCAAGAACTTAGAAGAGCCCACAGTTTCTGCTCACAGCCCAGGGGGATGCCTGCCAACTACCTGGTTGAAAAGGGGCCCTTTTTCCCCCTCCACTCTCTGGAATCAGAGCCAGCACTGGTTTGGGGGTAAGAGAGACCTGGCATGTCCATGCTCCCCTGAGACTGCCACAGACTCTCTTTCTCCCCCACCCCCTCCATTTCCTGTGACTGAACAGCACTATTCAGACAGCACTACTCTTGGCTGGTATGTCAGGGTGTGAAAAGGTAGAAGGGATGTCCTGTAAAGCAGCCCTGGGCAGAGAGAACACAAAACTCCAGACTGGACACAAGGTACTCTCACTAGTACTGGGATGCGATGGGGGCTGGAGTCTGGAGTCTCCCCAAAGGTCTCAAGGAACACACGCTGTTCTCTGCAGAGACAGCCCGTGGGGTGAACACACAGACCTGCAGACCCATTCCCCCCCAAACCAAGTTTATTTTTTAGCACTTCATACTTGGCAAGGGTCAATTATGATAGCAATCCATGCAATGGTTAAATTAATAAAATACTTCTGGTTCAGAGAAAAACCCTTCAGACCAGCTTTGATTCCATCAGCACAAGGTAAGGGACCAAGGGGGCTAGGCAGCCAACGGAGGGTAAAGGGGAGTATTTAGCCAGTGATTAAATGGCATTTTCCTTGACTCAAGTGATTCTCATTTTATTCAAGTGTCCTGGAAATGATGCTGAAGACTTTTTTTTTTTTTTTCCACTTTGGGGAATTCTTTTTTGGCCAACAAATAACTCTCAATCATCTGCTTTTAAAAGTATTGTGCAATTTCTAAGTAACAGTTTTTTAAAAATCAGGCTGACACTGCCAACTCTCGCTGGTTGGGGTTTTCCGAATCACCTACAGAAAGACGGCTGCCCTGCTGAGAGCCTGTCCGGGAGACCGGCCTGTATATCTTGTGCCCCAAAGCATCCGTTTCCTCAAAAATGTAGCCAGGAGGCTCAGGGTATGAAGCCAGGCACCTGCCCATGTCCTTGGGAGTAAAGCTGATGGTGTATGTGGTCTGGCCCTCCACAGGGATATTTCCTCGGGAGCCAGCCCAAGGAGGCTTACAGCTTTTGGTAATGATGGGTGGGTGGGGCACATAGTGAGCCCGCGTGGTAGTCAGACAGTCCAAGGGCTCAGTGGGAATGTTCAGCTGGGGAATGGGTTTGGCTGGCTCCATGCGTGTCCCCGGCCATTGCTTGTAGTCATCCTTGGTGGTAGTGGAGCTTTCAAAGCGGCCACCCTTCTTGACTGAGATCACCGGCCGGAAGGACTGAGCTGGGGCACCCATAGGGTACGTGTAATGGGCCTGCACTGTTGTCAGAAGGTCCATCTTTTCTTCAGGAGGGACATAAGCAACAGGAGCTTTGGAGAACATCTGGGGCGTTGGCCAAGCTTGGTACTTGTCTCTAAACTCAGTGGTGTTAGAGAAAGGCGTTTCTAAACCACAGGACCTGGCTGGAGGTTTCAGACTCTTGGCTGGCTCTCCCATCAGGCCCCGGAAAGACTCTTTATGGGTGGTAAGGCTTTCAAAGGGGATTTCACAGGGACTGAACTTCGCTGCCTCATATGCAAAGCGTTTCTCCATCGGGTGGGCCACGTAGCTCATCTTGTAGTTAGTTAGATCCTCCAGGGGGATGTTACAGAGCTTGGGCATGGCCAGAGGCTTACAGCTCATGGTGCTCACTAGGCCCTTTACAGAATAATCATCCTGGTGTGTAGTTCTACTATCAAACCTGGTTGATGCTGGTCGGTAATGGTGTTCTGGACGAAGTAGCTCTCGTCTTGGTTGGTTCCAGGGTAAATAATCAGCTGAAAATAAAACAGAAGTGGTAATCACTTACAAATCAAGTCCATATAACCTGCATGTATTCTAAGGGGCTCCAAAGCCTTAAACCAGTCTCCAGTGAGATGGTCCTTGAGACAAAGGAAGAATAGGTTCCTACCACCACCTCAACCAAGGACTTAATATTTCAACTTTATGGTACTTGCAGTTACTGTTCAGAACAGATACATTTATAGGAGTCTCATCATACCCCACAATGCCGCATGCAGGGATCTTAGAGGGTCCACCACTGTGGGAGGACCTAGTGATCTGATTCCCTCTGAGGAGTCCAACCAGTGGCTTCTCCTGATCCAAGAACAGTTCTGTTCTTCTGTGGGGAAGTGCCCTTTCTGAATCAGCACAGAGTGACTGGGAAGATATGCATGCTGTAGTGAGACAGGGGATTCACAACCCCCCACTGGTGGGCCACCAGCCAGACCAAACAGACCTCTCTTCCCATATTGTGACCATGATTGTATCCCTATAACCCACACATTTAATCCATATAAAGCAAATGTGCTGCCCCAAGAGAATAGGGGCATTGTACTGGCTAGTGAGAGAATAGCAGCTGCCACCTGCATTGAGTTTATTATATGACAGTCAATGTTCTAAATACTTTCTACATGAACTCATTTAATCATCAGACAGGCCTAATCAGGTGGCTGCTTTCAATATTCCCATTTTAAAGATGCAGAAACAGAGGCACAGAGAACTTAGGGAAATTTGCCAAGGTCACTTGGCTAGAAGTAGAAAAGCATGAATGCAAATCCACCTCCAGATTTCCTGGAGAAATTCCAGGAATTTCCTCCAGATTCCACTACCTGGTTCTGACAATCAAGGAACACTATGTACCAGCTAACTGTGCTCAGGAATTTCCATACATGACCTTGTTTCATCTTACAACCCTTTGTGATGGGTATAATTACCTCTATTTTACAGATTTCCTTTTCGTTTGTTGTTTCATATTTAAGTTTTAATTTTATTTTTTATTTTTTAAAGTTTACATCCAAATTAGTTAGCATATAGTGCAACAATGATTTCAGGAGTCGATTCCTTAGTGCCCCTTACCCATTTAGCCCATCCCCCCTCCCACACCCCCTCCTGTAACCCTGTTTGTTCTCCATATTTATGAGTCTCTTCTGTTGTCCCCCTCCCTGTTTGTATATTATTTGTTTCCCTTCCCTTATGTTCACCTGTTCTGTGTCTTAAAGTCCTCATGTGAGTGAAGTCATATGATTTTTGTCTTTCTCTGACTGGCTAATTTCACTTAGCATAATACCCTCCAGTTCCATCCACATAGTTGCAAATGGCAAGATTTCATTCTTTTTGATTGCCAAGTAATACTCCATTGCATATCTATACCACCTCTTCTTTATCCATTCATCCACCGATGGACATTTGGGCTCTTTCCATACTTTGGCTATTGTTGATAGTGCATGGGGGTGCATGTGTCTCTTTGAAACAGCACACCTGTATCCCTTGGATAAATGCCTCGA
The DNA here is from genome assembly GCF_023721935.1 of Panthera uncia. Lineage (NCBI taxonomy): Eukaryota > Metazoa > Chordata > Mammalia > Carnivora > Felidae > Panthera > Panthera uncia. The sequence continues at coordinate 42,678,107 of NC_064807.1, forward strand.
TTTATCTGGAGTCCAAGAGCAGGACTCAGAGAGGCTAAGGAATTTCTCTAAAACTCACGTGGCTAGGGAATTAAGAGTTGGAATTTAAACCACATAGTTGACTCCAAAGTCATGCTCTTCTGACAGCCTGTATTATAGTTAGGAGCACTGTGTATCTGGAGAGAATGAAGGTTCAAGAAAATACTAGTGGAAAATAATCAGAGAATATTTGCAGAAAGAGGAGAATTTCAGCATGTTTGAAGAATGAAAAGAATTGGCCACCTGTATCTACAGGATGTCTGTCTCAAGAGGAACCTTTGCTGGGGGGACTGGAATGGCCAAGATAACAAGAGGTCTGCACCCAAAGAAAACCTGCCCTAAGGGTGGCCCCCATGCATCCTGAGGAGGTTTTGTCCTCAGACACCACAAGAGACTTTTCAAGTAACTTCCCCACACAGATCTAAGGGGCAGCTTTGAAATTAACAATGTAGGTGAGAAAAATAGGACAGCAAACTATGTCATTCAAACACTTTGACACTGCTTCCGTTCTTTTTGTAATACTGGGCTCACACCAAAGTCCTACATTGCCCCCATTGTGCCTATCAATTACCAGATCTAAAGTAACCAATATGAAATCCTAGTGGACCCTCTGAATCCACAGGGAATTCTCTTGTGTACAGCTTTACAAAGGATTAGTACAAAAGCAGCTTCTCAGGGGCCTTGGTTATATATAGCCAATACCCATGGACTCCATAGGCACACTTTCTTTTAAAACACCTTTATTGAGATATAACCTGTATAACACAAAATACACCATCTTACATTTTTTAATTATTCAATAACTTTTACAGACCTGTACAACCATCACCAAAATCCAGTTATAGAACATTTATACCCCAAAAGTATCGATCAAGCTTATCTGCAATTAATCTTTATTCCCATTCCATCTGCTCTTGGTCTCTATAAATGCACACTTTCTATACATTTTATATAAATATAATTGCACAATATATAGTGTTTTGTACTGGGCTTTTTTCATGTAACATAATTGAGATTAATCCCTGTTGTAGCATGTATCAGTTCACTTTTTTTTTTTTTTTTTTAACGTTTATTTATTATTGAGAGACAGAGACACGGAGCATGAGTGGAGGAGGGGCAGAGAGAGACAGAGACACAGAATCCAAAGCAGGCTCCAGGCTCTGAGGTGTCAGCACAGAGCCCAATGCGGGGCTCGAACTCGCAAACCACGAGATCATGACCTGAGCCGAAGTCGGACGCTCAACCAACTGAGCCACCCAGGTGCCCCCAATTCACTCCTTTTAACTGCTGAATAGTATACATTATATGGATACACCAAATTTTGCTTATCAAATATTGATGAATATTTGGGTTGTTTATACTTTTTGGCTATCAGGAAATTTTCTGCTATGAACATTCATGGTCAAGTCTTTGTGTGGATATATATTTCATTTCTCTTAGGTAGATAGGCAAATGGTGTAACCTATGTTATATGGTTTATCTATGTTTAACTTTTTAAGATAGCACAAACTTTTCCAAAGTGAATGTACCATTTTACATTCTCACCAGCAATTTCTCCACATCTTCACCAACACTTGTTGTTGTTGTTGTTGTTGTT